>NW_008795695.1:6421390-6500644 GCF_000699145.1 Aptenodytes forsteri
CCCTTAATCTTTTATTGGTATAGAGGAAGGATATAAAACCAAATGTTACCGGGTTTCCCACTGGATCAATTGTTTTGATTCTCCTGAAACTCCAGGCACACTCTTGGGATGGGGTACTTCACTGACAGTCCCCCACGGTTTGTGAGATGCAAGGAAATCGGCAGATTTTGCTCAGGATTTACCTATTATTCTTTAAGCTTCATAGAAATATATTGTCTTCCATCCTGCTGGATTATTCTGTCCCTTTAATACTAGCATTAATGTAGTTTCATCCTTAAATCCTCAAGTATCAAAAAGGAACACATAGAAAATGAGCTGGCATTTTTCTAAACAAGATATTATTTATATTGCAGCCTCACCATAGAAGGTGCTTTAAAGAAAAATAGCAGGATACATTTTCAGTCTTGGAAAGTATAATGTCTAAGTAGGCTCATCTAGGATTATGCTTTTAAGGGTGGGGGTTGCAGATTTTGCAACTGATCCACTCTTACAAGTAATGTTTAATCAGCACCTGCATTTTGAGTTGCCATATTTCTTTACAATAATGATGGTTGGCTCTTGAAAAGACACTTAGTTAAGGTGCCTGCAATTTAAAGCTTTCTTAGTAATTATCAATCTGGAACATTTCTATTCCTTAATCTACTGAGGGCCATTTGTGTCTGAAAAATATCTTATTCACATCTACACTTGCAAATGTTAAAGTAACAAGTGTAAACAGAATGCATCTGCACCTAATCACAACTTTACATGAAGTGTTAAATCATGGAACTTCAATAGAAATTTGGAACGGGAACCCAAACAACTATAGGAACACTCTTTTCTTGTAATGCTTCCTCCCCCCCCCCCAAAAAAAAAGAACATATATTCTTCAAAAACCCATATTCTAGCAAGACTGATTTGAAAATACTTAGAATGCGCAGAGGAAACTAAGACTTCCCAGCAGTGTTAAACCGTCTGATGGAGAAGCATATGGTGTTGAAATTCCTATGCATAATGGGGTCTAAATTAAAGGGGATGCAAGACCCTTAACTCCAGAAATTCTTGCTTTGGGGGAACTTTCCAAGTTGTATCATCACTTTTCTTAATGCTGAATATCCCTAAAGGTTCTTTGGAACCAAACTTTTCATTTGTACGTGAATCTGGGGACTTGAGAGGCTCCTACTCAAATCTCTCACGAAACCTGTAAAAGTGGTATCTTTTTGGCAAGCCACTTTCATGTTGCATAGGCAAATTTCAGGATACCTGAGACAGCAATGTTATAACCAGATATAACTCAAACATGGAATGTTTAACGTTCGTACCTGGTGTGTACATAGAAATGTCTTTCACCAGCAATCATACTCAGATTGAGGCATTCCAGTGCTGGGACTTACTACCCGATTCTCAGGGATGAATTCAGTATAAAACTGAGTAGAAAAGCCTATAGTAGCTACATTTATTTTTCTTCTTTGTTTCTTCTCCAGAGTGTTTTTGCAGATAGCACTTTTTTCTGTGTTGCAAGAGCTACATGCAACAGATGTGATTTGTCTGAATGGGGTCTGTGAAAGACTCATAAAATTCTTAAAAACAAATAAAACCCCTCAAATGTGCATACATCCCTGCTTATCAGCAAGTGTTAAGTGAAAATTCAAACTGTATCTTAGTTTATATTTGGTTGCAAATGAAATTATGGCAACATGACTGTACACAATGATCCTTGGAATTTTACCGCAAAGCCTAGGTAGTCTGTTCTTGCATTAGAAAAGATTTCAGTAGCAGTGATTTGGCCGAAACAACATGAAGATGTGTGAAGTGCACTGGCCATTGTCCTTTTCCTGTACAAAGATGTCATATGTATGCAAATTTTACATTCTTGAAAAGATTTGCTCGTTATGTACAATGAGTATGTTAGCAGTTGTGCACACTTGCATAATGCACGCTTAAAATTGTGCTGCACTGAAAATATACTTTTAGGTTTTAAATCTCTTTGGTTGTTTCATCCATCATTCTGTCTCTGCGGGACTATTTTCTTCCTTTTTGAATTTTTTTTCCTGATCTAGCCTTACTTGTTACAGGCAATCGATGTGATCGAAGCCCAAGTCTTTCCATTGACTTCTCTGAGCCATGGATCAAGCCCAGATTTTGCAAGGAAAATTCTTACAGGGTGTGGTACGGCATCAGATACTCCATCTCCTCATGACTCAAACACCTTCAGTGGGAACAGCTTCATCAGGAATTATTAACGCTAGTTAGATATGTTAGTTATTATAGATAATACACATTTCTTATACTTAGTTGTAATTATCATAGTTATTGATAAGAAAGTTAGAGATGCGCTTTTTTTAAAAAAAGGGGTAGGAAAATTTGGTTGTGGAAAATTTTACAAATGGGTTAAAACTGTGGCATAATATTAAATGAATAAGAAAAAAGTAAAAGAAAGAAAAAGACAATTCTCTGAAAAACGGGATACAACACTTCTGGGCTCCAGGGGGTGAATATCTGAGTTAGTAAATCATTCCTCAGATTTTAAAAATATAACAGCTGAAGCTACTAGGTATAGCTATTATGTGGGGTTTTTTTAGCCTCATAGCTTCATTGTCAGAAATTTCAATCAAAAGTCCATAAAGTAACCTTGCATGAAGAGGAAAGTGTAATTACTTATAATTAGTACAGTGCGTAAAGTATGGCTTGAAACCCATTACATTACCATAATTTCAATGTGTTACCATCCATCAGGAGAGAAAAACTTAAGTTTCAAAATAAAATTAAAACTTCAGCTCAGGAGAGACAAGATTTATTTTCCTTGCTCGGTGACTCACTTTTCCTTTCTGCATGTAAAACTTCTATACATTGTGTTACTTTGCATTTTCTTGATATTCTCTACCTTTGAATGGGCTTACATTTTTTTGGAAGCTATATATTAAGTCTGTTTCAAAGTGACACCAAGGCTAGTCTTCCCCTGAAAATCAAACAGAGCTGGAATTGAGCTCCTCGTGTCGACACATTTGAGAAACCTCAGGGTGGGTTACCGTAACAAGAGGATGGAGATCATTTCAGGTTGCTGAAGCTGTTGCGTTTTGCGGCTGTTGAAACTGGAGAAACAGAACTGCCTGAGTGACTTCACCAGTTCTTGTTAAGCATGAACTGCAGCTCTAAAAGAAATATGGGACTAAGGTTTTCAGATGCTCAATGTCACTTAAGAAGGCCTTCTGAGGGGAATGCGGCAGAGCTCGAGGAAAGCAGGGTATAAAACAGGGGCTGACTAAAAGGGCTTCTGAAGTGGGGCATCCTTGTCGTGCAGAGTATCACATAAACCCTTCAGATTCAGGCAGGCACTTGTCGGAAGAAACAGACTATTTCACTCAGAGTATATGATTCTCGTCCCCCTGATGTGAATGCAACTTTTCCCCCTTTATTCAACGAAATTAGTATTTAACCCCATAGGCACATTCTTTAGTATTATCACATTGGTTTCAGTAACTCAAGAAATAAGCTATTACAGTGAACTCTGCTGTTTAAACACTTGCTGAGTGGTGCAGATGTGGCAAAGTGGCTGCTCGGGTTTACTGTGTTGTCTCATCCTTTCTCTCCTTTATGTTTTGCTTAGTTATTTTGTGCCTACAAAATGCTGGTGCCTGCTGGGCATGACTGACCTCAGTATCACTGAAGTTTCTCAGGCTACCTCCAGTCACTGTCCCAGATTACTTACTTCCAACATACACTAAAGATAACAAGTGAACCAGGCTCGTTGATTATTGTATTAAAAGATGCACTCGGTGCAGGGAGCATAGTGATCATAGAGATGTCTCTAATTATTCTTTTCCCTAACATGCGAACCTGGAACGTCGCCAATGCGCATGCCACCTGGGGATGGACAAGCCTCCAAAGACCTGGGTGTCCATAGATTACCAAAAGTTTCTAATGACATGAGTTACATAGACAGAGTGCTATATGATTTTAAAAAACAGAGACAACTTTAAAGACCGTAAGCCAGAATGCTACTCCTTGACAGGTCGCCATTTATTCAAATCAACCCTGAGTGCCTTTCTGAAAGACGTGCTACAGTCACGTAGAAGTTAATGGGCTCAGTTTTGAGGTAAGGGGACGAAATTCTGCTGCTTGTTTATGATGGAAGATAGGTGTGGATCATCTAATGATCCTGCCTGGCCCAAAACTTTGTGAAATTCTAAAGGCAGTAATAAATCATACCGGAGATCTCGAACAAGAGGGGGGATGCTCCTATGTGGCAGGAAAGCTTTCTTTCACCGTTATATATGTCACAACAAACTGGGTAACAGAGTTATGTGCACATGTGGTTTTTGCTTGGTGACAAAACAAGCATTGCTTCTAACTATGTATGTTTTCTGTGAGATACTGAACATTGAAAAATGGTCAAATTAACCACCGCAATACATTTTCTATGTAAATTAAATGCTGCATAGACGATACTTCTAGTGATTATAGCTCTCTACGTGACATATGTTTAATGATTTAGATTGGCTCCTGTTGAGAGGGATTTAATTTAAGGCACTTATGGCATTGGGCTCAAATTATTTGCAAGAGTTGATTGAAGCTTATGTTTTACCCTGCAGCTTGTGTTCAGCTAAGGATCATCCACTGAGTACATTTCATTTATCTCTTGCAGGATCTAAACTGTGGGCTTTTGCTGCAGTTTTCTCTCTCCATACATATTGTTTAACCAGTTTCCAGCACAATCAGCCATTGTTGTAAAATCAGATATGAGAACAAAATTGCTGAATTCTACCTGATTTTTTATTTATTTAAGTGTTAGGTCTGCAATTTTTAGGCTTCCCCATCTATTTCCCTTGGCAACAGGTTTTGGACGTCTGGTTCCAATTAAAATTAGCAAGAACTGGTCATCCAGCCCCTTAAGAAGCTTTTAAAGTCTCCACTTTTCTGTCTATCTGTATCATTGATCATCAATGAACTGCTGATTGTAGGAGCCTGTGGATTCAGAAGTGTCACCATCAAATTTGGTAGTAATTTAAACTTAATCTAGGGTATGCAGCTACTACTAACCTTCCCTGTGCGTTGTGATATTACCTCCCCATGTTGACAAACTCCATTAAGCAATGTTTTGCAGCCATACACTCTCCATAAAACATCTGCAGATGCATGATGCATGTGCACATCTCCTGCTGGAATGGCATGGGAGTCAAGTGTGTAGCTTTCACTGAAGTTGTTTGAGTGTGAAAGTGTGATTTTGATCCAAAATGTAAAGGTCTTCCATTAACTTTTTTGGCCTTTGGATTGGCCCCTCAGCACTCACTGGTCTGGCCCTTATTAACAGTAATGATTGTTAAATCCAGGGGGAGGGTGGGGAATACAGAGTGCAGATGAGAGTAAATAATCAAAATGAATGTGTAATTTCCCCAGCACAATGCCAGCCGGCTTGGAAAAGACTGAGGGCAACTGAAGCAATGGTTATTTTATTATTGTTTGAGAACTGGATGGCTGGATGGTCTTCGGATTTGTCAGGTAGCGTAGCACAATGCCAGCCGGCTTGGAAAAGACTGAGGGCAACTGAAGCAATGGTTATTTTATTATTGTTTGAAAACTGGATGGCTGATGATGCTCTTCGGGTTTGCCAGGTAGTTGGCTATTCTGTTCTGGTTTCTAGGAGCTTTGTGAAGGAGTGGGTTAGTCTATTAGTACAGGCTCTCCAAATGTCCAAAGGGGAGTGTGGGTGCTTGCGCATGTTAATTAGTCCCTTAATTCCTTGGGGGAAAAAATCCAGCTGTGGGCTGCTTATATTCAAAGAACCTGGTAGCGCTTGTGGTAGGGTGATGGCACTGGGGGACAGTGCAACCCAGAAACTCAAACTGCTGCACTGCGTAGTCTTGACCAAATAATGACCACGAAGCTTGGAGAACTTTGCATCTAAACCACATTGTTTGTGCCAATTACCCTTTTTCTTATAAAACCCAGCCTGTACAGAGAAGACTTGCACTCCTTACTAGCCTAGAAACATTCCGAAGACGCTCTTTTTCCTCAGGGGGAAGTGAGCTAGCTTAAGCCCTGTGCATCATATAAACCTTCTACAGGTAGTGTGCAGGACTGGCACTAGCTCATTCCAGAGAACTGCAATTCCCCTTGCCAGAGCCATCGCTGCAATCTGAGTCCATGTACCAATAAATGCTCCGACTCAGAACTAGGATGTCCCCTCTGCTGACTTGAAGCTAATTATACATGTCTTCTGGGTATATTACATTTCTTGCAGGCAGTGCAGGTGTGTGTGGCTAAAGCAGATGTAAAATATAGGTTGAAAGCTCCGTGAAAGCCTAACAGAAAGCCTGTGATTTAAAAAAATATTAACTAGAAATTAGCTAAATGAGTTTGAGAGGAGAGCAAGCACTAAGCATTTTTAAGAAGAGTTAGAGTAGTTTGCACATATTGCATGTGAAATTTCACGCTTTTCAGTGTGTGGATATCTCGTACACCTTCATTTTGATTTTTCTTTACTCCCTAATGATTACTACATTTCCCTTTCACAAAATATGGAGTATTTCCTGGGACACACCTTTGACTTCATATTCACTGTAGCAAATACAATCTTTGAAATATTCAATTGTTTCAGACAGTTAAACTACAGCCTATAGTTTTATGGTATTAACTATCAATCAAAAGAAATGCAAGTTATTATATTATGGCACCTCCTAGACAGTTACTGGCAGAAGCATTCCTTCTGGGGAGTTTGGAGGCACCTCTTTAGGTGATGCTTTGCTCAGCCCTGGTCCTGGAAAAGTAATTTGTAATTCTAGGGATAGCCACTGACTTTCAATGCACATCAAGAAAAGGGGAGTCTCAGGAAATGATCCTGGAAATTGGTATAACTGAAGTGTCAACTGCATATAAATAATGAGTGTATAATAAATTATTCCATTAAAATAAAAGGATATCTTTCTCAGATCATTTTGCCAAATACATAAACCATAATCACACTAACCTCCAGAATATTATTAAAAATTTATGCAAATCAGAAATGCTGGATCCAAAATCCAGCTCCCTAAAATCGACCAAACGCCAAACAGACAAGAGGTTTGGGGTGGGATGTGGGTATGAAAATCTGAATCTTACTGTTCCCATTCGTACTGGAGTTCTGACTTTTGATGTGCCTAGAAGTAGAGTTCAGCTACAAACTGAGATCTGAGCATAGATGTAGTATGAAAAGAAGATATAAAGCCATGGTTATAACTCTTCCTTTCAAAAATTAATTTTGTTTAATCATTTCTCCTCTTCAGATTGTTTGCTATATGAAGGATGCAATGCACAAAATTTCCATGTCAGGAATTCACTTGCATTGCTTGTTCTTTCAGATAACACATGCATTGTCCATAATCATGGGACATACTGTTTTTTAATCTCTGCCTTCATATGGTTAATCCTGCCAAAAGTAATATCAGTTGATCTTGACAGGATTTCAACATGCGGTTTTAGCGTGCCAAGAAATGATTTTTTAAATTTGTCCTTTGTGAACTCTGACAGATGGTTTTTCTCTATTGTGGCTAAGTTTTTGTTGTATACATTATTTTGTAAGTGGAGGTAGGCTGCAGGTTTGAATTCTAGAAAAGGCAGTAAAAATGTATTATTAGGCATTTAGAATTCATTTTTATTCAATAAAGCTTCAGCAGTAAGCTGAATAAGCTTATTAATGTAAGAAATTGCTGTTGGTCCTTGCTACATCATTCTATGTGTGAGAATTTGCAAAAATGAAAAGCAGGAGAAAATAGAAGAAAATTAAAAAGAAAAAGGTCATCAAAAAACTTCTGATTGAGAAATTCCCATTTCCTTAATATTTGGTTTATTTTTTTCAAGTGTTATCTGGTTAGCTTATTAGAGCATAATTTGGATCTTTTCAAAGGTGTGTATATCTTTAAAATCTTCTTCTGTGGTAACTAGACACCTTTTTAAATAGCAAATGAGCCCAGATGGCATGTATTCAAGAAGTCTGGGGGGAAAAAAACAGCAGAAAAGCAAACTAGCTGAGCTGCTAACAAAATATGCAGTTTCTCATTAGTGTAGGAATCATTACCAGAGGACTCAGAGGTAGCAAACATTGTTGTACCAGTTTTTAGAAAAAAGTGCTTGGGACTGATGTTGAGAATTACTAGCAAATTCCCTACCCGGAAAATCGATTGAAAGGATAAATTACAACATGGACTTTATAAAATGGCTGATGAAAATAACCTGAGTTATACATATTTAATGATTAATTTAAAAATTAAACTAATTACATTAACTCTTGCTATTCAGAAAGGGCACCTCAAAGCTACTGTGAATACTTCCTTGAAAATATTGGTGCAGCATGCCGCAAAAGTCAAAAAAGCAAATAGTGTTAAGAGTTTTAGAGAAGCAATACAGACCAGAACGGCAACACTTACAGCAGGGCACAAAGTCACACCATGGCCCCTATCTTTTTAGATGAAGAAAAACGACGACAGATCCCTCTGGCTGCTGTGGCATCTAAAACCCAATTTTGTGCGTCTTTACCAGAGAGCACCCCCCTTTTGACTTGGAGCCGCAGAGGCCAGCCCTGCAGCCTGCTTGGCACCACGCGCCGCCCTTCCGCAGGACGCCTGCTCCTGCCGCCTGGGGCAGACCCAGAACGAGAGCAGCTGCACTTCTGCTCCATAGCTGGGACACTCGCTTCCCTTAGCAGGGAGTTTTGCAGCCTCGTATTTCAGGACACCAGCTCCAGCCTAACAGCTTTCCCATCGTCCATATGCAGAAGACACACGAAGCGCCTGGTGCCACTGTGCTCGCCGGTGCACGCACCTTGCCATCGCCAGAGATGTACAGCGTGCTCGGCCCCCATGCAGCAAGCCCTGCTCTTGGCAGCAAGAACTCATAGAATCATAGAATCACAGAATGGTTTGGGTTGGAAGAGACCTTAAAGATCACCTAGTTCCAACCCCCCTGCCATGGGCAGGGACACCTTCCACTAGATCAGGTTGCTCAAAGCCCCATCCAACCTGGCCTTGAATGCTTCCAGGGATGGGGCATCCACCACCTCTCTGGGCAACCTGTTCCAGTGTCTTACTACCATAACAGTAAAGAATTTCTTCCTATTATCTAATCTAAATCTACCATCTTTCAGTTTAAAACCGTGACCCCTCATCCTATCACTAGACTCCCTGATAAAGAGTCCCTCCCCACCCTTCCTGTAGACCCCCTTTAAGTACGGGAAGGCTGCAATAAGGTCTCCCCGGAGCCCTCTCTTCTCCAGGCTGAACAACCCCAACTCTCTCAGCCTGCCCTTATAGGGGAGGTGCTCCAGCCCCTGATCGTCTTTGTGGCCCTCCTCTGGACCCGCTTGAGCAGATCCATGTCTTTCTTATGCTGAGGGCTCCAGAGCTGGACACAGTACCCCAGGTGGGGTCTCACCAGAGTCAGGTAGAGGGGCAGAATCACCTCCCTTGACCTGCTGGCCACACTTCTTTTGATGCAGCCCGGGATACAGTTGGCCTTCTGCGCTGCAGGCACACATTGATGGCTCATATTTAGTTTTTCATCCACCAATACCCCCAAATGAAAGTTTATCCTTATTTGGCAGAGAGTCCCTCCGCACGCTTGTTGAACAGACCTGGAAATTAATAACAAACCCTCGCTTGGCTTTGAAAATCGGGGTCTTACTATGTTGGAGGTTGCTTTTATTCTGCCCCATATCCCTGCCGCTGGAGGAATATGCAGGTGGGGGCAACCAGGGAAGTGCACATGGCTGTGCTTGGCATGACACCGGCTCCAGCTCTGTATCATGTGTCAGCCTCAGGGGGCTGCGGTAACTTCTGCCAGCTGGTGACAGCCGGGAGCAGGTTGTCTGCCAGCTGCAGAGGCACTGCAGCCACATCTCCTACTGCCATGCCTTCCGCCAAAGGCAGCAGGAAAGGGAAAAAAGGAAAAAAAGAAAAAAAGGAAGAGGAAGAGGAAGAGAAAGAGGAAGAGGAAGAGGGGAAAAGAAAACAAAAAGGGGAAAAGGGTGGTGTAAGGGTTTACAATGAGGGTGGTGAAGCACTGGCCCAGGTTGTCCAGAGAGGTGGTGGATGCCCCATCCCTGGGAACATTCAAGGTCAGGTTGGACGGGGCTCTGAGCAACCTGATCTAGTTGAAGATGTCCCTGCCCACGGCAGGGGGGTTGGACTAGAGAAAAAAGAAAAAAGAAAAAAGAAAAAAGAAAAAAGAAAAAAGAAAAAAGAAAAAAGAAAAAAGAAAAAAGAAAAAAGAAAAAAGAAAAAAGAAAAAAGAAAAAAGAAAAAAGAAAAAAGAAAAAAGAAAAAAGAAAAAAGAAAAAAGAAAAAAGGAAAAAAGGAAAGGGAAAAGGAGTAGCACTGCAACTCACCGCATTAGCTATAGGCCAGCTGGGCTCCCAGCTGAGACACTTGGATGGGTTTCCCTCTAAAGCAATGAGCAAGGAGGAGGCAGCATGTCGGGGGACAAGGTGTCCTCAGGAGTCTTCTCCTGAGGAGGACAAAGCTGCACGATCCCTCTTTCCCATTTTTGGGTGTAAATGGATCACACTTGTGCTCCCTAAGAGTTCTTATTACTGCAAATGCCTCCTCTTGAAAGCTGTGTGTGGAGTCCATGCGTTTAATCATGTCCATCTCATCAGGATGTGAGAAACCCTATTTCTCCTCGCCTAATGTGGCAAATGCTTTATTTCAGCAGTGATCTCTTTTAACTCTTCCATGTGTACCCTATGAATGAAGAGCTTCCTTGTTTAAGGCATTTTCTGGCAATTAAAAAAAAACCAGAAATCAATCTCTTTCTCTGAAAGCCTCATGTAATATTTGTAAATGTTTGTAAATGTTTTAGTGTGGAGGTTGTGCATTTTTTACAAAAACATGTAAAAATTAATTTCATTATGTTTTTGTCTTGGAATGAATCTTGCCATATGCCCTACATAAAGCCAAATGAAGTTAGGAAATGGTAACAAGATTTTTACCTAAATTTCTGTATGACATTCATCAAATTCAAAACTAAAGATCAGGTTTTTGCACAAAAGCAATGCAAACACAAGTTAATTCATTTTTTTCTCTTTTTTTCACTGAAAATAGAGGACTGTCTGAAAAACAGTGGGATAGTCTTTTCATGTTATCAGATTTAATTCTTAGTAAGACAAGACAGATGACATATTTATAAATTACTTGCAGAATAAGCCTGAATCACACTTTACACAGCAGTCATGGTTGCAGTCCTGGCTCATGGAGGTTTTGTTATTGACATCCAAATGAGTAAAAATTTCATATGTGGTTTCTGAAGAGATGTTTTCTTTGTCTCTCATAATGTTAAGACTCATATGTCTAAACTTATGCACGTGACTGCTCCCACTGAGCTCAACGGGACTAAAGTTAAAACTAAGCCAGTGCATGCTTCTTTGCATGGTAGGTGTTACAGAGCTAAAATATTCTCATCTTGGTAGAAGAGATTTTATGCAGATGGATGCACAGCGTGGATCTCCAAACCTCGGAAGTTATATGTGTGTGTAAAATCAGCCACTTTTTTTCTAGCTAGAAGAAGGACAGTTTTCTCACTTTTTTCAGGTCTGTGCCTGAGAAAATCCTTATAAAGGGTTATTACAAGAGCCTGACGAGGTTCCCAGTTCAATGGAAATAAAAATGTACCTTAAAAACTGAGCGCTCAGAAAGTTAGACCTAACTACAGTCTCAATGCCAGAGATGATACTTTGCAGAGCACTGACTGTAGACTTGAGATCAGGAAGGAGATTGAGAAAGAAAACAGTTACTTCATGCTACATAGAAAAAGAGAACCAGAAAGAGACAAGAAGAGGTTTGGAGTTACTGTACTATAACAAAGACGATAACTGAGCAAGAAGGGTTGCAAATACATCTGAAAACATGGTGATAGGTTTGACTGGAGACAACCCTCTTTCTTTGACGTGCATGTGAAGTTCAATTTACTCTCTACATTTTGCCCAGAGTCTTAGTTTTGGGTCACTGCTGCCCGGAAGAAAATGCACAGAGGCTGGACATTTGTTTGGTTGTTTTTTTCCATGTTTAAATTATAGCAAAGCTTTTAGTATTACAAGCAATTTTTTTTTTATTTTTGACTGTGCATGTTCTCTTGATGCCTCAATGATCAAAGGGCCCTTCTACAAAATAGGAACTCATCTCACTAAAGAAGGCAGCTGCTTTGACAGAAATTTACAGTCACCATTAAGATCTTTAAAAAGCAAACCCAAGTAGAGCACTAAGGAAGTAGGTTTACACCGAGGTAAACCATAGGGGGCTTTTAAAGGGTATGGCACCTTTCTGTGGATTCGCTGTGTTTCTTGTTATGACTGCAGGGTAACACTGCTGGGAATGCAGGCAGGGGCTCAATCTCCTTGAGGGTCTCATGTTTTCCATATGCATAATTTAACACTAGAGCAGCATTATGGTTATTTGCCAAAAAAGGTTTTTCCAGGTTTCCCACCTTTTGAATATTGCTGATGCAGATTCACAGCAAAGAGGAAAATGACATGGAGAAACTACTATTTTGTCTTTTTATTTAAAACACAGCATGGCCTGGGTTTGCTTTGATGTCCTATTAGTGAGACTGTTTTCTCCCCTTAGCACATGAAATTATATTATTGGCACTAGAAAAAAAAACAAACCACAACAAAACAAAGAGAGAAAGTACAGATAGGTCTGGATGAACTCCATTTTATGGAGGTATGAAACTGAGAAACACAGTTAACGCCTGCTTCCTTAGCTCTGTTAGATTTTTGCTCTGTTTGCTGCTCCACAGAGGTGGGCAGTATACCAGCTCCGGCTCTCTGGCTCCCAGCCGCAGCACACGCACACCAGCATGCATGCCAGCTCTGCCGCGCCCAGTCCCAGAGCCCAGCTTTGTGGTGTTAGCGCAGGCTTTGCGTGCTGAACTGTACTGCACCATGGGGCACAAATATGTCCTTATGTGATGACCCAAAGTCACGCAGGCAGATTTCCCCGACCCCTTGTTTTGAGTTTTTAATTAAAATGCCTTTCCCACCCTCCTTTTCTTGCCCCCCATGCTTCCCTTTCCCAGTGCATGCACATCTGTTCTGCTCAGAGGGTGGCATCCTGCACGGCGTGCTCTTCCTAAGCAGAGCTGGTTATTCGTGTTCAAGCTTCCTACCCAAATAGTGAAGAAAGGTCACTCAATGGCCTGGAAAAGTAACTTAATGGCATTTCTGGCAGAAGCCTTCCTCTGAGAGCCTGATTTCCCACTCCTCAAACAGTCTTAAGAGCTAGAGAGGCCATTGCAGTTGGAAATGCCCTGGGAGCTTCCCCTGCAAATGCTGCATGGCAGGAGTGAGCAAAACACAGGAAGGCTCTGCCAGCTCACCACGGAGCAATGGCCACCATGCACCCCGGGGGCTCTTCAACCTCCTTCCCCGGGGGCTGGAGCCCCTTTTGCAGGACACAAGCCTGCAGCTCGGGAAGAAGGCGGCAGGGCACCGCCTGCTCCTGCTGCAGCCACGGACTCTCTCCTTTCCAGAGAGACTTGTAAAGCTTCCCGTCTGCTGGCAACATAAGGGTCTGCAAAGCTTCTCAGCCGGTGTGGTAAAAATGGGCTGTATCTTGGAGGGCAGGGCAGGGTAGTGCGTAACACAGTTGGGGTTTAAAAGGGTACACAAGAACCTTTACAAATTGAGATACAACTCCATGCGATTTACCACAATTTAAAACAAACAAACAAACAAACAAACAAACAAACGAAACTAATCTCTTGGTGATGGGGCAAGTGCAGACTGCTCACAGATGTACAAAAAGGAGAAACCAGTCTGTGGGGCTGACCGCCAAACCGTGACCATCGTGCTGATAGATCATGCTGCATACATTTTTCCTGCCTCTTCACCTGGTTTTGCTGCTGCTAGTGTCGCGTGAAAGCTTTCAGAAATGCGCAGGACACAGAACGCTGCAAGTATTAGCACTGGGTGAGGGATGAAGAAGAGCAGTCGTCCTCAGCCCTTACCGGGGAGGGCTCTGCTGGTGCCGCTTTAACCCCCTGTCTGCCCAGCATCTAATGCAATACATGCTGTAACAAGGTACAGTGAGTAACAAGGTGTGAGCAATATGCCCTGTTGGTATAAATTCACACAGCCGTGCCGGTTCCACCAGCATACCATTTGCCATTACATCCTTCGCACATGCCACATGAAACCAAGACTTTTTCGCTTCTCTCTGAGGACAGGAAGACTTGAACAAGCCCTCTGTCCATCCATCAGTCATTTCCATCTGTCCTCGCAAATAAACAGCAGCTTTCTCAAAGATAATTCCTCTCCAGTGAATTTTGCCAGGGGCAGCCGGCAGGGAGAGAAAAGCAGCAGCCCCGCGGCGGGCAGGGCCAGGCAGGGCCAGGCAGGGCCAGGGCAAGGCAGGCAAGGCAGGGAAAAGCAAGGCCAGGCAGGGCCAGGCAGAGGCAGGGGGGCAAGGCAGGGCAGGGCAAGGCAGGGAAAAGCAGGGCCCAGGGCCGCAAGGCAGGGCAGGGCAAGGCAGGGCAGGCAGACCTGAGTGCCAGGAGCACGGGCAGGCAGAGCTGGCAGGCCAGGTGCTGCCTGCCCTGGCTGAGGAATGCCGCCCATCTCCTGGCCCGGCCCAGGCCAAGCAGAGGATATTGAAGCGGGGAGTGAGGGAAAGGAGGGCTTTGAGAGAAATCTGCTGCGTGTCTGTGGATAACCAGGTTTCATTAGATAACCGGGTTTCAGAAACCTGCAGGAACCTGCAGATAGCCAGATTTCTGCTCACCGGACAATGCCTGGGACGACATCTACAAAAAGTACTTAGCAGTTCGTCACTGTGCCTGGGCGATGCTTTTTGCTCCTGTGGGCTGGTGGCAAAGCTCGGCTAGTGGCTGTGTGGCTCCATTCAAACTGATAAACACATTTTTGGTGTTTTCTTTTTCTCTTTTAAGGACCATTTTCTTAATAACTCTTTGACATCACTGTTTTAATAAAATTATCTCATGTTCTGTAACATTTGGATAATGAACTGAGTAATAGAGCTGTCAGCTCTCTGCTCCTCAGCTGACCAGCTGTCACACCAAGGACTGTCTTTTGCAATTGGTAGATGTTGGTTTTGATGTTTAATTCCCTTATTTCATAGAATCATAGAATCATAGAATCATTGAGGTTGGAAAAGACCTCTAAGATCATCGAGTCCAACCGTCAACCCAACACCACCACCCGCTAAGCCATGTCCCTAAGTGCCACATCTACTCGTCTTTTAAATACCTCCAGGGATGGGGACTCAACCACTTCCCTGGGCAGCCTCTTCCAATGTTTCACCACTCTTTCAGTAAAGAAATTTTTCCTTACATCCAATCTAAACCTCCCCTGGTGGAACTTGAGGCCATTTCCTCTCCTCCTATCGCTTGTTACTTGGGAGAAGAGACCGACACCCACCTCGCTACAACCTCCTTTCAGGTAGTTGTAGAGAGCGATGAGGTCTCCCCTCAGCCTCCTTTTCTCCAGGCTAAACAACCCCAGTTCCCTCAGCCGCTCCTCATAAGACTTGTTCTCCAGACCCCTCACCAGCCTCGTTGCCCTTCTCTGGACACGCTCCAGCACCTCAACGTCCTTCTTGTAGTGAGGGGCCCAAAAAGTCAAAAGACTTTCTTTGAAAAGAGTATTTGAATCATGCATGTGTTGGAGATGGTTTCTTGTATGTAAATCATCTGCTAGAAGCAACTGGGCTTTCTTGATTATGGATTTTTTTTTTTAAGAAAGAAAGTTTTTCTTCACGTGGGGATTTTTGTTATGAAAGCGATTCCTTTGCATTATTCAGACCTGGTGATAATTAATTGCAAAATTTCCACATCCAGAATAGTGCATCTTGTGCAAAATTTCCTTTTGTACTGAAATGGCTTAGAGACACAGTGCACCACATGCTGTCGTTCCCTTGCCCCTTCCAGCGAGGGTCTGTGGGTGGGATGAGAACAGCAGGAGGCCTTTCGTGTTTAGCAGATTTTAATAGGTAGTAGTGGCTGATTGCCACTGCTGTCCTATGATAACTATCTTAGAGTATTTATTCCACAAAAGGGCTAAAATCATTCAAAGTTTATAGATGAGAGGTGGGAGAAGGACTTTTACTAAAAAGTCACGGAAAAAGGCCTTAGACAATACTGTATTAAGCACGTTTACAGCAGTGAATAGAACAGTTTCATGAAAATAGAACCATTTTCATGACAACCTGTAGGTATGATTATGAGGATTATATTGAAGTTAAAACTTGCTGCAAAGCAGCATTCAGAAATTCTCCTAAGATTGCTTTTGCATTCTCCTCCAGCAAGCTGGGCAGAAAAGGAGAGAAAAATCAGTCTCGCTTATAAGGAGCAGACCTACATTTCAGACTCTGCTATAAATATAAAACCATGTATTCTTAAGTGTTCCAGGATTTGCTAGTTGCTTATTCAACATCGAGCAGCATGTTTGAGAGAAGCATTTGAAACAAAGAGGAAACCAGTCTGTCAAGGTTTTGCATTCTTTCTACCTGGGACGATGGGATCCAATCTGAAAAATCCTCATGCAAAAAGATGGCGAGTCCTGCCACAGTCCTGCTGGGACCCTGCACCAGCTCCTCAGCCTGTGTGTCAGAGGGATGAGGTTCCACAAGGTTTGAGGCAGGTGGATGAAGACGAGGCTCGTATCTGGTGGACCTGAGCGGCCCAGTGCCTAGCTGTCCTGTGGTGGCTGTGGGGACGCAACGGCCACAGCTACCACTCTTGCCTGTGGGCTAGTACTGTGTATCTGCAAGAGAGGCATCCGACCTCTGTCCTTGGAGGTTTTCAAGACCTGCCTGGAGAAAGCCCTGAGCAGCCTGGTCTGATCCCAGAGCTGGCCTTGTTTTGGGCAGGAGGTTGGACTGGAGAGCTCCCGAGGTCCCATCCAGCCTGAATTATCCTATTGTCCTACGAACAGCTGGATAGCTTTTCTGGGACAGAAGCTAGCCAGCACAATTTGGGAAAGTGTCCTCTAGCTGAAATAATGCAGATGATGTTCCCTTCCACTGTATTGCATAGGCTCTTCTCCCATTTTTGCACGCATACACATCCTTCTGCACTGCTTTGGTGGTTCAGAGCAAATACAGCGCTGGCTTGATTGATCTCTTAATATGAGAACATTTATACCAAACTTTGGTTGGTCTGTGCTGTGAATCTGGCTCTGCAATTCCCTGCAGTATCCAGCACCTCCTCCCCAATGACTGGTAGCAAGGAGTAAACAGAAAGAGCAGAATAGTTTCTGCAGATTAGTTACTTGCAAATGTATTCTTCTAGGATCTATCTCAATGCACAGTTCAGTTCTGAAAAGGGAATATGTATTTTACATATTTTATTTATTCCATCTTTTGTATTGTGGCTAGCTTTTGATTTTCACGAAGGCTGGTATTCCCATTTATAATATCAGGAAGGATGTAGGAAAGTGGGCAGAACTGCAGTGACTCATTTCCATTTACAGATTCAAATATTGACCTCCATATTTGTTCCAACCATTTGCATTGCATTTTTGGAAAAAAGTTGTGAGCTTTGCATCTAAGTGGATGTTGCCACCTTCACGGCATAAGGAAATAAAAATCTTTGGATTTCCTAGCTCCTGCCTATGACAGGTAACTCCGGAGGGTAGAAGTACCTGACAGGTACTTCACTATAACACCTCCTGGAAGAGTAGCTGATATTTGTCTCTAGCATATTATTTTTTCTCAGGAGACCCTTTTTTATGTTGTTCTACACAGTCATACAGGTTACAGAAAATTGTGTCAAATAGCATAACATACAAGACTTAACAGTTGCTTCTGTTTCAAGACAGCTAACGACAAAAATGTAGGAAAACAAGATGGACAGTGCTGCCTTGTAGTGCCAGGCCCTTTAAACACTACACTGTAAAGTACTCAGCTGCAAGTAATTCGTGGTCTAGGCATGCATATTTTCACTATTTGACCAAATGCTTCTTTTCAGCTTGTGACGGGTGATCAGGAGCCATATGAGCCCTTGCCCTGGGTGTGCTGAAGCGATCTGTGCTTTGATGCTGGTTTGAGCATCAGCACACTGATGCCTCCCTGCCCTCCTCCCTGAGCATGGGGAGGAGGGCAGGGAGGCGTTAGCTTCCTGGGAGTGGGGAAAGTAACCTGCTAGACCAGACAGCAGATGAAAAGGTTATGAGTATTTGGGGTGAGTTGTAGGCACTGCTTTGACTTGGAGGAGAGAAAGCAAGCAGCTCTGCATGCGGAATTGGAGTCACAGGGTTTTGTTTCTATAAGGATGAGGGTCGTGGCTGCTGTGATACAGACCGACTGTGCGTGCAACTGCATGCATAAGGCAGGCTTGCCTTGCTGTGCCATGGAATGATGAGATGAAAATCATGCTGTTGCTAAACTAAGCTTTTATAACAACAAACTGTCCTGGATCAGCTCCGATGGTGCATCTGTATACTGCAGACAGCCTGCCTGAACTCAGACTCATTGTACGTGTTCGAGAAGCCTTCCAAGGTCTTATCCTCCTATCCTACATAAAGCTGTTCACAGCTAGTTCATGCCTACTCATGGCTAATTCCCCATTATGTATTTAAAGTATTGCCAATACACACCAGTTTGTGTTCCACTGAAGTGCCTACAGTTGCACGTAAATATTGATGACTGAAACTCATTATAATTAAACTCCTTAAAATTGCTGGTTAGCTGTCTGTCCTGGTACTATGTGCATATGTACAGAATTGTCTCTGTTATTAATAAGCCACTCTATCTGAAATCCCACCATATATGACTGACAAGAGTAATGGTGAAACTGAAGCTGCACGTGCTCTCAAGGGAATCGTTTT
This sequence comes from Aptenodytes forsteri, assembly GCF_000699145.1. NCBI lineage: Eukaryota > Metazoa > Chordata > Aves > Sphenisciformes > Spheniscidae > Aptenodytes > Aptenodytes forsteri. The sequence goes on from NW_008795695.1 coordinate 6,440,181, forward strand.
AGGCACAAAGCAGGAACTAACCTTCTATAATGTTTATGCATGTCATCCATTATTACAATAGTTAAATGCTATGGATATCCAGTGCCAGAGAAAAGCAGGCTTAGGGGACTTGGTGTGGCTTTGATACAAATAGGAAAAAGCCCCTTTGCCTCTTTAGTGTTGAAATTGCTTTTACACCCTGACTAAGTTGGCCCTTATTAACCAATATGCCAGATGGATATAGGAAATGCCTTAGATTTTATGATGCTTTACAATTTGCAAATTACCCAAACCCATTTGCTATAAATTATTCAAGATATTAAGGCCCCAATCTTCAGAATTAGCATCCAATTCTGTGCCTGCAAATAATTACAGGTACAATTTATAGCAAAGAGATGCAAGGGCATTTTTTGATATGTAGACCTCTGCCTACCTGATTATCCCACAAAAAGATGGCTATGTGCCATAAAATGTTCCCAGAGTAATTTGTCTCTGGCAAATTGCTTCCATGAAATTGGAGCCTGAGTTGAAGTTCTCTCAAAAAACCCGAAGTTAAAAAGTAATTATATGATTACTGTATATCTTTGTGGAACACAGCTTTAAAAATCTTAAAAATTTTTCTTTAAATATGTGCTTTATCATTATCATCATTTCCCTGGGGTCTGCTGCACTGGCAAACTTATGGTCCATCACCTAAAAATGTCAGTGTGATGCCTTTGGTACACATAAGAAAGATAGATCTTCCTTAATGTTGTTATAAAAACTATTCTCATGTTCCAGCATTTGGATTTATGAAGCATAGTGTATATGTATTATATAATTTTTTTCAAGTAGTAGACTTACAAAAAGTAAATAGGGCTACCATTATGTAAAAAAAAAAAAAAGGAATTATGTTAAAGGAGGCAAAGCATCAGGGATTTTATAAGGCTTAATTTCCACTCTTCTCCATGGGCTTGGGACAGCTTACATCTAAATATCATAAGTATTAGGGTGAAGAGGTTATTTAGATTAATTCCAAATTTCTATTTACATTGAGCCATTGCTAAAGCAGTGTGCCCTCTGGAAGCAGTGGGCATGTGGGTGTGAGCAGCTGAACTGAGATGTTGCAGTCAGACTTTGGTATGTTGTGGAACAGTTGATGAACTAATAAAGCTGAGAGTTTTATATATAAAAATCTGAAAAAAGTTTTTACTATCTATTACTATCTTAGTGTGCTATCTCTCCCTTCAGCTGCTTAGAAAAAGTGTGCGGTTTCTTGATCTTTGTTGCAGAAGCCTATGGCTGCAGTTGTGAGTTCTGGTCAGATTTCTAACATTTCTAATTTCTAACAATTCTAACAGATTTCTAACATTCTAATTTTGGCGAGGAAATTTTTCCATCTAAAACTGGAAGTTAAATATCTGCTGCAAAAAAGAGTGCCTAATTCTACCCCAGCAGCCACGCATACACCTAGGCAGCACAAAGCCTGTGAACCTGGCGTATTCCTCTGAAATGCCATCTAAAGCCAGTCTTACTGAAGAATTTTTCTCTGTGCCAGTGAAAAAACATCAGTTTGGCAGAGATTTTAATGGATGATAGCAGGTGGGGAAAGTCAGGGGCAGAAAAACACTTAGTGTGTCCAGTAGCCTAGAGAGTCTCATTCACCGGGAGCGTTAGGCTCCAGCGTCTTAAGCAGATGGAGCAGGGGCTCCAGCCTGGGTCTTCCCACCACCCCAGTAAATGCTCTTACTGATGCCAGTTTTGTCCTAAAGTTTCACAAGGAAAGGTTTTATCAAGAATATCTGACACAGGACATTTATCACTGCCCCCAAAGTTATCACCAGCTGGCGATTCAAGAAATGACAAGCTTCAGATTTCTTGGTCATGACTCCTTGGACCAGGGCTATTCCCAGTTCTACTCATTGATATGTCCTTTGTGTTTGGTTGGTTTTGGCAGTAGGTAAAGAGTATTTCACAGCAAGCTCTATTTGTAACCTCAGATGGTCGCAGGTAAGTGGTTAGGACAACCAGACCTCCCACCTTATCTTATGGGCCAAGCAGGTTCAGTGCCTGCAGCTGTGACCATGTTGCTCACCTGGAAATGCCCATGTCTTCTTTTGGCATACGAGGAGACACTGTCTGCACCTCCTTCAAAACAGCAGTGTTTAATACGCAAAGGAGTCAGGAAACTGAAATATGGGGCTAATGGGTTTTTTCCCTGCGCTATGGAGCCACCATGTAGCTGGAAAAACTTGTCAGGGCTGCGAATTCTCTTGGAGAAAAATGAAAGGTGGTTTTTAAAAATGTAAATTAATCATTCAGGGGTGTAAGTATGCAGACAGTGAGTTACTAAGGTAGCAAGAGGATGCTTCCTAAGAAACACGGAAGAGCAGAGATATTCCCTACACTAAGTGATGCAGCATTCATTCAACTGTGGAAAAAGGTCGTCTGGTCAAAATCACCTTGTATTTACTGACAGATCCTCTTTACTGACGTCTGCAAACTACTCGTAATGACCAGGGCCCAGCTTTATGGACTAATTAAATTATGAAAATAAGAATTTTATTTCCTACTGAGCTTCCATTCTGAAACTTGGCCCCTGTCTTTGCTCTCAAATTGGGCGACTTTTTGTTTTTCCAGAGAAGGTGGCAGCTACCATGAAATTTAATGCAAATATCATGGTACTGATAAGGAGATTGTAATATACATACACACAAGCTTGCATAATGGCACATAACATAAATATACCATGCATTTGCTAGGACAAGTTATCATAGGGCAGGATTTAGTGGATGGCTTCTAACTGTAATCTCTGTTTGAAATATTTGGAGTGGGACTTTGCTAACATTTTTCACCATGTGTCCCATTTGGTACTTCTAGACAGGAGAAACTTCTGGGAAACACTTCTGAAATCAATAAAAAAATGTGTGAAATAAGTAGGAATTCCATCCAGAAAGGAGAGGGAATTAATGTTTTATTCAAACTTTAAAAAAATCATTCTAAACCACAGGCTAAACTTTCTTCAAAGTTAAGGTTCCAGAAAGCTCGCACTGACTGGATGTATGGAAATATGCAAATATGGTGAAGGTTACAGTTCCTTCTGCAAGGTTGCCTACTCTTGTGAGCAAGATAATAATGTGCCACTGTGGTCCAGAAGCACGGTTGCCATCTCTTGAAAAGATGAAGAAAATCTGACTGCAGTAGGAGATCATTGACAATGTCTTTAGGCTTTTTGATGGCTATGAACTCTGTCTGTCTGTCACTAATGAAGGTAAAAATTGACAGCCCACAGAGGTGATATGTCATACAAACTTCTGTCGTGGGGGAAAGCAGCTCTTATCCCAGAGTGTCCCAAAGTCAGCTTGTTAAATAGAAATTAATTATCTTCTTTTAGCTGTTCTGAATTTAGGCTGGACAGAAGATGAGAAAAAGAAAATTTTTCTGCTAGGTGTATATGAACCCTTGCTTTGAAATTCAATTTTTCACAAATTCATGTTGGATCTAATTTCGAACACTTTCACCCAAACCTCCCCAAAGGCAGCCTGAGTTCTAAGTGTCCAAAGCAAGCAGGATCTGCCTCTTGGTACTGTAATGAGATGAAGCACCATAACAAGCAGCATGTCTTGAAACCTGACAGTTATTGACAACAAAAGCTATAAAGCACTTAAAAAGAGCAATACTGAGATAACCCAGCCAGCAGAACGTGGCAATCTCAGAGAGGCAACTCATGAACTGTTGCACTTAGTCACGTCCCGTTGGCCTGCATAGTGGCAGGATGCTTTATCCTATTTCTAAAGGTGATGGGAGTAAATCTGCATGAGATTGCTTTTGGAGGTGGTGGGAGAAAAGGGAATAGGACATAGTCCCTAATTGCCCCAGAAGCAGGTGTGATTATAGCTTCAGAAGACAAGGTGAGGCCAAGGCAGTAGTCTGCCACATTTCCCTTGCAAAAATTGTAGCCACCCTTTTCTTGTGTTGTCTCTCTGACATGTCCTTCTGACTGCAGCTCCCATCCTTTGAGCTCATTTCCAGCCTAACTGCCCATCAGGGTGGCCTTGGCAGCCTGGCTCCTGCACCAGACCTTCAGTCAAAGAGCACTGCAAGACTTGGAGCAGGGGCAGGAGGGAAGATGCAGCCAGGCGAAGGAACTTTTTCTTCCTTGACGTTCAGTTTAGCTCTGCCGACATTTGGGGACACGAGGATGCCTTGCTGGCGTCCTCAGCTGCAAATAGGGAAATTGCAGATGCATTTTATTAGCTGGCGTCCTGGTGGATGGACCTTGTGACAATGGGCAAGAAAAAAGCTGAGGTGGCTGATGCTTTTCTTTGCCTCAGTTTTCAGTGGTAAGACCTGCCACCTCAACTCCCAGTTTCCTGAGCCTACACAGAGTATGTGGGAGTATAGCATTACCCTTTGCAAGGGAAGAAGGAGTTAGGCATCGCTTAGGCCAACAGGGCTTGCGTAAGTCCATGAGCCCAGATGGGCTGTGTCTGAGGGTGCTAGGCAGGCTGGGTGATGCTATTGCAAGGCCTCTTTCTGTCATCCTTAAATGTCATGGTGATTGGGAAGGTTTCAGGTGGATGAGAGGGCGGCAAATGCCATACCCGTCTCCAAGAAAGTCAAGAAAGAGGATCTGAGTAACTACAAGTTGGTCAGCCTCACCTTAGTCCCTGGGAAGGTTATGGAGCAAATCTGTCTGGAAGCCATTTCCAGCCATGTGAAGGACAAGAAGGTGGTTGGGAACAGCCAAAAATAAACTCCTTGCTCTCTCCCCCCAGCACTGTCCCTGATGGAGTCAAAACAAGGCAAAACAGCTGGTTTTGCCAGCTGGGGAATGAGATCCTTCAGGCTTCTAGGTGAAGACTTCCACGTTTTTACTCTGTCAGATTGTGTTTATGGCCATAATATCCTTGTGGCAAGCATATGTCTTTCTGCAATGAGGCTGCTGCTCTATTTTCTGCATAGCCTTAGCATGCTGAGTGGAGGTGCTAGCTTTCTGCTCTGAAGTAAGACGGGGTAGGGCTTTTAACGGTGAGTTTTATTCTTGTGACTTCAGCCTTTCCCTGCAAAGGTCATAAAAACATCTATAAAATATTTTATTTTTGCAAATACCCTAAAGCTGTCACATAATCATTGCCTGCTTTTCACTCCCTGACAGGGCAGCCATTGTAGTTATGGGAAAAGTACATGAAGAAAACTGTGGAATATTAACAAACAGTAAAATTCTAGTAACAAAAATTGAAAGATATTGAAGCTTTTGTTTGTTTGTTTGTTCTAGCCATAGTGCACACTCTGTGTTATATAATTACAGTGAAACTGAGTAATACTGTTTTACATCAATGTCTGAATGCACAATAGTAATGACATTGTGCTGAGCACTTTCTACTATAACTGGTTATGCTGGTTATTGTCTCATAAACATTGCTCTTAGTCCCCTTTATCAGAAAGAGGTTCCTATGCTAAAACCAAGCAAACTAACAGTGTCCTGATTAGGTTTTTTTAGTCTGATATCCTCTTCCATTTTCCAGACATTCTTCAAACAGACATCCCTGTCCAAGGAGGCAGCAATCCAGTAAACACCACTTACACCAACAGACTGTCAGTAGAGTACCAGTATAAATGACAAAATGATAAATAAAATCTCTCCCCTAAATCAGTTTAACCCTTGATTATTTACTGAAACATATCAGCAGTGACAAGTGCAATGTGCAACAGGGAGCAAGCTTTGCGTGGAGGGGTCTCCACACCTGAACATGGACATGTCCTAAAATCATGGAAAGATCATTTCAGGCAGAGCTGGGAGGACAGCTGAAATATAAGAGGGTAAAGTCTCATTCGCTCTTACAGTATGCAAGGCCAACGCCAAGTTTGTGTAAGCCACCCGAACAGAATGAAACTCTGTGTCACTCCAGGGACTATACCACAGAGTATGACTGGTCACACCAACATCTCCTCATCCTGAGCATAAGTGATAGAGGTTCACGTTTTTATAGGGAGAGGGATCAAATTAGTGCTACTATATTTGACTGCATATTCTGCAGTTACTGGTCCATGTCCTGCTTTCATAGACAGAAGGAGAAAGTAAGAAAGATGTCCTGTAGCCTATGGACAAATGTTGGAATAAATGTGCTCCATCTATCTTTACTGGGTAGTGCTTATAATGGATCAAAGCACACTCCTTCGATTTACCCATGTAATGTACATGGGAGAAAGTTTGCCTCATAAGTCTGAGATAGATTCACATGTTAAAGTTCCACGTATGACTTACAGCATTATGAAGGGAAAGAAAAGACAAAAGTTCAGTGCTGGAATCTTGGAAGAGTTTGTGGATGCCACATGTCGAAAAACACTTGGGTGAATTTGTGCGTGGACCAAAATGTGCTGTTTAAGGCTACTGTGCTAGTTGCATTTAATGGGAGTTGTCTCTTCTACAAGATGTGGCAGATCAGGATTTTCTCTGTGTGTCTGCTTCCAGGCAGACAAGATAAACTTGTCTGTGTAAGCCTCAAGGAGGTCAGAAGCTGATTTAACAACCTTATCTTTCTGTAAAAGAAACCTTATTCCCAAAGGTATAATATAAGTGCTCACGTAGGTAATGAGCTGTTGAACCTTTCCTGAGAAATCATGAGTGTGATCCTGCCTCATCTTGCAAGAGCTGAAAATGGTTTCAAGCTACTGGGAGTTTGGCAGCCATAAAATCAGTTGAGTCCTAGCTGCAGCTTCTACACGATATATCATGAGATATTACTTTTCATTAGGTAGTGAGCTTTTATCGGTCTTGGGCTGTCTCTTGGGTATGTTTAAGCAGTGACAATGTTCCTCTCCCGCGCTGTGTGTTCCCTGAGGTCACTGTTTTCCCTCTCTGGGTCTCCTTGCATAGCCCTCCTCTTCCCAGTTAAGCATCTTCAGAATGAAGTCCTCCTCAGGAAGGGGGCAGGAGGAAGGAGGAAGCCAAGTGCTTGCAGGAATTTAGGAGCTGTCTTTAAGCAACGTCACAGGCACCTCTTCCCTGCCCTTAATGTCACCAGGATTGGTGAAGCTGAACGTAGGTTCCTCTCAGACCTCTCCTCCTCTGATCTGCTTCTCGCTCTCCTTTGGTCTTCCTTCCATCCCGTCACTTCTTTTTCAGTATCTACCAAAATAATATCTGAATCTGTGGTCATTAGTTTTATTTCCTTTCCCTGGGTGCTCTCATTCCTTTCAGCCAGTGTTGCGGTCCCTGTTTTCAAGACAAGACATTTTGTTTCCTTCTGCGCAATAGTTTGTTTCTCATCCCTACTTCTATTTGTTCTCCAGGAGGAGTATTCTCACTTCTGTTCTGTTACACTGCACCAGTATTTACTTTCCTTGCCAATATTTTCCTTCCTAAATCACTCTATTCCCTTTTTCAGCCCATCCCAACCAATATTAATCAGCACTTTGAGTCTTAAATTTTATTTTTTATTCTTGCATAAAACTGAGTTTTCTCTACTAAAAAGCCCATTTTCCCCAAAGGTGCTAATAACTGCCATGATCTTTCTTCTCAAACCCTTATTCAGCTACTTTGTTCCTCGTCTTGGTTTCTAACTCACATCATTCTTCTGCTATCATCCTTTCCCTCTCACTTTTTATTTCACTTTCACCGCCTCCCCTTCACTTTTCCCCATGAACTACTTTTTCCATTAAGTTTCTATTACTCAGCCATGCAACCATTCTTCTATTTTCTAACTAACTTAGTCCCTGTTGCAGCCCCACCTCTCTCCCCCTGCTTTTTCATGAGAACCCATTAATTTGTTCTCCTGTGCTGGCTCTTTCTTTCCTGGTACAGTTAGTTTTTGACATGGGTGAAAAAGTACTTATCACAGTATCCAAAAGCAGTAGATGCTCAAGACTGGGTGATAGTATAGAGATAAGAGATCTGATCTGCATTAGCATTTAGCTCATCTTTCAGACCTTTCCTCCTCTATCTTTTATGACCTCCCCTCTAGATGGCCTCTGCACAGACAGCTGAAAATTGACTGTTTCAAATTAAGATAAACAAGTATTTCTGGAACTTCTGAATTCTCTGGGAAACACTGATTCAAAACAGGGAAGTAATTTGTCCAAGACACTGTGCCCACCCCCCTCATCACACAGTTTTCAGTGCCTAAGCAAGCCCTGCCCCTTGCTGCTCATTTCCACTCGCAGACTGCCCTGTGCCCAGCACAGCTGGGTGTGCAGCTACGTGGTGAGTCAGAGAAGGGAACAGATCCAGCTGAAAAAACTATTTCTTTGAACTGAGATCCTTTTGGACAAATTGGTTCCCCACCTGGTTCGGCATGGAGCCACACAAACAGCAGTGCTGGAGCGACGAAGGGCTAGCCTGGGGGCAGGAGTAGTGTCTGTGGGTGAAGAGGGCACTCCGTGGTTCAGACTGGCTTCAGCAATACCTACCAGCACGTGTGAAACCACAGCCCAACACGGAAAACAAAACTGCAGGCATCAGTTGTTTTGTTCCCTGCATCCATCAGTAATTGCCTCTCACTTACCGAGAAGCTTGTTTGATTTTGCTAGGTGACAAGGAAGCAAATGCACTGATTTGGTCTCAGATTAAAACTAAATGACTGCTGCCCAATAAAGAAATCTCTTAGGTCAACTAGAAGACACCTGGGATGGGAATTGCAGCATAGACATCATTGCAGCTAAATATCTGCTTCCATCACAGTATTCCTTCGGATGCTGGACTAACATAGTTTGGTATGAGCTGGTCGTCAGAAGCTAAATGACTACATCTCTACCAATGCTGCCCTCAGCCACTGTTTTTCATGTTTAATTGCCGCAGGCTTTCACACGAAGATGTAAAGACTATATAAAAGGAATACTGTGTCAAAACTGATAGCACTGAGAGATTTCAAAGATAATACAGGTTTCTTTGCTATCACCAATACATTGTTGGGTTTTTTCTAGAAACATTTACTAACAATAACTTCAAAATTACTGCAACACCACTATTCCCATGCTACACTTGCAGATATGTCGGTAGTTTTAGATCTTGTTTCTAGGGGCTTGTGTTAGATCTTGAAAATATAACCACAGCTGGAATCCAATGGCATTCTTATTTGATATTATTTTAAAAATCAACTGCAGATATGTATTCTAGCCTAAAAATAGATTTATAACCTTTAAGGACAGCAAAGACAGTCTATGACAATCTAGTCTGGAACTGTGAATGAAACAAACTGTCAGATTTCAAGGGGGCATAATTTCAGCTGTTGATGTAGGCTGCTACCTCCTAATTTAGCCATAACTTAGTCAATACCAGACATAATTCCCTTGCTTAAAAAGTTATTAAAATTTTAATAAAACCAAGGAGATGCTAGGACAAAAGTATATTAAGATGGCATAAAAGTTGTGCATACATATCATTAATTTAAAGACAGACTAGTTGTTAATTAGAATGACTTAATTTAATATTTCCAAATATGAACGCTTTTAGATTCATTTGGAATGCATTTTCAATTCTGAATACAGTAGGTTTCAAATGCTTAGTACCAATGGAAGTCTGAACCGATGTAAAGTTGTTCTTATATGTTACTGACATATAAATGTTAGGGGTACATATATATGAGATGTTCTTATATATTGCATAATACTTGTTTTTGTATGTTACTGGTACTGACACATGAGATCTGCATCAGATCTCAGCTCTGTGTAGCTTTCTTTGGTGAATGTGTGCAATGTAATCTGTACACTTTCAGTAACTGATGCAGAGTGAGCTCAAGGAGACAAGCTGATGTAGAAGCCAAATGTTTAAGTTACTTTTCAAAATTAAGCTCAAAGAAAATTTTTCAGTCTTGCTGAGTTCGGGTTTAGCGGTTCGGGGTTTGGTTTGGGGGGGGAGGTTGTGGGGTTTTTTGCTTTCTTTTCTTTCTCCATCTATCAAAGCAGGAAATTATTATGAGTTACAGTTCCTATCTGCTTTCTAGCTAAATATAAGCTACCATTTTATAGAGTCTGCAAACAGTCACTTATATCTATGAGGTACACATGAGTAACTGGAACATGGTTTCTTTCATTTCCAAGTGGATTTAGCTTTCAACAAAATATCCTAGAATGTATTAATCTCATTTTCTAAAAATTTGTTAGGGAATGCACTCTTCTTCTATGAACAATCAAAGATTTTCCCTTAAGCCCTTGAGTACCTATGTGCATATTGCTATTTTATTAGTTAATTTGCCAGTGTAGTAGTCGATATGCTTCTGGATTGCTTTGAGAGTGTGCAGAGTATTTGCACACTGTGCCTAATATACACATATGAAGAATCTGTTCTGGTCTACCAGCACTGGGGTGTCCCATAAGCAGATATTATTCAGGCTAACTGTTGTTCAATAAGGCTTTTTGGTTAAACTCTACATCACACATATATGTTTTCATAAATGTCTTTGGGATTTTTGCTTGTTGATTCTTGTATAGCTCAAAAATAACATTAAGTTTTTCTAAGCAAAATAACAACTCTAAAAATGTAAGCACATTCACAATGTGTATGGTGAAATACCTCTTATTCACCCAGACCTACAGAAGGAAAAGAAATACATTGTGAAAGGTACAGTGAAGTCATTCCATGTTTAGATCAAGAAACTACGGAAATTCAGATCACATTATTAGGGGCTCTGCCATCAGCAGCTTTACACAGGTTTACATAAAGTGTGTAGGTCACAGTTAGGCTGTGTACTACGGAACTACCCACAGCTGACTCTTTCCTTTGCCAACACGAGCAGAAGCATCAAGGGCTCCACGAGTAGCGACGCTGAACTGAACTGTTCTGCTGCTGCAGTCAGTCTTTGCAAAGTAAAGTCCATGTATTTAAAGTTTTCTGTTATAAAATCAGTGGTAACCTAAATGGTTTCTGTTCGAGTGTGCCCGTTCTGTGTAGAATAGATGGCCAAATGTAAGCATAAACGGTTTTGGAGAGAGAAGGCCTGATTTTATTAGTAGTAATCTGTTTCAAAAAAGATGAGCAGTTAGCCTGCACTGAAACCGTTTGCAAACACCAACCAATGTCAAATGGTTCAGAGGAAAGTAGGGGAGTTTTAAAATGCAATTGACTATGAAAAACATGGCTTCTGTACAAGGGTACAATGTTATATTATCCTACGTATCCTCCAGTATAGCTGGAAATCATAGAAAAACTAATGCAAGGAGAGAATCTAGCCCTAAGAAAGCTACTGGTGGAATACAGCATGTTTCTGACCCTCCTCCCTCACTGTGTTGATTACACATGTACCAGACCGGCAGACCCTGCAGCATCTTTGTTTTGTGACTTAACACTGGGATCTGCTCAATGGCATGATAAATTTAAAGGAATTTTATGCAACAGGATGAATGGGGACTCTGGACTGGCCTTCCTCCTATCAATTATTTTAGATACCTTCTTTTCCTTCCTGATCTCTCTTTGCTGCTAAGTTGCTTCAAGTATCTTTAGGCCTCATTCACCTGATGCTCAGTGCATCATCAGATGGGGAGTAACTCTCTCCCGGAGGGTATAGGCATGCCTACCACCGCTGAGCTTATCCCCAGCTTCAGCAAAAGGAGGACAGTTTTATTTCCAGTGACGACACCATTGCTCCCCTCCAAGGAGAGACACTTCTGATTTGGCCTTTCACCTTCGTAGCCTGCCTCTTTTCTCCAGGTCCATGCCAGTTGGCTCTGGAGGCCTCCATGGAGGCTGACAGCAGCCCACCCGCGGGCCCTCCGGCTCTCCTCTCCTGTGACTGGGGCACATGAAAGGGACCCGTCCAGCTCAGGGGTGAGATCTGGTTTTACTGCAGTCAGTTACGGTGATACCCTACCAACACTCTAGTGGTGCTTAGTAGGTTGCTAACAAGAGCAATCTAGGGAAGCGAAACAGAGGGCAGCTGTGCTGGCTCAGACCAAAGGGCAGGCTCTCCTGCGCTCGTCTCCAACAGTGACAAACCATGGATGTTTAGGAAACAGCATGAGTATCAGGGAAGCACATAATAGTTTCTCCCTGAGTACTCGGTGTCTGGGTGTCTGTAGCTCACTCAGCTCCAGAGCCAGAGGTGATGTTTGGGCATTTAGTAGGCTTCGCTGGATTATTTTACCAGGATTTTTCCAATGCCTTTTTGAACCTGTGAAAGGCTGTTAGCTTCCTCGGTGCCCTGTGGCAAGGAGTTTCACAGTTTAACTGCAAGCTGTGCGAGGAACCGCTTTACGTCGCTGTTGCAAATTTGGCCTTTGCTAGTTTCATTTCATGCCCCTTCATCCCTGTATTCAGAAAGGCAAGGAAAGCTCGTTCCTGATTCACCTTCTCTGCCGCCTTGTTGATTTCACAGCCCTCTGTCTCAGCGTTACCGTCTTTGCATGCCGGCTCTATACACCTTCCTGTCATGCTTCAAGCTATTTTTATTGCCCTCGTCTGAACCTCCCTATTCCTGAAAATACAAGCAATGCTCTCACAAATAACAGGCTGTCAGATTTTCAGATATGCCTCTCAATTAGTATGTGCATACATTCTGCACATGCTGGGATCAAATGACCTTTGTAAATGCGGCTTGCCAATATAGTTGCTTGCGCATTTCCAACACTGCTCTCTCAACGTTATTTGGCTTTTTAATCCTGCTCTCAAGGGTTACCCATTTGGTGAGCTCCAGTCAAATAAATACTCAGCTGAGTCTGATCTCAGTGTGGCAAACAGGCAGAATACAAGCAAACCAAAAACAAATCCCAGCAGTGATACAAACTTTTAAACTCCTACTTTTATAAGTACTATGTGCGTATATGTATATATAGTCCGTGCTTTGTGTTTTCTTGAACCTATTTTCCTTCAATGAAGACTATGGCTACTGTCAAAAATAGAAGGACCATTCTCAGTAAATTGCTTCTGCAGTTATCAAATGTCTTTGGATTCATTTCAGCATTTAATCACCCACAAAAGCTGTTTTTTGCCTCATATGTTTCTGCATCCTTTAATCATGGAGGAATTAACTGCCAAATCTTGTTGGGTTTTTTTTGTTTGTTTTTTACTTTAAAGTATATTAATTTCATGTACTGAAACGAGGAACGATAGGGGGCTTTTTCTTTTTTTGATGAAGCTACCCACAATTCTTCACCCTAAACAAAACTTAATTCTCATTCAGATTGGATAAAGAGGATTGCTGCCCTCATCCCCTCATCCCCACGTATCCTGTTTTCCCACATTCTGTGCCTCTTTTCAAAGAACTGCCACTAAAGGAAACTTTTGCCTCCTTCCAGCCCCCTCCATACTCACTTTTTAAAGAAGTAAGATTGCTGCTGGGGCTCTGTATACAGATAGATAGATAGATGTACATAAAGAAACTTGCAGGTTTTTCAGGGACAGATTCAGTAGTGCTGTCGTCCGAAATGATCTTCTGCTATGGATTACCAGATAATGCACCTGGAACTACATTAGTTTGTTCAGGCTCATGGTTTCTCTGAAAATCATTTTCCAGTAATCTTATGTACACCATCTGGCTAAACATCCTGTTAGGAGCCAGCCGCTGAAAGGAGGAGGAAGTACTCTCTTCCCCCAAACCGTTGCTAAGCAGCTCAAGTAGTAACAACCACATCATTTATTCGGTCTGTGCAAACCTGGGTCCAGCAAGATCCCCCGGCCCCATCTGGGGCGTGGACGTGCAGCCGGGGCTGTCAAATAAGCATCGAGAAATGTTTATTCCCCTCCCCTCCAATTGTCAAGCCAACCTATTTTCTTTTTTTTTTTGCCATATAGCGATTATTATTAGTTAGTGTGCATGAGCCCAGTTATCACAAAAGGGACCCTGTGCCTGCAACAGCACCAGTTTCGTGCCGCTTGACACCGTCTCTCCCCAAATGCAAGGATTTGTAAGCTGCGCAGATGAATAGAGACGGTCATCGGACAGATGCAGCAGTGAAGCAGGGAGGCCATCTGGGATCCTAAAAACTGCTCTCCACCCAGCCTCGTCCAAACTCTGAGCTCGCACAGCTCAGAAGTACTGACCCCCGGTGCCACCTCCTGTGCTGCATGGCTGGTGGCAAGAAACCCCAGCCCGCCCTCAGCGCCGCGAGGGGGAAGGCAGGCAAAGCGGGGGGCAGGAAAATGCACCCCTCACTTTCTTCTGTGGGGGAGAAGAAATCCTTCCAAACAGCATCCTTTAAAATGCACTCATAATATAATGAGGAAAATGAGTCCTACTTTAAGATGTACTGACTAGCTCAGCTTGGCTGCTTGGGCTTCAAACAGGAGCTCCCTGCTGACGGGGCAGGGTACGTTGTCTCTAAAACCAGTAAGTCTCAGGTTCCTCCTAAAATTAGATGTGGCCCCTGGGGCTAAATTCAAGGCTCCTTCCTTACAGACAGGGTGTCTCCCTCTGAAGAGGTTGTTCCCACACATTCACGGGACCTCACTGCCTGCTTCAGGGCAGGCAAGTGTGCCGATGAACACGTGTAGGCAGCGTCCTACTTAACTTAATTCTGCCGAGATCTTACTCATTAATCTCTGGGATGCTGCAGGTGCATTTATTAACGAAGAGCCCCATGTTAAAATGCTGTGATCCTTTCTGACATATTGAGCCATTTTTAATTCGCTCTCATCATCTCCAGCCTCTCTGGTAGACATTAGATAACTCTGGGGTCCTAAATAGGCTACAGTGACTTAGGTAGAAAGCAAGTGAGTTATTAATCTTATGCAAATGCCTGTTTAATTTTCAGGGATCTTGGCACCATTGTAAGTGCTGGAAGTCATGGACTATAAAGAAAAAAAGTAATTTCCTGTTTGTTTAATTGATCTTCTGTAACTTTTCTCCTGGCTGGTAAAGCTAGGTAATGGAATTTGCAATGTAAAATCATTATTAGAAGTGCCAGTATGACATTTGATTAATCCGGTCTATTTAGGCTTAATAATACACACTTGACTTATGTTCTGGAAGCAAAATTGCCTGCTATTTCCCCTCCTGCTTTTTAAATATACTTATAAATATCCCTAGCATTATGATACACGAACCTATTTCTTCATGCATTGTTATTAGAAAGCGATAATTCCCCCAAATGTATGCTTCAGCAGCAGTAGGATGTTTTCTGTAAGATTTCTACCCACAGGAAACTTTTGGTCTATGCAACGTCCAAAAATTCCTTTACAGGACCGATGCCTTTCTCACTTCCCTACAGGTTGAGATGGGTCAGTTCTGGCCACCTCTTGAGTGGCAGTTTTCCAGGGTAAAGCCAGAAGGTGGTGATGACGCAGGAGCTGACATTGTTCTCACTCGGCACTGAATCAGTCTTCTGTAGTGCCAGTTCTTGGATAAAACAGGAAATAACAGTACTTCTGACTGTTCAAGGAAAATAAAGGCCATTTGTCACTTCTCTTCAGTGAAAGAGTATTACACCCAAAGCCGTGGCCAGCTCCAATTCATGGGAGAGGTTTTGTCTCCACCCACGTCTTCCTGTGTCTTTTCTATTAGATACAGCATCTTCTCTCTCTCCCCGGCCCAAGCCACTGTTAAAAATTCTTGTATATTATGACAGGTATTGCTTTAACTCAGCAATGAACAAGGACATTTCTTCTTACAAAGTGCTTTGGAGTGAAAACAACATTTTTAAAGTGAGGTACAACCATTGCAAGTGATGCAAAAATGCTGTGTAAGATCTGGGTTACTTTATGGAAATCTTTTTTGTAATTGTGCTAAAGAAATTATTCTATTCCTGGTTTCATAATTGCTCTAACTTCTATTTCCATCACAGTAATATTTAGTGCAATCATATCCATTTAATTTGATCATTTATGTTCCACTGCAGTGATCAAAACAGGCAGTCTACTTCTTCGTGTTACCATTCGTTACACCTTACTAAATCAGGCATGCAAATAAAAGCAATTATTGTAAACACACGTGAAATGGTACATTTTACCCTGCCAAGTGTTAAGAAAATGCTTTTAAACCACACTATTTTCAAGTTAAAAAATATTCCTTATGTTTTGTTTGTACTTGTTCTGTGCTTCATAGCCTGGCTTTGGTTTGTAAGTCAAAACCGTAAGGAATGCGTAATATCAGTAAGCTTTAAAAAAAAATAAAGTGTTATTCCATAATAGGTTTCAAAAGGGAGTTTATTTATATAGGTTATATTTAAATGCTTCTCACTATATGTCTTTTGGGGCTAGGACTGCCTGCAAAGAACACCAAAACAAAACAAATACTGGCAGGGCAGATTTGAAACCAAAGACCCTTTAAACAAACAAACAAAAAATAGTCTGGAGCATTTTCAAGCACTTTTTAAATAAAAGCAAAGTATCTTTGGAAATCTGAGATCTGACCAAAAGAAGCAGTGTTTGTTTATTTGCTTTTTAATGGGAGGTGTACAAGAATCAACTGCAACTGCTGAGAGATGCTCCTAAGCGCGGAGATGCGGGGGCAGGACGGGGAGAGGCAAGGCGAGACCCTGCCCCTGGGGGCAGAGCTGGGACCTGGCCCAGCACCCTGCCCTACGTGCAAGCTGCAGAGAGCCTGGGGAGAGCGCTTGCCTTCCTCTTCTGTCAGCGGTGTCATAATTTGCAAATCTATCCCAAATGTGAAAATACCAAAACGAACGCTCTTCAAGACCACAGACCTGAACGTACTAACAATTTTGGCTTTTCTGAAACCTTGTTTTTCAGTGAGTCATCCTCCCTTCCGTTCCTCCTGACAAGCTTGTCTTTTGTCTGTAGCTCTTACAAAATGAACCTCTGATTCTGTTTTATGCAATCAGTAGCCAGATGGTGACTGGACAAGAAGCAGCCTGATTTACCTTGGAGTGATACTGAACTTCCACAGCTGCTACTGAAAGGGAGTGTTCCTTTTTGAATGAAGAGCAGTTTCTGGGGCTCACAATAAAGTGGCAAAATTGCAGTAGACTGGTGTTTATGTAGAAATTTATTTTCTTAAATGACTGCGCTCCTATGAGCAAGGAAAATGAAATCTTTGGATGCCTCTGCTAAGCTCTGTCCCCTAGAGAGAGTAAAATACTGGTGGGATTGCACTTGGTATTGGTGAGAGCTCACCAGGAAGACAGCACGCAGCTCTCATCACCTATATATTCCAAAGAGGTGTGCAAAGATGCCCTGCCAGGATGCTCAGGAGGTGGAAAATTCATCTTCTGAGTGGAGAATAGATGATAAAGGCTTGATCACAGAGCAAAATAAAGGCTGCAAAAGAACAAGGTTTCTCCTTCTAAAACCACTTTTTGGTGGCATGGAGGGGGTCTGATATATAGGGAGGCAAAGGCTGAAGGACCCAGCCAGGAGCACATGGAGAAGTGGATATGAAGCAGATATGAATAAATCAGACGGTAATGAAAACGAGGTTCTAGAGCAGCCTCCCATCCTGACAGGCTCTCTCTTGCTCACAAATTAAAAGACAAGTTCTTAGAAGGGAGTGGGAAAAAAACCCTCTCTTCCCCCCCCCAAGAAATGATACAGCTTAAGACAGGGGCGGGGGAGAGAGGGAGCAGAAAGGAGTGACTGCTCAGGATTCCCAGCCACTCTCCAGGGCCAGAGAAACTGCATTTATACGGTCTCATCACTCAGCTGGGAATGACAGGCAATGATTTCCAGGCTCTTGCCTCTCCTTTTGGTGACTGTTTAAAAACTGTTTGTGTTGGTTTGGGGGTATTTTATTATACAGAGAATAGGTATATTTGACAAGCCTTAAATATGAATTGCTGCTGTGCTGCATGAAATATCTGATAGCAGACACATTTTTAAACACTGGTTTGCTGTGATGCCTCCGCTTGTTTCTGCTAAGAAGTTTTCTGCTTTCTAGTTTGTTTATCATTATTATGTCTTGTCTTGCCTGATGCATTCCACGGCTTGTAAATGCAACTTTCATTCTACAGTTAACAGTGTCGAGGATTTTAATAAATGGCCCTCCAGTCATGCTGCATTTTCTTTCTGCGGTGTCTCCTCTTTTGCACACAGAAATAGTTATTACCCATTCTGTTTTGCAGTGAAAACCTATGGAAGGTGATCCTTAAAGCACCTTGCTAACGAGCTTGGACCTGCCTTACATTGTGCGCTGCACAAACAGACAAGAATAAAGCCATTTTATTTTTCTACATCCTAAGTTCTGGATAACAGTGCTGCCAAAGTATTCCGCCTATAACATTCTACTAAATTCATTTTACCAGTTTAATAGTCCTTCTTATGTAAATGCTGTACTCAATCACTGAACGCATTTTGATTCTCTAAAATGGCTCTCAGTATCCCTGCACTGCATTGCTTCAATGGAAATTGGGATGCTAGACTTTTTAAAGATTTTTCTCGGAAACTGAGGTATTTAATCTTATCCTAAGAAAGTAAATATTGGTTAATTGAAGCTTAAGCTTGCAGAAAGATTAGAGACATTTAATTAGTCAAAATTATATATCGTGCTGTAATACAGTAAATTAGATTAGACAGGCTTTACACTTCAAAATTACATTAATGACTGCATACATTTTCTTAATATTATGATCTTTAATCTTAGTTCCCTTAAGATACCAATAATTCTCTAACCCATCACTGACTTAAACAACGTTATTTAAAATTATAATCACTTCTAAAATTTTAAATTTAGCTTTAAGTTACAGGAAGTAGCTATACACCAGAAAAAGACAAAATACATATAGTTCAGAATGTGAGATTTCACTTAAACTTTTGTATTAATAAAGTGCCTATTTTGCATTCATGGTTAACTGGGACCAGCTGCAGTGGTTTCTTTTGATTTAGCTTAAAAGAGGCTGCTTTGTTCAAATTTAGCTTATTCTCCTCTGGAGATGGGCTTGGCAGACTCAGGTAGCAGTCAGTGCTGTGTCATCCTTTCACGTTCACAGAAAAAGCTGCCTTGAAAGAAGCTTGCAGTGGCAACAAACAAACAAACAAAGTAGGTGGAATAAGACTTCAGGCAGAAACTTTGTTCAAGTGATAGCAGAGCTTATGGTCGGTGTGTGGCCATCATTTTGAGGGTGGGGTTTCTTCGTTCATGCCTGGAAAGGGTAGGGCTGAAATAGCACAAGGACTAAGGGACAGTGCGTATGGGAGCACCAATTATTAGTTGTTTCTCACAGACTGAGACTAGCAGGGCCTGAGTAAGTCAGAGATCTTCACCTTTGGTCTTCACTTCACAGTCAGGTTTTGGAGAGAGGTGTCCATATTCCCATTCCCCTCAACCACTTGCTTTCACAGGGACACATCCGAGTTTCCTTCCACCTCTGATAAACAAGTGCCTTTTGGAAGAAGATCTTATCTTCAGAGTTTCATTCCGGATCTCACTAGAGGACCACTGCAGTGATAGAGGATCAGTGGCTTGTTCTGGCTCATCTGCGCCCATGGGCTCAGATTTATCTATTTATTAGATGATTAAATCTATTGTATCAAACACATACGCGAGTCTCCAGAGGGCTACTTCTGCAGAGGAGCTAAATAGTCTGGGGTATTTGATTTGGATCGAGAGCCTTTGGTTCAGCAGTTAAAGCCCAGCCCACACTGTGCAGGCTTAAAAGCTGTTACTAATGGGTGACGCTGACCAGCCTCACCTACCTTTGAAAGCCAGATTCAAAGCTCTGACGCTGACTGTCCTAATCTTAATCCTAAAGTGCAAGGTGGCCTGGAGGCATGCTGGGGAGGTTGCATTGTTACATCTCCAAGGCTAAAATACAGTATCTCTCACTGGCACTACGCTCCTCCTGAAAGCAATACCTTTCGCTTTGCCTTAAAATATTATCTCACTTTAGAGGTTCAATTTGAAAGGATTTTTTTTTTCCCAAAGTGCATTACCTCATGTTTTACTTTAATCCATTTTGTCTAGCTACAATGTATAAGAAGAGAGCCCCTGACACTGCGCACACAGCTTGGTCAGGGAACTGGAAAAGAGGATGTGGGACTGGGAAAATTCAGGAGAGGCAGGGGACACTGTGTGTTTGAGGGACATTTTGGTACAAGAGGAATGGGAAGAAGAAGGGGAGAAATCTATTTTTCTAAGAGCAAAACCAAAGCATGAGAAGATTTAAAGGTGAAAAGCAAAACAAAGATGTAAATGTTTCAGCCATTCTGATTTGTACAATTTCACCCCTCACGTGCAATGTTGTCACTCTGCTGCGCACGTGGAACCACAGAAAATTCCAATTAATCCTCACAATTATCTGCTGAAAAAAAAGACGACTGGGCAACGTCCAGCAAAGGAGCTCTGTAGTCTTCCTGCTAAGAGAAGATTTGTAGTGGCAAGAAGATATCACACAGCAATGGACAACATAAAATGTCCTATTCACGGCACATTATGTAATAGACCTCCTTAATGCTGTTGAACACAAAAACATTTAGTGCTCGGTTGCTTTATGGTATCTCCTCAAGTTACTCAAGGGAATTATGTCTTTCTACTGTTTATTGCTGTCTTTACATGTCATTTTAATGCTAAACTTCTCAGTCATAATCAAAATTAGCCCTGTCCTTTAATGATTTAATTCAGAATGTTGGTCCCCCAATATGCCTGACTGCATGTTAAAATTAAACAGAAAATTGAATGCATCCGTAGGAGACAAAATCAGAATTTCTTCTGTGTCATGGAATTCACAGAGGACAGTCAATAAGTAATCTGGAACTGAAAATGTTCATACTTACAATTTTTTTCCTCTTTCAGGGACATTTTCTTAATTATACTAATTTGTCAAATGTATCTTCATTTTTACAAGAAGTTTCCTTTTCATACATTTGTTAAAAGAAAGATAATTGCAACTGGAAAGCAGCAAAATTAAAAGAACTTTAATGATACATTATAATAACAAATGTGCTCTAGTTCAGGTGAGCCAGACCAATTATATATGATTGGTGAATGGAAACAATTGATGTTTCTGCATTTTCTTTTGGGTCTGCTGACCTTTTATGGTGGATGTGTTACTATCTGTCTTCCCCTGGTGCTCAAGACAGAGCAAATATTTTAATTTATAGAGCCATTTGGAAAAATTATTTCAGTCTGATTAGAGGCAAGTTTTACTGAACTTGATCAGTATTTTCTCCATTCCCACAGAGGAGAAGAATGCTTCTTTGTAGCTCTTTTTAACTTGCACGTGGCCTGAATGTGAGACGCAGCCATCAGGCTATCTCTGTCTTTTTTTCATACCATATTTTGCATCTCTCCATTAAAAAATGGACAAAAATAAATTGATATGCATATTTAAATTCTACTTACAAATTAGATGAAATTGAATAAACATGAGTGTTTACTAAAATTTAAAGTTGTTTAAGTGTTTACTAAAATTTAAAATTTTCAAAACTATGGTCAAGTCCAAACTTTGCCAGCATTTGGCTCTGAAGTGAAGATGACTACTGCCTTACTGCTCCAGCTGAGCCTCAAGGCTCCCCTGCACCAGACGCTGAACAATCCGTGTGAGAGGAGCCAAAGAATTTATAATCTAGTCAGAGACAAAGTAGAAGGTATGGCACAGAACGAAAACCATAGGTATTACCAAAATCAAATGGTGTTTCGGTCAGCTTGGCATGGATGTTATTCTCCTGAGACACTGACCAGTGTCCAGTTCCACTGGACCTCATGGCCACGGAGTCGTACCTGGAGCTCCTCAAAACAGATGCTCAAAATGACATCATGTAATGGGATGGCACCATTGCCAGCATGAAGAACAACTGGCATGGCAGCATTGCCAGCTTGAAGAACTTACTGAGCATTTACTTTCTAGAAAATGTTTGAAATGTTTGAAAAGACAGAGCAAAAAGTGCCCTTTTTAAAAGGACACATAAGATGATGAGGCATTCAATTTCCTATGGTAATGTTGACATAATGTAAGAAAAAGTAATTAGAACTCTTATTAAAAAGTAAGCTGCCTTTAATATATCCTTCATTTTCCTCTGACTGTGACGTGATTTCTGATGTTTACTTTTGCTTAGCGCTTCTGAATAGCTCTTTAATCTGATGCCTGAATCATTTGGGATGCTATGCTTCAGAATGCCTTCTTTAGTAGAGACATATAAAAGATGCAGCATGTAAATGTAAATCACCTCTAGTAACTTAACTCCTTATTTTACTGAAAACTTAGCTTAATAGAAATGTTGGTAAGAAAATGTGAATCAGCTTCAAATGGCTGTAAAAATAGACCAAACCCATGTAATTACTGTGTCCCACTTACTTCATATTATATTTTTCTTCTAAATATTTTCTTCCCCCTTGAAAGTTGACCAAGGCTTTGACAGTATAGCTGGGTCCTTCTGAGCATCAGCAGAAAGATATTCTGCAGCTAATGTAATATTCTATAACTCCATTACTTTCAGACTGTGCCTTTGGAGAAACCTATGCAAACTCCCTCAAATCTAATGAGGCTGTACATCACTGGATTCACTTTGAAGGTAATGGGGTTGCACAAAGTGACCTGAGGGCATAATTTGGCTACTTACAATGATGATGAGTGAGAGGAAAGAAAGTCCCTTGAGTCTCAGAATCCACAGAGAACCTGGAGGTTAGGACAGGAAAAGGCTGTTTTATTCTGGGTAAATCTGATACAGAATCAGGGGGGCACAATAAGTATGGATCCCTGCAGCGACTCTTCATCGCATCTTCTTTGGGCAAAGCTTCATTTTGAATCTACTTACGTTATCAGAGAATTAATGACATTTTAATTCATAATCAAATTAACTGCAGTAATCTTTATTAAGGAAAGAATCCCATTGGCAGGGTGCCTTATCACTCAAACTTAGAAGAAGGATGTCTGTGGAGGCACAGCAGAGATGTTCACACTATGAAATCATGCGGAAGGGACTATGCCTCTAAGAGCTTGACCATTTTTTTCCAGGAGTATCAGGTAATCAAAGATACCACCTCTCCACAGCCTTCTGTGACACCAAATGAGCTGGAAAGAGGAGGGGATGAATGGAAGAAAAATCCTGTAGGTTTTCCTGGCCTTTTTCTCTTACGTTCCTCAAGGGTGTTTGCACAGAAAAGTACCTTTTCATTCTAGACATCCTCAGTGTAATAACATTAAGCATTACTTTCCCAATTGCAACTGATAAAATGATTTCCCACATAATCAGCAAGTGCTGCATTTTATCATATGCAGTTGTGAAGATAATGATTAATATTTTCGTACTAGGAACTCTGGGATTTAACAGAGATTAAAGTGTAACTGCCCCTCATGCACGTTTCGCATTCACTTGCAACTAGAATTAATCAAAGCTAAATTGTCTTCACAATTTTGCAGTACAAAGTGAGGATTCATGTTAATTCTGCGCACAGGAAAGCATGAAAAGAATCCAATGAGGATATAGAGCATATGGCAGATGAATAGTAAGGAAAGACAAACAGATTTGCATAAGTTATTTATGGGCAGGGGTGGGGGGCTGGTTCTTTAAATGTCCCTTGACCAACTCTGTTGTCATTTTCCTCTCCTATTTAATGTTCCTCTTCCTTCCTTTACTTAGCCTGATGCAAACTAGCGGCAGCCACCTCCCCAGACAGTGATGGTCCCAGAAAGGCTAGCAGAGCTGATTTGCTCACTATCTCCAGGTGTATACTCCTCAGAAAGCATACTAGGTGAGGACTATATACAACAGTGTACATCTTAACTCCCTTGAAAACAGTAGTTATTATTTTATGGGCATCTTATCAATACTGCTTGCCATCTAGACACTGACTCCCATTGAGATGTCTAGAGGTCACTCTTATAGGGTTTCTCCCACAAAACCTGCTCTCGCAGGTATGCAACACTGCTCCCCACGGCCCTCCCCTTTTTAAGTTCTCCAGTGTACATAGGTGGCACAATCTGGTGATCTGCGTCATTCTTTAGGAGGCAGTTTGAGATGCTACAAAGAGCTTTAATCGTGATTTAGCACCAGCTCCTCAAAAACTAATTCTCTAGCTCAGAGGTCCTGCACCATAGTCTGACATCTGAAGCACACTTACCCTCATTCAGTCTTTTTTACTAGTTTCCCATGAAAAGATTTTTTCACTTAAACCAATCGAGTAGTTTGGGCAGTTCTGAAGGTCAGTCAGAGGTACAGGAAAAATCAGTATTTCCTTTATGTTGTATAAGTACATGCAGAGAAATGGTTTCTGCCCTCAAAACCTGTAGTCTGACTAGACAAAGGTGAATAACAATACTAAATGACCAGCCTTTACAGAACATCTCAAATCTTAAGCAGTGCAACACTTTCTCTGAAAAACCAGAACAATCCTTCAATTTCTTTTTCACTTACAATGTACTTAATGCTATTCTCTGTATATTTGCTTGCTGAAACAGAAATCAGAGCCTAGCATTACAAGCCCACTCTGTTGGCGCACTGGCTTGTGAGGAACTGAAAGGTAGGTAGCCACCCACTCCAGGCTTTGCTTGGAGGTCACCTCCACACAGAGGGCCAGCGAAGGGCATATGCACATCTAAAATCTTGTCAGGGCCCTATTTTGAGGCTTCACATTTTGTTGTGAACATGATTTCAAATAGCGCAGGATGCCTGAATGTGCCAACTGCCTCCAAATCCAGGGCAGATAAAGCATTGTATCTTTAACATGCCCTAGAACTGGTGAAATTCAAAGGGTGTGTGGAGTTTAATACAAAGTAGTTCAGCAAGCTTAACAGATGCTAAATAGCGTGCCCTATCTCCCAGAATAGATACAACCTTTTGTAAGACATAAATATTTCCTACAGTGACAGAAAATTAATATCACTACCTTTACCCAGGAATTTCTTCAAATAACTGTTACTTACCCATGCTCCTCATGTTCACGAGAATTTAATTTCAGAGGGGGAAAGCAGACGATGCATTATACCATGGGGGCTGAGATGGAGACTCAGATTTAAATCCTCTCACTAGTAGGAAGGATGTCAAGGGTTTGAGGCTAGCCATCCCTCAAAACCGCACAGTTGACAGTTTCTGCTTATAAAAATCCCAGAACAGCTGGGGTTCCTGCCCAAGAAGTATTGGGATCCCAGGTGAGGAATGTTCCTCGACAGAGGCTACAGTAGATCAGATGTGACAGCATCCACATCTACAAAAACTAGGGCAGGTCCAGGCTTGGAGCACTGCACTCTTCTCTGCCATACTACTGTTCCTCTTCCTCCTTCCCATGACCGCAGAATGAGACAAGCTTTAACTTAGGTGAAAAATAGACGCTAGTGTACATTTCACGCTAGGCCTTCAGACGATCCAGCTACCCACTGGTGCAGATCGAAACAAATTATGACTACCCCAACTCCCATGGCCAAAGTTGTAAACCTCGCAAGAATTATATATTGAAAATGTTAACTGCACATAGTCAGCAGTAGCAATTTCATTTCAAATTATTCTACCTGATACATTATACAAGAAGTTAGCTATTATCTAGCTGTGCACCAATAGTGATTATTTATTCGTTTGGAAATACATCTCATGCCAGACTGAGAAGTACTGCTTTCCTCTGAGCCTGAACCTGCACAAAGAATGTAATTTATGTGTTCCAGAGAAAGCCTGTGCTGAATATCCCTACAATCTGCTTAACATTCATCACCTGAGCAGCGTGAGTCTTGTCTGGTTGCAAAGACAAAACTAAAAATCAGATGAGGAATACTGCAGCAAAAGTTTAGTGTGTGTTAGTGTTTCACTTGTAAATTGAGATATTTTTCAGTTTTACTCTCTCAGCTAGTTCAGATTCCATTGTGCTGCGGTTTGATATGGTAGATAATTCATCAGCCTGTATGTCTTTTATTATTATTACTGTTACAAAAAATCTTGAGTTTAGGAGAAACAAAACAATAATTTTGCAATATTGTCACAACACACTGGGTTAGAACATAATAAACCTTGTTATTATGATCCTGGAATAGCAAGGAATCACTAAGCATGGTACACAAAAGCATTCATTCAGAAAAGTGAAGGTTTAAAAAAAAAGCCCATAGATAAAATGAAATTTCAAACTCAGAGAGACTCACAAAGTGCACTCAGCTGCAACTGAATCTTTTGGGTCAAAATCAGGATCTGTTCCCACTGCTTCCTAGTGTGAGACCAAGCTCTGGGTCCTTATCTCCCGCCAATATGTAATGACTGTTTGGGAGATCGCCGCTGAGGTGTAAATTGGCATAGCTCCACTAGCTTTCGATGCATGGTGTTGATTTAAATGTGCTGACAATCTGATGGTCCTAAGTTTTATAATATATAAACATGCTCGAGTAAACTGAGGAAAGAACTTTAGCTCATGAATTTTCTGTTTTGTTGCAGGTTGCAGACAACAACCACCTACAAAGCCAACTGCACCTCTTCACTTTGGTAACCTCTTCAACCCCAGTAGGTCAGGGTGCTAGCACTTACAGGATGGAACTGAGAGGGTGTTTACTAGTTTATAACAAGTTTTCAGATTTGATATTAGGAAGCATTTCTTTACCGAGAAGGTGGTCAAACACTGGAACAGGCTTCCTTGAGAGGTGGTTGATGCCCCAAGCCTGTCAGTGTTTAAGAGGCATTTGGACAATGCCCTTAACAACATGCTTTAACTGTTGGTCAGCCCTGAAGTGGTCAGGCAGTTGGACTAGTGATCGTTGTAGGTCCCTTCCAACCGAAATATTCTATTCTATTCTGTAATTTGGTAACACTAAATTACTGTGTTGAAGGGGTTTGGATCTTTGCTGGAGGTGGGGTTTTTTGACCTAGAGGAGAAACTCTGCACCAGACAAGTTTTTTGGGCTAAAAGGTCTCAACAGGGTAGCGCAGAACTACGTCGCCCTTATTCTCCACTATGGCAGTGCCTCTGAATGGCATTTCACTCATCCTAAATGATGAGCTTGCCACCCAAGCAGAAACACAATGAGCTGATGCAGATGAATTTCCCGAGCGCGTGAGGACCTCTCTGCCATGGAAGGCTGCTGGATAGCACTCCACAGAGCGTGCTGTCAGATATGAATTATGCATTGACACTTCACTCTTCTATTCTACTGTAATTTGGTAACACTAAATTACTGTGTTGAAGGGGTTTGGATCTTTGCTGGAGGTGGGGTTTTTTGACCTAGAGGAGAAACTCTGCACCAGACAAGTTTTTTGGGCTAAAAGGTCTCAACAGGGTAGCGCAGAACTACGTCGCCCTTATTCTCCACTATGGCAGTGCCTCTGAATGGCATTTCACTCATCCTAAATGATGAGCTTGCCACCCAAGCAGAAACACAATGAGCTGATGCAGATGAATTTCCCGAGCGCGTGAGGACCTCTCTGCCATGGAAGGCTGCTGGATAGCACTCCACAGAGCGTGCTGTCAGATATGAATTATGCATTGACACTTCACTCCCACATCATTATATCTTTCATTCTGCTGTGTCTGCACAGATAGGATTGATTCGCACATCATACACTGTAACGTTCATAATGGGCGAAGGCTGGAAACGTTTGCACAGTGAGAAAAAAGAACTTGTATAAGTATACATTTGGTATAACCTTATTAGTGATTGGTCCTCGAGTTTCTAATGGGGCATGAAATGCCATCAGAAAGCTTTTTGCTTTTATCAAAATATTCCCTATTTAGGCAGTAATTCAGAAGTAGGCACCGGGGGCCTGATGCAAACTGTCTACTTGCATATGGTCTAGCAAGAGTGAAAAAAAAACATGTTGTGAATTTTGTATATACTACTTTCCAGAACAATGTTTTATAACAGCCCTGCCAAACATTCAGAACCATCATTTAAGACATCTTGCAATACAGAATGATCTCAGCCATGCAGTAAATTAATCAGAACAGAAATGTTGCATATCGGCAGTGTCATTATGTGCCTGTAACACAGTGCATTGTTTTTCAGAAAAGAATAGACACTGAAAAATAATCTGCCCGTTTTTTTTGCCTCGGGATGTTACATCTCTCAGCCTGTCTTCACCTCCACACTCAGGAGAGGATCCAAAATACGTATCAGGCGTGCTGGTCCAAACACCTGAATGAGATGTTAAGCCAGGATTAATGATCACTTTTCCTCTATAAATACACCTAAAAGTGGAGCTGTCTGACAATCTGGATGAAGAAACAGAAAGGTTTCGTACACAGAGGGGTAAAAAAAGCAGCCTCTGTATTAGGATATCAATCCATCATTGTTTAAGGATATAATTAATTAGTTTGGCCTGGACTCTCATCTTTACCTCTCCTATTCATTCCAGGATTGTGAGGAAAAAACAAACTCATTCTGGAAAGGGATTTTATATTCTGTATATACTCTGCCCACAGAGACTTTCACTGGCACCAGGAAAGAGTAATTACCAACTCCTATCTCCTCGGAGAATTGTCCATGGGAACACAGTGATGATTCCACAGCAAGAGCTCAGATCCGTACCCAGGTCCTTCTGAAGTACGCCAAAGTAGTTACTTTTCACCTAACAAAGTCACACTTAGTTTCAGAACGAAATTATTTTCTTTTTTAAGTGTTCAAAAACTATATTGGAGTTATGAGACGTAAAGATTTCTGTGGCCTTTTGGTTAGGCCTATAACACTCCAGGAAATGTTTCATCATTTCAGTGTTTGCATCTACTCAAAATTCCCCAAGTATTCAGCTTCCTAGAGTTCTGACTTTTACATTTCAATTCCATTCAGGTTGAAAGTGGCGCAGGATTAGCTCAGCTCATCAGGAACATCAGTTCAGGGTAGGTCACACATAATTACATTTTAATTAATTCTGCTAATTTGGAAACTGGTTTTGATTTTGTCTTATTATTAAGTATGATGTAAAATCATGGATTTATTAACACAAAACATTTCCTTCTCTCGCCACGACAGCAAATAATGCATTTTTTAGGTTAAATTTGTATTTTTTGGGTCAACAGGATTTTTGAGTACAGACAGATCTGATACTTGTACCTTTCAATTTTCCACTTTTTATACTAAACACAGGGTGAGAAAAAAACACACCACATCAAGATGTCTGTGATAAGAACATAAGGAAGAGATTGAATTTGCAGCTTATTCATTTTTTTCATGTTCCTTAGAGAAAGGAATAATATCAGATAAGAAGTACGTGTGAGAAAAATAATCTTTTGGTCACTATTTCCATTTTCCTTCAAAAATTTACAGAGCAGGTTCCCTGTGATTTTATATTTCTGCCTGTAGACTCCACTAAACCAGATCAGAACAGCAAAGTGTCAGCTGAATTCGTAGATGCAGAAATAGGGTCACTCAAGCAAGCGGAGAATTCACACCACTGCATTTTAGACATCTAATTAAGGTGTTTAAATTAGCAGCCTAATAAAGTCAATGGAAAGAGGAAGGTAGCTAAGCGGGTAACAGGGAAGTGCCTTATGGGGCAATGTCTCCATCGGCAAGGTGTCCCTGAGGTTCCTAACCTAGGCACCGCAGTTAGGTGCCCAAAGTTAACTAGTGTGAATATTCCAGCTCTCTGAGGCAGCTATCATGGCAAAATACTACAGGACAATATGTTAAGGAATAGTTATAATAATTTTTAATTTTATCAATGCTTTCTGCAGCAGTCATCATTTAAAACAGAGGCAGTGGTGCTGTTGAATAAATTAATGACGCCTACCAAACGGATTTAATTTTCAGTTCTGCCTTGCAGGTAGAGCTGGCCAAAACCGTTCTAAATTCAAAAGAATATTTTTCCAGTGGGATGCAGCAGTGTAATCAAGTCCCAACTTGTCGCAGGAAGATGGTGAGTTTGGTCCAAAAAAGGCATGCTGGTACACTGTGACCCTCGTTTCCCAGAGAGATCCTGCAGGTGTTTTTGCGTTGCTGAGTCTGAGCTTGCAGGCAGCACATGGTCCATCCACGTTTCGGAGCGTGTCTCCCATGGATGCACAGCCAGACAGTCCCTTCAAATGCTTTTGGTGGGCAACGCAGAGATATGCACCTTGCCTTGCCAGCAACGGCGTAACTATGGCCCATTCGAGGGGAAGCCCTGAGCACTATTTATTTCCTGCACCTTTGCTCCTGCCAGGGCACAAGGCTCAAAGCAACCCGGTGGCAGAAGTGTGTAGGGTCAACCCAAGGGAGGGTGACTCCTTATAGGATTAAGCACACTTCCCTAAATTTGGACCCAGAAGAAATTCAGGAACAGGCAGAAGAGCCCATTTTGAAAGAAGTTTGTACCATGTAGAAAGACAGAATGAGCAGGGATCTTAGCTCTGCATAATTATTTCTTAGCTATGCTATTATTCCAATTTCCCCTGAATTAATAATGTTATATCTCTGGGAAGAAAACTAAGAGATGCTTTATGTGTCTTCAGACACTTTAATACACTAATTTTCAGGTTTTTGCAAGCATGCACACCGGTATTGAAGAAAAGTCTGATTTCTCAGAAGGGCTCTTTTTTCATGTTAGATATTCATCTATATAATTATATTCTGGATTCAAGCTGTTTCCCAGTTGTTCGCCAGCTCCATACTGATAACTAGCAAATGATAGAAAATATCTTTGGAAAAATGCTTTGCTCCATAATGAGAGGGTCTTCAGCCCGCTAAGTCTTGCCCTTATGCGCCGGCAAAGGATGGGGGTGGCGCACCCCCTCTCGCAGCTCAGTTCTCCTCCGTGTGATACCTGAGGGGTCGTTTGCACGAAGGGCAGTCCAGATCTGAGCTCTGCAGAGGCGCCTGTGCAGGGCAGGAGGCCTGCAGCTGTAAGGCTTAGTGCATCTTTTTCATCTCTACCGCTCTGCTCTGCATGGACTGTTTTGACAGGTAAAGGAGATTTATTATCTCAAGCACTTAGCGCAGCGGTCAGAACTTTATTAAATGGCACTTGGAAGCCAACAGACTGAACAGGGAGAAATGGGTCTGTAGCAGGGAGAAGGGGAGAGCAGCACCATTGTACCGGAGGAAGTAAAATTCAGCAAAAACCAGAAAACTATCAAACGGATAGAATAGTGAAGAAGAACCAGTATAATGAAAGTGTCATGATAGGTGAGATAGAAGAAACAAAAGCAAGGAAGAGGAAAATACAGAAGTGAAGTTGGGAAAAGGATATTACATTCATTCTCTAAGCAGCACATCTAATTTTATACAAAGGACAGTGCTACAGTGATCAGAGAGCACCGTCTAAAAGGCAAGTGGGTGTAATGAAATAACACTAAATGACTATCCCAAAGGAAAATGAATTCCTTAAAATAGAGTGCACCTTTGGAAAGAAGTGGACATACATCACAGGATATGTCAATGATGCCATTATCCCCACTGCTAGTTAAGCAAGCTGCCAGTTTTACAAAGACTTTGTGCCTGAGGAAAAGAAAAGATTAGGAAAATATGGCCAAATTTATAATACAGTTCTCTGAGACAAAACCAAAATGGTATATAAATTGAGGATAAGAATATATTAAATAACATTGTATATATAAAATACCATAGTGTCTAGGAGTGTTGAGAAAAGGAAAAAGGGGAGCACGCTACTGAGGTGGCTTTCATGTAGCTAGGAAGTTACCCAACTCGCTGCTACTGAATTTCCCTAACAATCTGGGCTCCTTGCAGAGTCCCGCAGAGCAGCTCTCTTACTGAAGACAACCAATATTTTCATGCAGTGTTGATAACTTCTCTCGTGTCCTATTTATACATAGATAAAATTTTGCAGAATAGTCTACTTGGGTTTGCTGCCTACAAAGGCAAGCCTGAAGCTTTCATAATCTGAAATATGAGACTCGTATAAAGGAAATCAAACAATTTGGGAGAATCTATCTATGGATTAGCTGGAGAGCTGCAAGCAGAGGCAGGATGCAACCCCGTAACCCCAAGCAAAACCATGCAGCCATTAGAAATCCCATCATGATGCCAAGGACATTTAAATCCCAAATTAGACAGAAAATTTCATCTCCCACAGCAGCACATATTTGGCAGCTTCAAACATAACCACAAAATGTATTATTCCTGATTAATAACTGACTAACTAACTAACTAAATTTCTTCATCCTACATTGCCGTGTGTGTGAGCACGCCACAAACATTCAACAGCTATTGTACATACAATGCGTCTCAAGAGTGTTGTGGTGGTAATCCACAAGATTACTTCATTGCTTTCACTTAGACAACACTTCCATGGGACTCACTCTTCCCGCGTGTCAGACTCATCCTCTCCAGAGACAGTGCAAGTGCGGCTGGCAGAGGAGACCTGGGGAAAAACCAATGTCCCTGAAGGGGCTCAGGACATTGAAGGGCCCATTATGGCCAACTCCACTTATTTCAGTTGAGATTTGGCTCTTCCAAATGTGAACAACTCTGTAAACCAAGAATGTTAACAGACGCCCTTTCCTATGACATTCAGCTCATCCAAAAAGAGAAGTAAAAAGATTCTTGTGCCAGAGGCTAGTTTTTTCCCCCCTGCTAAGTCTACTCTGAGGTTTGCTTGGAGTGGAGTGTCTAACTCGCTGTGTATTTGAAAAGAAATTGCATCCATTTTAAAAATGGCAGTTCTGTGTAACAGTGTATGTATCCAAAAGGCAACAACAAATTATAAATAAACACAGTAAAGAATAAACAGCTTAATTTTTGCTTGAACACCACATCTGTTTAGAAAACTCCAGACTGGAATATAAACGCAAAACACAATTTGAAGTCATTTTCCAATGTTCGAGTTATTAAGTCAAATATAACCTTATAACAAAAACCTCTTCAGAGGATTAAGTCTTATTTGCCGCTTAAAATAACTCTCAGCTTGGACAGGTACTGGTGGCACTCTTCATATTTCTTATGAGAACAGTAGAAAAAATTACTACAATTCCACATGGACAATACGCAGTTAATATTTTTTCATCAGGGTTGCACACCATTGATCTTGACAAATGAATCTTGTCAAATTGCCTTTTCTTCCCATAAATTTCCTTTGTGATCAGGTTAGCTCTTGAGGCTGATCCAGTCTCTAGGAAAATGCCTCATTGGATCATGGTTATCCCCATCAGATAAAACTGTAGTTTATGCTTCAATTTCCTTTATTCAGGAATCAAAAATATGAGGTATTGGATCAAATAGAAACCAAACTATCAAAGACACTATTTATTCCTGTGTAAATAAAAAACGTAACTCTGCTTTTAGCAGATGAATACCCCCATGGCAGAATATTTGTGTTTATGAAAAAAAATGTTTTAATGTGAGGACAGTAGACATGTTCATCTCTAAGCACACACACAAAAAGGAAAAAAATCCACCTAGTAGGGTGAATTGTTGTAACCACACAGACATTGAGGCAGTTGGCAACATGTCAGTTATCGACCCAACCTCGGTTGCCATTTTTCAGGAAAATCACCATGTCCCACAGTTCCCCCTTACAAACCAGGCACAAATAGTCATTCATGGCTCCTAGAGGAACTTTTTAAAAATAGACAGCTAAGAGTGGGTGTCCTGGTTTCGGCTGGGATAGAGTTAATTTTCTTCCTCGTAGCTGGCATACTACTGTGTTCTGGATTTAGCATGAGAACAATGTGATAACACACCGATGTTTTAGTTGTTGCTAAACAGTGTTTATACTAAGTCAAGGCCTTTTCAGCTTCCCATGCTCTACCGACTGAGAAGGCTGGAGGTGCACAAGAGGCTGGGAGGGGGCACAGCCAAACTGGCCACAGGGACATTCCATACCATGTGACGTCATGCTCAGTACATAAACTGGGGGAAGCTGGCCGGGGGGGCCGCTGCTCGGGGACTGGCTGGGCATTGGTCGGCGGGTGGTGAGCGGTTGCATCACTTGTTTGTTTTTTCTTTCCCTGGTTTCCTTTTTGTTTGTTTGTTTCTCTCTCTCTCTCATTGTTTTATTTTCCATTACAATTTTTATTATTATTATTATTATTATTATTATTATTATTATTATTATTATTATTATTATTATTATTATTGTATTAAACTGTTCTTATCTCAATCCACGAGTTTTCTTACTTTCACTCTTCCGATTCTCTCCCCCATCCCGCTGGGGGGGGGAGGGTGAGCGAGCGGCTCTGTGGTGCTCAATTGCTGACTGGAGTCAAACCACAACAGTGGGACACGGGCAGAGTTTGTTTTGGGGTGCACTTCTTCCTTCATCCCAGTCTCATGAACAGGGAACACAGTCACCAAATTACCTGATTCACACACAACGCTCGTGTGCACTCATTCTCTCTGCTTTAATAACTTTGAAAAGTTATTAAACTTTAAAAATATGTGACATTTCAGTACTTAAAAATATGTCAGGCCAGATGGTGCCGAGCCATCCGGTGCAGGGTTCATGAGAAGGATATTCTCTATAGGCTCACTAAATATTTTATTTGCCTGTTTGGTTTTTTATTCATTTATTTACTTAGCATTTTGTTGCTCTATATATAGACAGGTTTTGGGGGAAAATGTGTTTGCCCATTGCAAAAGCACTGGTAGTGTGCTTCTGTCTGAAGTTTCTCATCTCATAGTTTCCCCACGACAGTCTCGTTTGTACACCGAACAACTCCTGCACATCTTCCCAAACCTGAATGACTGACACCTCATAAAAACCTTTGTGCTTGCCACCACAAGATAGAATAAAAACAAAGCTGGTTGATAAGAAAAAAAAGCCAAAAAGAGCTTTATAGCTCACAGGATTGAAATATATAAATAGAGGTTTAATCTTCTAGGCATGAATAAAACTTCCAACTAGATCATTTCTTCAGCTTCTGTACGGCAAAGCAAACAGATAGGGAGCAGCAAATGGCGTCTCAGCAAATGGCACTTAAAGTAGGCTTCCTGGGACAATTAAGATCATATCACCTGGGGAAAAACTGCCCCGGTATTAACATTTCACTAGATTTTCAGGATGTGAGAGTTCCCAGCTGTTTCTGAACTTATTTTAGGAAGGAAGCACAAAGTGTCCAAAACAGCATCTCACATTATGACAAGAAAAAAAGGACAAAGAAGGATTTTTTTATAATACCCTAAACTTGAAAACCTATGGAAAGCCCCTTGGGCCAGTGGCGTGAACGAAGGTAAACAGACTGGTTCATATTTTCCCTTCTGCCGAATGTTCCCTGTAGGAACAGGTTGGAGGAGAAATTAATTTGAAGGTGTATGATGGCATGGATGCTCTAATATACTGCAATTGCACTGACCTATGGTTAACTCCCGAACAGCAGCTGAACGACAAGGCACGCTGGGCACCCACGTTCCTCCTGCAGTTTGAAATGTCACAATTAACAGTGGTTTTGTTCTGTTATTAGCACAACCGGGGTTTGTTTGATTACCAAAGAAGGACAGTTGCCAAATAAAATGTTTGGCACGCAAGCCTGTGAGTGATGGATCCAGTACAGAGTGAAAATCTGGAGCACACAAACCTATACCATACCCTTTTTAAGATATAGGGCACACAGTGTGTATACATAGTTTGTTCAGTAGTGACGGCGCTGCTGTTGCTGTTAGGTGTTGAGTGAAAAGCTCCTTATGGAACAGGTACCTGTAGTGTTTTAGCTCAGCCAAAGCTCAGAGTGTGTTTTTGAAGTTAATCTCCTGATCGCCCCCAGTTATCAGATTTTTGCTTGCATCCTGGAGCAGTCTCAGGGCACACAAGCTACTTCGCACCTGGATGAAGCTAAAGGGCAAGATGCGCTCCAGAAGTGTAACCTAACACAAGCCTACCACCAGCGGGCATCTTGTGAGAGCACAGCAGAGCTCACCCACCATGAATGCCTGTAGCCGCTGGAGTGGGGCCGTCACCTCTTTTGGTGGATGGGTCTACAGCACCTTCTGCTAATGCAGGAAGAGCCTCATGCCCAGACATGTCTAAAGACACCATAACTGAAGAGGGGGTAGCCTCTTAGCACTAAAATGTGTATGTTCTCAGGCCTGTATTATTTTCACCTGATTATGAGGACAAGATGCTCATCACAGAAACAATACGAAGATGTGGGGTTTTTTTTCCATACAAAATGAACTGTTTGACCTAGAAAATGTGTATTCTCAGGCCTGTATTATTTTCACCTGATTATGAGGACAAGATGCTCATCACAGAAACAAAATGAAGATGTGGGTTTTTTTTCCATACAAAATGAACTGTTTGACCTAGGCAGTGAAGGGTTATTTCTATTTACTATAGGCATAAATTAAGCAACCTCACAATGTTCCCTCTATAACAAATTACTCTGTGATAGCATGGATCAAGGCCACTTAATGATAGCGAGCCTCTCTATTTCTATTGATTTGCAATTTTTAGACTATTAAGTGGATATAAACTTGATGCTGTAGGATTTCACTCCTATTTTGAATTACATTTTACATTTGCTTCTTTGGGAAATGCGTGCTTATATAGCACCTTGCGCAGTAGACATCCTGTTAGGGCATGTCTACACAGATACTAAGCACCTCTATCGACATCCCAAGGTAGGTGAATAAAAGCAAGGACTGGAGTCGAAACTGTGGAGCCACACTAGTGCTCCCTTGACATGCTAGCCTGGGCTGTGTTCTGCAGTGATTCATTGATTCCTCCTTTGGACTGAGCTGGCTGTGTCTGCCTGTACGCATCCGAGCAGGTATGTCCTTACAAACCTTTGAGGACTTACACAGGTAAATATTGTACACTTCATATTTCTCAGAGTTCTGAAAAATTAGATTTTCAGGAAAGTGAAAAGCAGGCAAAGTGAAGGCGATTTTAATTCGAGCAATCTTGGCTTATTTGAATGGACATAAAATAGTGAATTTCTCCAGTATGTTTGTATTCCTCAGGGTTGCTCCTTGGTGAAATGAGTAACTCTCACCCTGGGGAAAAAAGTAAATACCACTTACTCAGCTCCTGGCACCTAACTGTGACCAGTTCTTTTCTTTTTCCTTTTCTTTTTAAGACAAGAAAGAAGGACTACTGGCAGGCTCATTGCGGCTGTAAAGTGCATTTTAAAAAGATACTCCATTGCTGCAGGGGTGGGTCTCCTTTGGGAGGAAGCATGTAATCTATTCTCATGATCTCAGGAGTCCTTCAGCATAAGTTCTTCCTTCCTGTTATCACCCCCCCCAAAAAAAAAACCCCACCCAAATCCAAGTAGCTTTTCCTGACATGGCTCTCAGTAGATTTATGTATTTAAAGAATTGCTCTTCTTTTTTTATCAAAAAAGAATTCTCAGCAATTCTGCAGTTGCCAGAATTCCTGCATGGGAAGTAAAGGCAATGGGACTAATAAATATTAATATTGCTGTATACACTGTTAGGGCTGGACAACCAGAAAAGACTTCTGGTACATTTCCAAACACCTAGTTGGATATGCATCATTATAGTTGGATATGGATCATTACAAATATCTTTATTCCTTTGCAGCAACACATACCTAGAAAATCTCACTTTACCAGTACACAGTCTTGTTTTGCATCTATTGATGTACTGAGGACAGAAAACTAGCAGACAGAAGTATCTGGAAGTGCTTGACATTGGCCTAACCCTACTCCAATGAAGTCTGAGTTTTTACCATCAAGAACATTTGGTGCAAGCAAGACGAATTACAGCACTTTTGTAAATCCCACACTGAAAATGTAAGTATTTGGTTACACTGTGCCTAGCAGTGTAGCTCCCTGGTTTATAATAAAACCAAGAATAACACCTGTTTTAAAGAAAAAGCTGAAAACAGTCGCTGCTGCAAGCAGAAGCCCATTTCATAGGATGAGATACATAGCACAAATGGGAACAGAATAGGGTGACGGTAATGTGGACAAAAATAACTAGACCCCCCCTGTTTTTTGTAGTACTGAAATTAGACGACAAGCGTAAGATGCCAAGGGTACACCCTTTGCTCTCTCGATTTCATAGATAGCTTTCATCTTTTTGAATAAGACAACGGACTCGGCCGTTTGTGGTTGCTCATGCCTGCCTCTGACTTGTACACACACGCAACTGCTGAACTTAAAGAAAACCATCATTTTTATTCTTTGTGTGGTAAGCCATGTCTCTATTTAAAACCCCACAGGATCATTTAGATCACTGCACGTTTTGCTTCCAGATCTGAACTCGGCCCCAGGGAAGCATCCTAGCCTTTCCAGACAAGATCAGAGAGCATGTCCCTGTGTCTTTTTTATATGGGTGCTTATCTCGCTGTTGCATAAAATATGTATTAGAGCACTGTCTGTGGACAAATATAGCTAGCAAGATTCTAACTTTTCTTTCTCATAAAGTGACCAAAAACCTTTTACAGAATAGGCCAGTTGAGAGAGCTCCAGAAAAGAGGGTGTTGAATAAAAGGTGGGAGGTGGATTTCAAAGGAAACTTTGTCTAGTGAGGGGGACAGCCTACTGTCGGAAAAGTTAACTTTATGTAGGATGGAAGGCCTGATGTTATACCTGATGTTATAATTTACATATGGAAAATTACCCTTTCCTTTATTTCGGTGCCTACACAGGAGTCGATACCTATCTATAGCTGTATCTCTAGAGGCTAACATCATAGGCTTTCTATATGAGAGAAGTTAAGCTTTGCTCTGTACAAGAAAGTGTCCTCCAGAGGCAGAGGGAGGAGTGCTATAAAAAGCATGTGTGGGTGACCTCGGAGTGCCGTGTCAAAAAAATACAATGCCACAGCAGGGTTTTACAGGAGAGAGCCCACCTCTGCAGGGCAGTTAGGGAAATGGCATGGCTTTTTTGGGAGATCAGAAGATGCTGCTCCTCTCAGGGCATCCTTTTCTGACAAAGGGAAGAGAGAGAGCAGAAGCAAAAGCACAGATGCACGCTCCAAGCTGTGAAATTTCTGCTACTGTTGTTTTATCTTGGAATTTTCTTCTCAGGAACAAAATTTCCCATTAGGATGCCTCCAGAGGGAAAAGTAACCACCCTCCGTTCTCTTCGCTGTTTCTTTCCTTTCCCCTCAACAAAACAGTACTGTGTTTAACT
The DNA here is from genome assembly GCF_000699145.1 of Aptenodytes forsteri. Lineage (NCBI taxonomy): Eukaryota > Metazoa > Chordata > Aves > Sphenisciformes > Spheniscidae > Aptenodytes > Aptenodytes forsteri. The sequence goes on from NW_008795695.1 coordinate 6,478,838, forward strand.
GCAACTAATATTTGGATTTCACTGTTAATACTAAGGAGAATGAAGACTAGCTCACAGCTCAGGCTCTGCCTTTGGGGATGGAGCGGCCAACAGATGGAACTGAGCAGAGAAAATGTGATGCAGATACAGAAAATAGCAAGAGGGATACAGGCGGAAGATTATCCTCTCCAGTTTATCCTTTTCATTTGTTCGGATACATGCAGATACTCAGTGAAATAGGAAAGCACCAAATTTGAAACGGATAAAAGAAAATGCTGTTTGATACAAAGAATAATTAACTTGGGGAATGTGTTGCTACAAGTTGATACGGACAACTGAGAGTTCAGTGGGATTCAAGAAAAGATGAGACACTTATAGGGAGAATGAGAACAGCTACGATTACATCAGATAAGACTAAATGCAGAATTCATGCATGTTAGTAATAGGTGAAACACCAGAGGGTAAGAAGCTGGGAAGGAGCCTTCTTGAGGGATATCTTTCCATAATTCTCCATTACAGGGTTTCTAATTTCTTCCTTTCAAACCTTTAACACTGGATACTGTTCGACATTGAAAATTGGAATGAAAAAGCTCCAGAGGATGCTTATATTGTAATTCCTCTGATTTATGTAACATTTTCTGGGAAGTGCCTGTTCTATAAAAATAAACAGTCTGACTGTGGAAATAAAACTGCATATCAGTATTTACCTAGGTAAAATTAACCTTCTGTTTCTAAGCTGCTGCTAACAGTGAGTTTCATACGTGAATTGGGACCGTATGCAGCCCCGAATATGTTACCTCACTCTCGCACCAAAGACTTCAAAGAGCAACAGCACCCTTTTAAACCTTGTATTCATTTACACCGACTGATTACAAAACACCTCTAGCTCACAGAGAGTAGGGAGAGCTCTCTAATAAATACACTACCTTTAATTTAACACCTGTGTCTCCGAGTGGCATTCTAATGCCGGGTTTGTGATCTGTGGACAGTAGTCTCTAACTGCTCACTGGACTAGGCATAAAGTGTGTCTGGCAATTTCACCATTTGGTGGATAAATACTTGTGGCTGGGCAAAAATAACACAACAGATTCTGACTCCAAGGGGAAGCCCATTTGCTGTGATTTATACACTTACTGCAGTGGATAAATACTAATGCCATCATGATTGCCCATTGTAAAGATCCTGTCATCTGTAGCAACCTGTCTTTTCCATTTGGGCCAACTGTTCTATCTGACGAGAAGCAATAAAGCTCTGGAAGGTGACTGTAAAAGTAACAGGCTGTCAGTAGCAGTCAGAGTTGTTGTTGTTTTGTCACTGCCAGTTATTTGAATTGTTAAGACTTACAAAGCCAGGAAACTTGCTGCCTTTCTTACAATTTGGTCACTTTTTTTCTTATCCTGGCAGAAATATGAAACATCTTTGAGTCTTAACTTAATACAAAGGTGTCCCTACTGAAAGAAAAAGGAATAAATCCCTTATTCCCCATTAGCTGCAAATGCATTCTTATACTGTCTTGGTAGTTTTATAAGCACGTTCACATGACTTGCTAGATGTCTGAGTTCACACTGCAGTGTTCTTTCAAGTTTGGGGCACAACACAATATGCCAGGATGAGAGAAGTGTATTTGAAAATTTCATGACAGTTTTTGCAATAAATCCCACATTCCGTAATCTCTTAAGCATGTTGTATGCTGGAAAGTACTTGAGTTTAACTAGAAAATGTGCATAAACAGAGTTCCACATACTTAAGATTATCATCAACCTGCCAATTCACTCTTATCTAAGATTTTTTCATTCCATTTCCTTCTCTATCCTCCTTGTGTACCAGTGCTTGAGCTCACGATGACAGGAGATAGCAAGACTGCAGTAAAGAGCTATTGTAGCAGAACTCCAATCACTGAATCTCATAAAAATGATCACCTTTATAAGGCAAGCCTGCAGGTTTCAGAAGCAACCTCCAGCTCCAATTTTTAGGGCTGTGAGGGCAGGGGAAAGGAGCGCAGATTGAAAAATGATGACAGGCAGGAATTTGGAGGACTATAACCTACCTGAGTATGTCAGCAAAAGGCTACAGCCAAACAGTACAGTACTGCTTCAGAAGGACTGCCGTTCCTGTTACCATATGCGGTCCATACATATAAGCTGTACCACCATATGCAGGTATCACTGTACAAATGTATCATCTGCTTTCCTAATGTCTCCGTGTCCTTTCTGCATATTGCAGCAGTCTGAGTCACTGAGAAAACAACACACAAGTCCCAGCTCCTCTTCCACCACTTTAGGTAGTAGAGGACATCATCTCCCTCAATTGCTGTCTGCTGTCTTTGTGAGGGTTTTTTTCTTCCTACTAATTCAAACATAGATGTTTATGAAGCTACCTGTGAATATTCTGCCTTATAAAGGGCTTTCACAGTAAGATGAAAAATTCTCTCTTTGATTTTGTGCTTTACTTATCAGCCACAACGTAACAGAGCAGTGTAAATTTTGAGATCTGTGAAGGATGTAGATCAGACTTTTTGAATAACAAACATCAGTGTACTTCTGAACTTCCTACGCTCCTTGATTTCTTGAAACATGTTTCCTTATAATGAAGAGAAAGCTGAGCTACACTGATGGGCCTGGTATTCCAGAAATTGCTATCAAAGCTTTTCCCTTTGATGTCTGTCTACCTCCTGATTGCACTGCCTCTCAGGCTGGAGGGGAAGGAAAGACATTGTTGGCATAATGCTCTGTGGCTTGAATGAAAGTAGCATCACATCTTAATCCGCTCTTGCCCCACGAGGAACACAGATCTCCCCAGATCTAATCTTCTGCAAAAGCACAAGCTTTATGGCAATAGCAGCGACACTTTGATTTTGATTATACATCTTCAGAGTGTAGAATGGGGGAAACCTGTATTTTGGCTATCCCAGATATAATCTAGTTTGTGGGTAACAGGCGCATCTTATTTCTTAAGCCAAAAACTTTAAGTCCCTTTTTCAGCCAGATTTTCTAAGGAAACAAGGTTTGCAAAATCATGCTATCTGATCATCTCAGTCCTGTTAGCACCAATAATTTAACCACTGCCCACCTTTAGCCAAGTTTGACAAACGGTAGAGGTCTCAATGTCATGCAATTCCTACAAATTTTTGAGGAATGTAGTAAATGGCCTCACCGAAGGAAAAGCTCAAGTTACCTGCAGGTTTGGTCTGCTGGCTGTTTGTCTCTTGGAAACAACACTACTGCCTCTTGCCGCTTGTCATTTGGGGATAGGCGGGAGGATTTTGAAGAGGAGAACCGCAGGTGCTGCTGCAGGGAGGAGGTCAAGAAGGAACAAGAATGGCAGCTGAGGTTACAGTAACTGTGGGATGGGGGGAAGCAGAAGACAAGTCTGGGCTTCATTAGGTCAGCTCTTCAGCAAATAGTTTGTTTCTTGGACCTTTCTTTTCCTTCCTTCCTTCCTTCCCTCCTTCCCTCCTTCCTTCCCTTCTTCCTTCCTTCCTTCCTTTCTTCCTTCCCTCCTTCCCTCCTTCCTTCCCTCCTTCCCTCCTTCCTTCCTTCCTTTCCTCCTTCCTTCCTTCCCTCCCTCCTTCCTTCCTTCCTTTCCTCCTTCCTTCCTTCCCTCCCTCCTTCCTTCCTTCCCTGCTTCCTTCCTTCCCTCCCTCCTTCCTTCCTTCCCTCCCTCCTTCCTTCCTTCCTTCCTTCCCTCCTTCCCTCCTTCCTTCCTTTTGTGAATGCAGCATCATTATCCAGCAAAAGGCATCTAGCAGTAATGTTTTATTTTTTAGGATACAGTACAAACAAACTGAACAGATCCTGATCCTTGGATGATGCAAGTTCATGTGGCTCTTTGGAGGTCAGGGAGTTCTTCAGATTTATATCAGACCTCACCCAAAGTATTCCTGTGTATTTAGAGATCAATTGGGGTGTGGGGGGGTGTGTGGGTGTGTTAAAATTAATAAATTGTAACTAAGTTGTAACGCTGTGTTTTATATGTTCACAGCTGTCTTGTCTTTCTTTGAGTAACACACTCCTGGGTCCATTGAGTATGTCATGAAGAATGGCAGAAGCTAATCCATCCTAAAATACAGAATGCACCATTCCTACTAGCTATTGGAGTGATTGAACGACCTCAAAATATTCAGACAGAATCACAGGCCATGGGGACCCAGAGACCCCTGTACCATCCTAGGTGTGAATACAAAGGCGATTTTTTACTTTGTAGCATACCATTCAGGGTCTTTTTATTTCACTTTGGCTCTCATCGAGTAGAAATGTGCCAGGCTGCCTGCAGTTCTCCAGTTGAGAGCGGGTTTCACAAATGGTGGGGGCTGCCTGCTGCCCCCCTTCACACAGGGAGCTCGCTGCTGGCGACGGGGGCTGTGTCCCCTGTGGGGACTGATGTATTACCCCCTGGCTTGCCTGCAAAGCTCACCCGTTTGGGTTCCTTCTCTCTCACTCTCATTTTTATAAGCAGTTTTGCCAGATTACATTTAAATATGACCCTTTTAATCAGGTTACTCAGTATAATACAAGCAAAATTATGACGAGATGGATGCTGTTATTGCATTACCTATTTTTATCTCCATTGATTCTTCTGTATCTTTCATGAATCACCCTATTGAAAATGTGACAGGTTTATGTCAGTCACAACAGGACTGTAACAATATTAGCTCTACCATGAATTCAGCGTGACACGAAAATTGTATCATACTTGACCTTATTTGATATATTCGTGTACTGAATCAGAAGCTCCATGCTAAGCTGCACAAAGCGAGGGAAGATTCTTTTCTAACAAGACATTCTTCTATATAAATAGAGGTTTGTGCTTTTAGTGTTTGCTGTGCTAGCTCCAACCATGTGATCGTACGTAAATAATAATGCTATTTCTAGAAACTGTGGCTAGAAGACATTCCGCGCTCTTATTCAAGCTTGTTTACAGCACCATCAGTAGCTGGAATAACTTACACCTGACAGCATCTGTTCTTACTATAAACTAGTGAATTTTGGCATTCCTTCCATGCCTCTGCTTTGGTGAGAACAAGCAGGACAGAAAAGGAAACCTTCGCAGAAGCGGGAGACCTTGACAAAATCAGCAGCCGGAGAAAAAGGAAGTAGGAGGAGGCCTTTTACCATTGATTTCCTCAAACTAATGGAATCCAGAACCTTCATTTGCAGTTTGGATGAGCTGCAGTAAATTGCCCAACTGTTCTCTTCTGTCAGAATAATATACTTGCCAGAACCTCATCACTATAAACTGCCGCAGCTCCATTGACTCTGGGAGAGGCAGAGCTAAAGTAACCTTTGGGTCATACTTTTTTTTCCCTGAGAAAAAGTGGTCTGTCACTTAAAACAAAGGACAGAGCATTAGAAGAGATGATTTTGTACCCCATTTTCTCACAGATTTTCTGTAAGAACTCACAGATAAGAGCGAGGGCTTGGTTTTCAAAGAAGTTTTGCAGTTAAATCTGCTAAAGATAGGCAGTTTAAAGCTCACATCAGTCAAACTTCCTGCAGAAGCTGTATGTACCGTCACTGGGCTTTACCTGTTGCAAATGAAGTTTATAACAAATTGACTGCTCTGGAAGAAGGACAGAGTATTGAATCATTGAAAAAGTCTGTGCCTGCTTCCTTCAGCCCTGCCAAAAGTAGGAAGTGATTTTAAATACGAGGTATGCTGAAGGAGCTTGTCAGCACTACTTTACTTAGTAGGAATCAACATTTTAATTATAAGCCTTGCTTTCAAGGGGTTAAATCGGAAGTACGGCTGACCACCACCTCTTTGTATCCCACTTGTCTCTGTTTTAACATAGAGGAGTGATGAAGGAACAGAGTTGTGTGTATTAAAATTCTAAAATGTGCAACTAAATATGTTGAATATTCCTTTTAAAACACTTCTTTGATTCTTGTTAATTCTCCAATATGGATTAATTCAGCAGTGATAACAAGATATAAAACCTGACAATTTGGCATGAGCAGTAACTACATTTCATTCAGATTTTTCCTGTGCATTTGGAATTCTGGGTCAAATAATCAATGAAGAGAGTTTACTAATATAAATTTACATTCATATTACTTCATTATAAATACCACTAATCATTGCATCATTCTAAGAATTGTAATAAAATATGCTTTTGGTATTGCAAACAGCTGAGTTGCAAATACAAAAGCCAGGAATTTTAGCACGAAGTAAAGCTCCCCAGCAAAGTTTGCTCTGCATCTTCTAAACTATCTTAGTTATTTAAATTATTTAGAAATACTGTTTCTTACTGTACAAATGCATAGTCAGCTGGTATCACTGAGCAGCTCAGTCTCCCACCTAAGAAACTCCAGCTTTTACAACAGCAGTTAAAAGCCATTGGAGAGAAGTAGCTTCACACTATTCTTACTAGAAGTTGCTAAAAATGAGCAATTCCAATATAAATGCCATGGAAATAATACTTCTCAATTTTTCCACATCCTAGTTGGCATGGGTGGACCTTGGCTGGCTGCCAGACGCCCACCCAGACGCTCTGTCACTACCCCTCCTCAACAGGGCAAAGGGAGAAAACTAGGATTAAAAAGCTCACGGCTCAAGGTAAAGACAGGGAGATCGCTTAACAATTACTGTCATGGGCAAAACAGACTCAACTTGGGGAAAATTCATTTAATTTATTGCCAGCGAAAATAGATTTGGATAGTGAGAAACAAAGACAAATTAAAACACCACCTTTCCCCCTTACCCCAGGCTCAGCTTCACGCCTTCGTCCCCAACTCCTCTACCTCCTCTCCCCTGAGCAGTACAGGGGTGATGGGGAATGGGGGGTTGCGGTCAGTCCATAGCAGCTCCTCTCTGCTGCTCCTTCCTCCTCACACTTTTGCCCCGCTCCAGTGTGGGGCCTCTCCATGGGCTGCAGTCTTCCAGGATAAACCTGCTCCAGCCTGGGCTCTCCATGGGCCACAGTTCCTTCAGGGCACATCCACCTGCTCCGGCCTGGGGTCCTCCACAGCTGCAGTGTGGATATCTGCTTCACCATGGTCTCTACAGGGGATCCCTGCTCAGGCACCTGGAGCACCTCCTCCCCTCCTCCTCCCCTCACCTGGGTGCTCGCAGGGCTGTTTCTCACACTTTTCCCCTCACCCCTCACTGCTGGGCAGCGTTTTGTGTTTGTTTCTGGGAGCAGTTTCAATAAACCATAAGCATTATTTCTAAAGTTTTTGTTTTCTTGCACGTGATACTTGTAAAACAATATGCAACCCAGAAAACAGATCAAGACTAACTCTGACGAAGTTCCTCACAGGACAGAGGGAAAGTGCTAAAGATAAGTACAGCTGACCAGAAACAAGATTCACCTGTTTACTGACAATGCGTGATAACAATTTAGTACTCACAGAAATACTCAGGACAAAGATTCATACAACAGCTTCCTGAATTTTTTTTGTGAAAAGGAAGAAAAGGTGGGATCTCATCACCCTTTTGCTTACAGACTTGTAGAAATAAATTACTACACAAGGCATCTTAAAACAGTAGTTGTCATATTAATTATTCCGGATTTATAAAGAACAATTCTCTTTTCCCTCATCAGCCTTTCTCATTATGTTGCTGTGCAAAGTATTTCAATACATCATGGAAAACTGGACTAACTGTTGCCTATATAAAATAGGCTATGAAACACCCTGATTAACACAGAAGTAATCTGCTTACACACAGAAACATTCCCATTTAAAGCAAAGAATCAGAGGGCATAAAGCATTTAGCCATCTAATTAGTAGAAAACATTTTTTCTCTTTCTCTGATTTTGTACTAACCCCAGCACTGCTGAAAAGGTTGAGACGTAAGCTGTACGCCCCGAGTGTCTCTGCTGATGGAGAATTTGACAAGTTGGACATGGCCTCGACCCACTCACCCAGAAAAACGCTGCCTGCAGCAGTCTCAGGCATGCTCACCACCACTGCTTTCTCTTCAACGTAAAGGACATATTGTTTCTCCTCCACGCGCTGCTCCCGAAAGGAGGGGAGAGCAGCTGCCATGGGGGGGAGGAAACGAGGCGCCGTGATACTACGTGTCCCCCCCCGCTCTCCCCTGTGAAGCTGATGAGGACGACACAGAGAAGAGATCATGGGGAACCTCAACGCTGGCACTCTTCCCACGTTGGTTAACATCCTCTGGCCCCGTGAAGTGTCTGCACCAGACAGTCGTGTTGCAATTTTGAGCAAGCAGCGTTTGGGGCAGCTGTAGTGTCTGGCTTTTGTATGCACGTATGCATACGTGGGAGACAATTCATAAGAGGAAATGGGACTAAATTCATCCTCTTATACAGAGGCAACAGAACTGCTTGCAACACTCAATCCTATCGGTACTATGTTGCTTTAAAGGAGGCACCCTCCAGGCTTCCTCCCGGGGCCTGTGTTACGCACAGAAGGAAACAAACACGGATGAGATCTCCCCACACTGGGAGAGCTAAGAGAAGAGGGCTGGAAGCCAGGAATTCAGCCTGATAGAGACATGTGTCTGAGTAAAACAGCAGTGCATAAGTATTTCACTTGGATGCTGCAAGCAATTGTTTTTTTAAAACACATCTGTGTATCATACATACGTCAGGCATCTACAGGAGAAGGTCTACACAGATGAGAAGATAAATGTTTCTTGCTGGTTTTCCTTCATGACAGTTCTGATTTCAAGATGACAGCATAAGGATTACAGTTTCCCAGACCACTTGCTGTTCAGGGCACATCCCACACTCACTCCATCTGCAGATGCTTTTTAACATCAGTACATGGATCAACGACAGGACATGGTCCCCAGGGAACAGCCTGGCACCCTAATAGAAAAAAGAAAGGTTTGTGCAGCAAAGTATGCAGTGAGCCACACTGATGCAGGACAGATTCTTCATTTCAAAGAGAAAAATCTGCATTCTTCAGAAAACAGTGTTCAAAAATTTAATCTTCATTCAGTTCAATGGAGCAGCTTTATAATTTACAGCACCAGATAAAGCTAGAAGATGTAATGTGAAATATCTGAAGCAGTTCTTCCCCTGTATTAAAATGCACCTTGGGCAACAGAGCCTTAACTTCTCTTAACATATGTTTCTAGCAGATAAGTAAACAATTTGGATCTGAAATGAAAATTTTCAAGATAGTTACAGTTGGAAAATCATCAGCTCATATTAGACTTCAGCTGCGGTGCCCCACTGATAAGTTTTTGGTGTGGTTTGGCATAGTTGAAAGGAAGCAGCTTCGGAAGAATAAAAAGCTTTTTGTGTACAAGTTGTTGGATCAGAGATAGCAAGAAGAAAGACATCATTTTTACATCGAAATTCTGAAAGCGGCCTCGGTGACAGGATCGAATCGTACGCCAGAGCATGTGGCTGGAGAGAGCTGAGCATCTCCATGCTCAGAGAGAGGGGAAGCAGACAGGAGGCAAGGCTGGGAAGTTTAAAGGCAGTGAAGTGATCCACTCAATGCATTGAGTTGCATCGACATTTGGCTTCCTTACAACCGCAGACTCCTTCGGTTTCGTGGACAAAATCTTTAGTCACGTGCATGTTGAACTTTGCGTTCCGTGGCGTCCGCTCGGCTCCGTGGGGCCTTCTTTGTGTGCGGCAGCGAGCTGCGGGTGAGTGCTGAAGTCATCCCGACACCACCACCGCGGCGGCTTAGTGGTAGATCACAGACTGGCAAATCACCCCCAGTGAAGCTCAGCACAGTCACAAGCCGAGCGGCCTCCTTTCAAAGTCTCCCCCCATGCTGGCTTATACGCACCGAATATTAAGCCTTTCTCTGCAGCGAGCTCCCTCTGCCCAGATCCCTGCCACCAGGCTTAAGGAACGTGTGTTACGGACAAGAGTACTGAGTGTCCTCAGAGGAACCTTCCCCGAACCATGTCCAAATGGAGAAGCAGGGAACCTTGTACTTAGCCTTTCTGCACTACTTGGCCATTATCAGACAAACAAATGGAAACTCATTCAAGAAAGAACAAATACCCATCTTTAATGGGTTTATTTAAGCAGACGGAGCTCCAGTGAAGAAAACAGCATGTCGCTGTACAGATTGCAGTATTTCACTATGTAACGTGTCAGAAGAACAGCCTGTGTTGGCTTGTCCTAGCAGGCCTGGTTCAGACAAGCCAGACTGCCCTGCCACAGCTGTCAGCACTGCCGCAGGCCACCATCCTGTCACTGTACCTCGAGTTTCCATGGTCCTTCACCAGACAACGGACCTGGAACTTGGACCATCCAGGTCAGACCTACAAGGCTGGCAAGGCTCATGCTGGCTGATGACTTAGGTGCTAAAAGTGCTTCATCCCAGCAAAGGCAAAAGAGCTTTCCCACAAGGAAGCTCCACCTCATCTTTTGTAAGGTTGTCAGTAAGACCTTGCAGCAGCTGTCAATAAGAAAGGACTCCAAACATTGTCCACTACGCAACCTTGTGTTCAGCTGCTTATAACTCTGTCAAATGTTAGCCATCTAAAGCAACATTTCCCCCATCCTGCAGCTGTCTCAGACCGAATACAGGAGGTTTTAGCTGTTCCTGAGACATAACAAATACATTTTTTTGCCCAAACTACAAAGATTCCGATTATCTTTTCACTGAGAATATCTTCATGCAGAGACTTAAAATTTGATGGCCTGGTGCTGTGAATGCAGTCAGTGACAGCTTTTTACCAATGGCCAGGTAACTACCTACCGTACCCGTTTGTACGATGCACATGTTGCCCAGAGCTGCAGAAACAAGCCTGTCCCTTGCCCAGTTTGGTGCCTCCAGCAGTATGAGCCAGGAGCCTGCGCTGCCCCTTTGCTGTGCTGCCAGCCAGCTTCCCATCACCAAACACCTCTGGAAAAACACCAACAGAAGCTGCCTCGTCCTTCTCTAGGGCCGGGTCCACAGGGAGAACAGCCACATCTACTGGCGATGGGTGGCACAGGTCTCCATCCCGCACTGCACAGCTGCCGTACCGCTGGGGATCCTAGCCGTGCCCATAGGGCGCGAGGGGAACCTTCCTGGCGTTTCTGATTGTTTCTTACACAGCGATAGAGAATTATACCAAAAGCTTTTTATGTAAACATGTAAGATTAAAAAGTGAAACCCCAGAGGATGGGAAATATTGAACTAATGTTGACCAAACAACTTCAAAATCCCATCCTTTGTTACCTAGCTAGGGACATTATTCTTCAGGATTTCTGCCTCATTTACTGCACTCTTTTACTATAGTCTTTTGCATTTAATATTTTTAAGTATGTATGAATAAATTGCAGATATAGGTTTCTATTAACAAAGCAATTTTGTTTAGCGTGAGCACTGTTTATCATACAAAATGCATTTGAACGCTCATAAGGGAAAATAGTACAGCGGTGACTCCACATCCTTCTTGCACCCTGTACAAGGTATTTACTCATTCATCTCCCATTCCAACAGACTATCAAAGATCATCTGTTTGATTTTTAAGTAATTTCCTATGCTCTGTCTGAACCCTAAGATGAATAAAAGCATTCAAAAACAAAACATGAAAATATTTTAATCAGAAATTGTAATTTTATTTGTCTCCAAATTGCAAGGAAGAATTCTTAAGTGGTTTATTATAGTTTCTTTAATAGTTCTCCAATGGCTTATTACTATATTATTTTATGCGGATAGCTAACTTGCTATCCACACGAGATTGCTGAAGTTATTCGTCATGCGTTTTGACTCATTGGCCAACATGACAGTGACTGACATTCTCTAGAAAAATATAGTACAGCTAAAAAACCTGACCTAACTTTTAAACAGCTTTCTCTGTGATACTGACATAATCAAATAGAGTTTTACATATGTCACGCTGTTGCTGCAGCAACCTGGCTTCCTCTCTTCTGACTACCGATAGGGAGCCTCTAAGCTTGGTATGGGCTCAGATGTCTTGAGATTAATCTCTTGGGACCATTCCAGAGAAATCAGGATTAATTTGCAGTTCCTTGAAAATGAAGTAACTATTTCACATAAACTACTTTTCACATTCCATCAGGCCTGAGCTTCCTATTCATAACCTTTATAGAAATGACTGGGTTGGCACAGGGTCACCAAGACATTTAGGTGAAAGCCGTTTGCACAGCGGAAAGGAGGATTAAAATGGCTTTGGCTTTTCTTGTATTTCTCTTGAATGTAAGCTGAGAAAAGGTTATTTTTGTGATAGCAAAAGTTGTATTGGGGGGGGTGTCCTCTGGATGTTTACATTGCAGTGCATCTAATTTTCAGTTCTCCATATCTTCGTCATGGATGAGACTGAGACAGTGAAAGCAAAAGATTGTAAGCACTGAGATGTGTAGTTCCTGAAGCCAGAGTTAATTCCTAGCTAGAATTTTATAAGGACAACTGAATATTTGATAAAGACTTCAACAGTTTTGATGGTACAGTCTACATCACTGCACATGGCTCGAATGCTCTGAAAGCCTTTTTCCGGCTGCTTAGACCCCTTCTTGGGGCAGAAGGGGGAAACGGTGCTGGAACAAACATGATGCAAGAGAACGAGTCAGGCCAAGTCACATGGGTTGCTGTATTTGCCTGGGAGTTACAGCCTAGTAAAACACTTAACCGCCTTGCCAATGCACATAATATCCTTCTAGAAAGGGCATAAATAACAAAATGTTTCTGTATTCAAAATATGTGTCATTACAGAGGGTACGTGTGCATAGTGGAGTAGTACATGGGAGTGCCAAAATGGGGGAAAAAAAATTAAATTCTTCTGTACCTAAAGGTGTCAATCCCTTGCTAAGACTTACCACGCCCGATCTTCAGCAGAACACCACTCTGCTGAGCAGATGTGAAGTCAGAGGCTAGAGAGGACATGGCAAACCATGCTGAAAAGATGCTCAGAAGAAATCTGAGCAGTGAAAAGGCACTTCCAAGGGCCATGGATGTTGGTGGCCTCTGAGGGGCTTCTGGCTAAGGTCAGATACAGCACCAAATATTTGGCCACTACCCAAATCAGGAGAAGGTGGCACGTGCTCCGCTTCTTCAGAAAATCCTCCAGTGTCAGGGAAAAATCTTCAGCATTGTCTGCTTTGCACTGCACATCCAGGGCTGAGCTCCAGCGTGTGCAAACCATTCAGGCCATAAAACACCTACCTATAAATTGTTTAGGTAAACACACTTGGGCCTCTGTAGCAGCAACACTTAGCACTTCATATTACTAATTTCCAAAGGCTCTATGCAGATCTTCACCTAATATACAAACTATAAGGAAATGTCAAAGTTGTGATGCAGTGGGCAGAGGTCCGGGGTGATGGCACTCGAGAGACCTGGAGTCACTCCCAGCTTTGCCATAAGTTTGCCAGCAAAACACTTCTGTTATCTGGCCTTGGCTTCCCCAGTCGTAAAATAAAACTAATTGTATGTGCTTTGTGAAGTACTCTGAGCTCTACTGCTTCAGAAGATCTCAGTGTTGTTATTATTCATTACAATTCTTGTTGAAATATGAGACGGTTCATACTACATGTGACAAAGCAGTAAGGAAACTAGTTCAATACAACCTTTCATCGCATGGTAGACCCCAAAAGCACCAATTTCCATGGATTTGCCTTCTAATTATATGATGCAAGAATATAAGGTACATACAGCTTTTCTTCTCAGTACTGTCTTGCAGAATCGTGCTAAACCCAATTTATATAATCCAGCTTCCCCTAAAGATAGCACAATTCATAGTAGTTGATCATTGTTTAATTGTTCTACTGCATTACAATATACAGTAGTAGTATTATTATAGCTAGGCAAAGCTATAGCGAGGCAAGGCTCGTAAAGAGAAGTAGCAACCTTTGATTTGCCTGTTTAGAGACATAGCTGTAAGCCCAGATGCGTGGGCTGCTCTTGCTATTCGCTGCAGGAAAGCAGAGAGTTAGAAACCTACTGGCTTCTGTGTGCGCTCTCATGGACCATGAAGGCCAAAACTCTCAGGTAGGAGAAGACATTTAGCATTAAAGAAGCAAGCAACTAAAGTAACACTTAGGATATGTTGGGCTGACATACAGACTGCCATTAACTGCAGAAAGAGCAGTGGCAGATTAGGCAAGCCTAATTACTCACCTGGGGATCTGGCTTGCATGCTGAGGACGTTAATGACACATCTCTCCCTGGGAGGGGAAGGGGAGGTGATCTTTAGTAGAAGTGAGTGGCAGCAAGCACCATATAAACATCCTGGCAGGACTCTTGCTCCATCGCTCATCCCAGGGGAAGGGGAGAATAAATTCGTATCTTCAAACATTTTTTCTTCTTTTCTTATAGCTACCTAATGTTGTTCTTTTAAACCAGCATTTTTTTCAAAACTCTTTGATCCACAGCATACACTAGTGTCTTTTCCTGCTTATGCTGTCCAAAACATTTAGAACTGAAAAGCCTGTATTACTTACAGTGTAGTGAATGGCTCTTACTATATTTTAGCATGTTTGATCTTTTAAAAAGAAGTGTTGGGTTTTTGTTGGTTTTGGTTTGTTGGGTTTTTTCTTTCTCTGTAGGAGAGCATGCAAGATCACAGTGATTTTAAGGTCTCAGTGGCGTACCACTGAATTCAGGGAGGGCTCTGTTCCTTCTCCACCTGAGAGCCAAAGCAAAGCCTCAGCATCTGTGATAATGTTTCCAGCAGAAGTGTCGCTTGGACATGACGGCTGTGGGAAGTTTCGCTGCCCCTTCACATGTAGGTAGAACAATGAGTTTCGCACACTTTCTCACTCAAAACAAGTCCTGCTCCATATCTCTGGAGGTTTGTTGGGTTTTCTTTCTCTGTAGGAGAGCATGCAAGATCACAGTGATTTTAAGGTCTCAGTGGCGTACCACTGAATTCAGGGAGGGCTCTGTTCCTTCTCCACCTGAGAGCCAAAGCAAAGCCTCAGCATCTGTGATAATGTTTCCAGCAGAAGTGTCGCTTGGACATGACGGCTGTGGGAAGTTTCGCTGCCCCTTCACATGTAGGTAGAACAATGAGTTTCGCACACTTGCTCACTCAAAACAAGTCCTGCTCCATATCTCTGGAGGTACTTCTGCGCTCTGACTGTCACTTCCACCTACCCAGCATTGCACCAGGACCTCCATACCATTTAGCAATATGGGAGGATGGCTGGTCTTGAACCCCAGCCAGAATCAATGTGCTGTAAACATAATTTTCCTTGAAATAGACCAAGTTTGCATGTACAGATCCGATGGGAGAATGTGGGAGCAATTTCAATGCTAACAGAATTTGTAACGCTCCTCTTCTAAACTTGTGGTAGTGCGGTCTGAAAGCCCAAAGGAAAAAACAACTAGAAAGTATAATTGTAAACAGCCTGATGGACCCAAGAAAAGGAGCTCAAAACTGAGCCCTTGAGACCACTTCTAACTCTTTGTCCGTACTGCTGGGCCATATAACTGATTCACATTTCCCAGTGCTTGTGCCACTCTAATTTAGTGTCTCGGTACAGGTGGAGCTGTAAAGATAATATAAGGAACCTTCCGCACTGTCAGAGGAATCAAAGCAAACAAACGAAAAAGGATACTTCAGCAGCCCTATCAGATACTCACTCCTCTAGCTGAAATGAAAAAGATGCCTATTTGGAATAATGAAAGTTTTAATTCTGAATTTTGATTTTGCTCAGTGAAAGCAAATTCATCATTTGAAAGCTAATCATTTTCTAGATAATACTGTATCACCTTCAGCAGAAAGAGAAAGAAAGAGAGAGGGAAGGGTAATAACATTCCCACTGCAAAGCTTTCTCAAAATCATAAACTCATTACTGCAAACTAAAATCTGAAGTCAACCAAAAACTAGGACATGCTGGTCTTGCGGGTTACAGATCCAAAGCTGTGGAGTAAAACTAATCAGTTCTTGGATTTTTTTTTTTTTTTAACTATAGTACAATCTATAGTCTAGTTGGTCAAATCAAGCCTTTCTGAGAAAAGAAGATTAGAGGCATTTGTTTGAAATATTGGGGGGGAGCAGGATTTAAACTTTATTACTGACAGGATATACAAAACAGACTGTAATGAAAAAACAGTATTGAGATTGTACTTGCGGACTAAATGGAAAATGTTAAGCGAAGACAGGGCCATATGGAGGAGCTTATAGTTAAAGCAAGAACTGATGCTGAGGCAAATGCCCTCTAAATAAGTGAAATTAGGTGTTACGGGAAAGTTGCAGGACTTAAAAAAATTATTACACCTGAACACTACAAACAGGCTACTAAGCAAGAAAAGAAATTCAAAGAAATGTAATTTTATTTTATTTTATTTATAAGGATTGTTCCACCTGCAATGATCCCTGTACTGTGCATGAATTGTTAATTGAAAAAGCATTAGGTAAAGCATCAATCATTTTGTATAAACAAAATATTTGATGAAAAATTCTTATCCTTTGGCAAAATTTCATCAATTTCATTTTGAAGATTTTATACTGTATTTTACCGAAGTCTGAACTGTCTGAGCCAACGCACGTGTTACATAAATGCATCTGAAGCCTTGGTGAACCACAGCAGGACGTCCTATTTATCTGCCCACCTGGAGCTCACTGCAGCATTATGGATCTATTTTGCACAGGGGCACATTAGGGTAGACCTTGCATAAGTTAAGAGAAAATAATAAAATACTACAGCACAGCTATCAATGCCCTGCCTTGCTTTCCATTTCATTTCCCTGTAACCTATTTGACTTTTGACCAAGAAAGCTACGTGAAATTTGCCATAGTTAACCACATATCTCCCAAGATGTGAAATGCAGGATTAACATATCTTCACGACATATTTTTCAAATGTTTTTATCTCCATCAGTACTGTCTAAACTGTCCTAGCTCTGGTCCAAGCTAGGCAAATCCAGCCTTGCTTCCTTAGTTTTCCTTTTCTGGTCTCAGGACCTTTTCTTTGTTGTTCTCCATCAACCTCTACTGACAAGTGGTCCACGACAGAAGCAATTCATACTCGTTTTTTTTGTTAATACAGCCCTGAGCAGCTGGCTGCCTGCTGCATAATTATCAAGCCACAGTATTATAGACTATTTGAAGACTATCACACGCCTTTAGAGCTCATCTATTTCAGGCTAAAGCAGATATTTAGGACGTAGGTATATTCTGACAACAGAGACACAAACCGCCAATTTTCTGGAAAGTGAAGGTCTCCTCTATAGTTTCTTCAAATCCTGAGCAGCACTTTACACCGCCCAAGCAATAACGTTCTGGCCACGGCACAGCCACCCAGCAAACACCCTTACTGAGGCATCAAGAGCTGACGGTGTAACAGGTCCCCGTAACGCTGGCAAGCTTCATGCGCTCAATGACCGCCATTGCTCGGCCTCGGGAGCGAGCTCCAGAAATGCTCTGTAGAGTGCACTGGCGTAAAACAAGAGCTAAACATGTGTAGGACCTGATTTTGTCAGATCCTACCCGTCATTAGGAAGGGTGGTAAGTAGGTAGGTCGGTCAGGGGAATTACGAAAGTTTCATCATTCTCAATATATTAAGTATGTCCAAGGCAGCTTTTCAGGCAATTTAAACTGGCATAGCTCCCTTGAGTTCAATAAAAGGATGCCCATTTACATCAGTTGAGCACTGGCTTCACGACTTTTTAATATTCCCCAGTGGAGCAACCCAGTACGGCAAACGCCTTCCACGGTATAAAAGCCTGGAAATACGATGGTATGGAACCCAAAGTAATCCACCCCTCTGCATCATTGAGCCTAAATGGCAGAACATAAAGAAATCACCAACGAGATTTTGATTTTAATAATTTAGGGTGAAACCATGCAAATGATTATGCAGTCAGGTGTCTTCCCTGAGCTCACTACATACATTGAGGCCACTTGGCTCCACTGACCTTCTGAGTGCCCTGCTAAGGTGCTGGCAATACATTTTTCATCTGCCTTTTATAGGGTATTTTTAACTTGATTAACCATTTAAAGCATGCAAGCCAAACATTGCACTGTCTCACACTTGTACAGTACTGTCAAATCCAATGAGGAGGGAGATGCATAAAAATTGATGTTTGGATGTTTTGGTAGCAATCCTTTCGAAATATTTGTAGCAAAATAGTTTTCTGCTCAGTGTAGAATGAGGAAATTTAAGCAAATTGTACTACAGTGAAATGATAAACCGCTGAGCATTCAGGATCTGGTGAATAAAATGTAGTTAATGTCTCAACATCTAATGATAGAAAATGCAGTCCCACTTCTCACAATACTATGGAATAGAATAACTTGTAGACACCTAGTAAGAAATACTTTTGAAAATTAGCATTTAATGATGTTCAAATACAATAGAGACTTTCCAAATACAGTTTTTGCCATGTCACACTGATGAAGCTCAAATGTGTATTAATATCATTCCGTTCACAAACAAAATCCCCAAAAGAGTTGACAAAAAGTAGCAAATTTGCAGTGAAATTAATTAGGCTTTTGTCTTTATCATTCTCACAGTGTGGGAATGGTAATATCACGCAGGAAAAAATCTCACAGCTCTAGCCCTGCTTGGGGAAATATAGAGATGTATTTTGAAATCTATATTGAAAATTTCAACTCATTAGAAAATAATATTTTGCAGATTAGGTTGACTTATGTGTGTCTGTTCTAAGTCTGTATTTCTCAGTTGGAGAGAAATATTATGGGGCTAATCCTGCATTTTTGAAAACACAATTCACTAAACCACTTGGAATTTTGCTTAAGTAAGGAACCAGTGCAGAGTATGAACCCGTACTTAAATATTCCATTTAACTACAGAAACACTCAAATTACTGAAAATTACTTCTGGTACGAACTGAAGGGTATCTATTTCATCACCTAAAGCAATTTCTATGAAACCTAAAAATTACTCATTTGCTCATTTTCAGGAGTTGTTAATTTTAGAGATTAATTCCAAGATTCATCCAAGTATAACTTCCTACAGGTATTTGTTGAAAACTGCCACATTCTCTTTTTAATTAACTCCAGTGATATGTTAATAACTTGCATAGTTTCTCAGCTATTGGTTAGTTCTAATCCAGAGCATAGCTTGAATGACTACCATTTATAAGTTTTCATGTAATATCGCTGAAGTATATTCTTATAACCTAGTTAGAAGTTATAATGGCCTTAAGGATGTACAGCAAGAAATGAGAAAACTCTGTATCCAATATTAATAAATAAATTTTGTTGCTGCTGAGATTTCGGTGCTTTGGAAGCTGTTTCTTGCAACTTAGTGCTCGCTTGTCTTAATTTATATTCTTCCTTCTGTTATCTGAGTTCATTTATTTTATACAAGTGGTACAAGTAGGATAGATAAGAAGGTTAGGTTGACTCAATGTAAAAACTAGAAATTCCTTAGTATTAAATCAAAAATATCAGGGTCATGAACTTTAAATATACCTTTATATAATACAGTCTAGTGGGTTATGTGTAGATAAAGATGGTATTTCCTTGGACAGCTCTATTAGTTCATATATCAATGGAAAAGCTTTTCAACATGAACCTGAAAAAAATACTCAGTAAGACACTAGAATTTAAGTACTGTTTTACCTGAGACTGAAAACTACATCTTATCTCAAAATCCATTATTTTTATCCTAATGAGTTAGTTTTACTGGTCATATTGCCATCCCTCATTTTCTTGTTTAGAGGGCTAGAAAAGTAGTCATTAGCTAGATGCTGAGAAATAGCTAGAATTTCTATCGCTCACATGTCCTTTCTCAACTAATTGAATACCAACAAGAGAATCCATTCATTTGTATTATAAGCCAGAAAAATAAAAAAAATCCAAAAGCTCCCTAACAGTGGAAAATGCAATTAAACTACCAGCGTATTAATTCAGGTGCAAACTGCTGCACCATTGTATAGCAGTGCTTTCCTTTCCTTACATAACTAAAGCATGAAGAAGAAAATCTGATGGCTTACTAGCATTTTCTTCACTGTCAGAAATGCGTTGGGATGATTTTATTATGTTATCACAAAGAGTGTTGGAGGAGTTATTGCCATCACTTCTGTTTGTCACCTCTAAGAGTGACAGACTCCACGGAGTAACTTGCTGCTGTTAACGGATGTGAAGGATTAATATTTTATATCATCATTACTTTATAGGCAGGATAACTATAGTCATAAGAATACATTTAACATTTTATGCATTCACAACCATGTAACACACAAGGAGCATTTATTCTCCAGCAGCACCTCTTTGGGTGTGTATTTGGTTGCTGTGATTGAAAGCTGAGCAGTTTGTCATACTTATCATTGTTTATATTGTGGTAGAAGTAACAGAGTCTAACCAGTGTTAGGGTACCATCGCTGCACGCACTGAAGGAGTGAATCCCAACTAGAGATACACACAGATCTTGCAGCAGAAAGTCTACAAACCACGCAGAGCAATTTTAGGGAAAAGCAACGTGGGCAATTGCCTGGGAGCCTCGCTAGACCAAACAGAAGCGGCAAAGCAAGTTTTGCAACGGGGAGGTTGGCAGGGAGAGGAATGCTCACCCTAAATCTCTGCCTGGGTCCCTGCAATGCTGATTGCAGCTGTGAAGCCGAGGTTTTGTCCTGCACAGAGCTAAGCATTTAGACTACGTTCAAGCAAGTATGTTTCCCTTTAAACTCTGGCATGCTCCTTTCTCCTTCAGAGGCTATTCCCATTAAAGCTAAGCAAGTGAAGGCTGCCTAGTAGCAGAGATGATGCTCGTGTATTTCCAAAGCATCCTGCTGTAGCACGTGGCTTAGTTATTTGAACATGTTTTACTTTCTTCCACGAGTTTCATTGGCCCTGAATTTACTGGTCTGTGAAAGCACAAAGCTTTATGTTTCATGTGCTCTGTACATGTGCACAGACATTCCCCTCGGCTCCAAACGGGGCACAGTTACACTGTAGTGGTGAGCACAGAAACAGCAAACTTCACCTGCATCCCGTGAGAATAAAGAAGTGAGCATACACTGAATATGGACAGTTACATACTCATTGCAGATTTTCAGCTGCAAGGTGCAGAGCGCCTTCAGCTTTTCTCCCCCTCCCCCCCCCCCTTGCCTTTGCTCAGCACTTTGAGGGACTGTGTCCCTTAATTTATTTAAATGTTTCGCTCATCGGGTCCCTTGCTCTCTACGCATATGAGGAGCCTTCCACTTGATGTTTAAAGGAGCACTCATGTGAGGAAAGCTGAGTGAGGTTAACGCTTGCCAGGTCAAAAGGCATGAATCTTTTACTTTGCACAGGAACGTGCCTTTAGGAATACATCTCCCCGGGTGGCACAAACAGCTTCTTTTCTCTTTTTTTGCTTCACGTTCAGTGTTTGTCAAGCAAAAGAGGCACACGCAGAGAAACAGAAGCGTGGCAGATTTTGCCTACATCTTTTCCACAGTTTCTCCTAACCCCTAACTCTTCTGATACTTTGTATTCACTGTCTCATTTGACTGACACAAGAAACCCACTGTAGGGCGAGAGGCTTCCTGTGAACTGAGCCCCGTTTCCATGGTGCGGAGTTTTCTGCTTAAAAATAAATTCCTGATTTCTGGGGGCTACACGTATGTACAGCACTCGCGGAGCTCCCCACACCCCAGGGTTAGGGGCCGAGGGCAAAGGAGGGCAAACACGTCCTCCATCCTAAAAGGTTACCCTTCGCAGGGTACGGTTCCTCGCTCTCCGGTCCGACCGAGGAAACCTCAGCGCTTTTCGGCATGCATTTTAAGGTCACTGAACCATTCCTGCGGCCCCCACCGGCGTGGCGGGGAGAGCGCTGTTTGGCTGGCTTTGGGCGCACTTTACGCCCGCTGCCGGGGAGCGCTTCAGCGGTGACACCCTCCTCGCCCGCGGCCAGCCCCGAGCGGCTCCCGGGATGCTCGCCCCGGCCCCGGCCCTCTCCGCCGGGATCCCAGCTTCCCCGCGTCCCGCCGCCGGGCACCGGGACAAACTACAAACTGCGGCCCCCGCGGAGCCCCGCAGAG
>NW_008795695.1:6501086-6505668 GCF_000699145.1 Aptenodytes forsteri
AGACAGAGGGACGAGGGCAGGGGCGGGGAGAGGGACGGGGCTCCCTGCCCCCGGCCCCGCCAGCCCACTTGCCCCGCGTTGTGCTATCTGCTGTTCCAGCCCCCGCGGGTCTCTCCCCGCAAGGCTGGAGGCCTCTCCTTGGCCTGGGGGAAGCTTTTCTCCCCGTGCCTGTCAGCCCCACAATTCCCGCTTTTTTTCCTCCCGGTTGTATGGGGGGTTTGAAATACAGACAAGAGGCGAAGCTGGGGCAGGAGGCCCCTGTGTGTGCACAGCTCCCTCCTGGGGGGGCCGGACATGGGGTAAGGCAATGGTGCACAATTTCTGGAGGCTGAGGGACACCCGTGGGGACAAGGTGGAGGGAAGGCAGCGCTTTCTGCGGTGTGTTTGCTACCCTGGACCTCTGCAACCAAGTGAGGGACAGGAGACGTGTCCCCACAGTGCATCTCCCCAGACGTGGCAGGAGCCTCAGCAAGGGGACCGCAGGGCCGCTCGCCTGGGATCGGGAGTTCACAAAGTTCAAGTGATGAAAACTCAAGGCCAGTTTTGAACAGTTGGGCACAGGGACCGTAACACTCCCCGTCCTTGACTTGGCCAGCAGATAGCTTTTCCCCCGTGACTTGACGGTCTCAAATTACTTTTAAAATCTCAGTTTTAAAGGTTCAGTGAAACTCAAAATGCTTCACTATAAAGCAAACATATGGGTCCTGAGCTGACCTGAAAAAAGAAAAAAACATAATAGAAGAATGACTCCCACCTAGCAACAGAACTAAAATTGCATAGCTGAGATCCAAAATTGAAATAATTTAAATTCGTTTATTTTGTATTCCTCTCCAGTCTGTCTAACTATTGTTCCAGAAATTAACTCCTCAGAGCAGTCGCAGCACATGCTGAAGTGCAATGGAAATGCAAGAGTCTACATTATATGTCCCAGTCAGTCTCAAATGTTTCCTGAAAAGCCTGCCTCTACTGTTTATAGAGCAATTTAGGCTATTCAGTTCTCACTACCGAGATTCCCAGCCAGGGTACTAGTTAGTGCCCCACTTTACGTTTCTTACAGCACATTTTACATGCAACTTGGAGAATTTTTGCCCGTGATGTTTATCTTTCGTTTGTTTACCTAAGACATCCTTTCCTTAGGAACAGAGCTAAATCCACTGGCAGGCACAAGCTCCCTGCCAGCCCCCAGGGTGACACAGCTACATTTCCCGTTAGCTTTCATGCCTCGTCTCCTGCTGCCCTGCCACGGTGGCGGTGCGTAGCTTGGCCCATGCCTCCTCTGGGGCCACCACCGCTCCGCAGCTCCGAGCCGTAGCTGTGGATGTCAGCACCACTGCTCCGGCCCCACGCCCGCTTTCACAGCTCTCCGTGACCAGCCGCCCCCATCTCTTGCTCCTGCGGGACGTGCCCTAACAGAGGGTGAGAGACAGGCTCAGCCAGCACCCTCGCCTGTCTCACGTACATCACACTGGCTGAAGGTGACAATTATATTAAATCACTCGCGTGGTTAATAACTACAGCATACGCTCTCGTCTAGGAGGCAGAAAAGGAATCCGCCAGGCCACCCTGGACTGGACTGAATGGCCCGGTAACTTTGGCACAAGTTTATAATCTGTCATTGCCTTTCAAATCGCTAAACATGAGAGACGGCGTGCATCTCCTCATCTGGGAAAATCTCAGCCACTGAGCAATGGCTAATAACAGCTACCTTCAGGTACGCATTCATCCGCTGTACAAAACTGTGCACTAGAAGTAGCTCTGACTGGAGTGGCAAGTTTTATTTTCACAGCCCCACTGGCGTGGCAAATAGCACTGATATAACAGCAAGTACCGCTTTCTAAAGGGAAGTCATATTAGTTCCACTTGACTGAGAAATGGTACTATTTTGAAGGAAAAAAAGGAAAATATTTCATCTGGAAAATACACCTAGTGATATTTTCAGAACCACTTGTCCTCAGCGTAAATGGGTTCCTGCAAAAGTCAAAGACACTTTGGCGTTCATTTCAGTGAGATAAGAAGTTGGCCAGAACTATATGCTCTTGAAAATACCGCTAGTTTTAGTCTTCTGCTTCTTTGAAGCCCTCAAGAACATGAACTGAACAGAATGGGAAAAATAAGAGCTTAATAATGACTGCAAGAGGGTGGCAGAGGTCTGCGGACACTTGCTACCAGTAGTAGAAAACTGAACAGCTCAAACTCTGCTAACCTCCTGTGGCAGGAGTGGCTCATAGGAAACTCGAAAGAGGTACTAGCTTCTGCTTCAGGGTGTAGCTAAGTGTTACCTAGGTTGTATTCCACAGCTTCGTACATAAAGAGCGATGGCTTTTAAAAAACTACAAACAGTTATGGAAAAATGCAAATTAGCTCTAATGCTGCAAAGACTAGCCAAACTTTAAAATGAAAAATACTCCATTTGCTATTGTGGAAGATCTTTTTTGCCCAGTTTTTCTGGTTTATTTGTGTATATGACCCCTGTGTCCTGTACTGGTCGGAGCAGACATGAAGTGGAAGGTTGTGTTTTCACAATTCTTCACAGGAAAACTGGGGAGGAGAGGGTTTTTAAACTGCCCGCTTTGCCATTTAAAACATTTCCTCTTCTCAAAATAGTTCTGAAAAAAATGTTTTGAATTAGAATTCAAAGGCACCATTTTGAAACACAGAAGGACAGAAAAAGTTTTAAACTGACTGAAATTTCCCTGGAAGTATCTTCCAGGTTTCTAATTTTACACTAAGCTCTAATCCATACGGCTCTTTTGTTGCTTGCAACATAGTAAATCACCCAGTAAGCTCTATCCCACAAAATCACGCAGGTTTTACAAGGAGTGTTGTTTTATTTCTGGCTGCTATTTTAAAATGAGAAGTCTCAATACAGTTCATCTTGCTGGTCTCCAGTTATCGATATTCTCGAATCTTTAATCCTCTTTTGGACTTCGTTCAGAAAGAGTAGGGAAAAAGCCCAGGTCTCTTGGCCAGTCTTTTTTCTCCCAGTTAAGCAGGTTTGAATGCCCAGAGCCTTAACATGTGAGCTTGTTGTTCAGCTCGTACTGGCTGCCACGTTTGCTTACTCATTCATTGCATTGCCAATATTTAGATGGAATTATTAGTAAGATGTGTTGAAACACCTTGAGAATGAAAGGTAGTGTGTGTAATCAAAGTCCGTTCTTATCATATAGCACATTAACATTATAAATAGTAACAGAGTCCTTTACACAGGAATTTGGGGTCTTTATTCTTGTTTCACAGCATCAAATTCCAGTTAGAGACAATGTGTAATTATTATGCAATTTGCAGTTTAAGTAATACTATTAGGTTAATAGCTAAAACCTTGTCTGATATCAGGGCCTCATGACTGAGTCTGGGGATGTAAACCACCTCCCTCACATTTTGCATCCATTTCAGAATTCTGGTTTTGAGTTTGGATGTGGTCAAAATATCAGAAGGTCAAGTGTATGCAAACACATAGGAAAATCTGGAAGCTTCCAGAAAATCTGGACATTTTCTCAATTTCTTGGTCAAGTTCTGAGAAATTTTAGCTGCGTTGTGTTGTCCTCAGGACTTTAACCAGACCATATCCAGTCTAAGCTACTTTCTTACTGAGTTGAGACCACAGGCTGCAGTTAGCATTCATTTGGGAAGGCTGGTTTTTCCACGTTTGTCTCTCAATAACCTTCTACCATCATGCAGTACAAGATTCAGCAATAGATTGAGAATATCGCAGTAGTAAAAGCTCCAAATGGAAACATAATAAATGAGAATTCCCCAGGTCTTTCATAACCTACATGCAACACCTGATAACACAGAAATTGATAGCATCATCTAAAAATAACCACGCCAAATCAGCGTCCTGCTCTTCCAACAAATAGTCGGGATCCTCAAAAAAATCTTTCACTCTGAATGTACCTTAGAAAAAAGCTATAAGAAACTGAAGAGTAAAAGAAGAGTCAAAAACATCCCTTTCTTGTCCTTTTCTCTTTCCACTTGCTCAAACATGTTCTTTCAAGAACATTAGCAAAATAAATATCACTCCAAAGGAGATAGGAACTTAAAACCCAAATGATTTGTCGAGTTCTTCATCTCCTGAGCCCCGGCATCCACTGCGGCTCCTTTGGTTGCAGGCTTGGGTTTGGCTGCTCCATCAGCATTTGGACTTCCCCTCCGTGTCCTGCCTCCTCACACCTTCTCCTTCGTGCGACCGTCAGGCCTGGGTTAGTGCTGCCCCTCCACAGAGACCTTGTCTCACCCAGCACCGAGCCGCCATCGTCGCAGTGAACCTGTCCCACGTGCCCGAAAATTTCTGCCACTGCTGGAGACAGGCTCTGTTCATCTGATGAACTTTTTAAAGACAGTGCAGTAGCTCAGATCCCCCCTCTCGACCACTCTCTCCCTCTCAGACCAACCAAATGCCCAGGTATCTCCCACCCTCTGTTCCTGTCATCCGTTCACTGACCTCTTCAATGCTTTCTGCTGTTACTCCCTCACCTCCTTGCTGTTAACTTGCCCCATTTACCCTGCTGCAAAATTAATTTCTGGGTCTCCACATGTCTTGCCTCTGGTCCTGACGCCACTTCACTGTGCTTGAGAAGGA
>NW_008795695.1:6515173-6538480 GCF_000699145.1 Aptenodytes forsteri
GAGGAGAGGAGAGGAGAGGAGAGGAGAGGAGAGGAGAGGAGAGGAGAGGAGAGGAGAGGAGAGGAGAGGAGAGGAGAGGAGAGGAGAGGAGAGGAGAGGAGAGGAGAGGAGAGGAGAGGAGAGGAGAGGAGAGGAGAGGAGAGGAGAGGAGAGGAGAGGAGAGGAGAGGAGAGGAGAGGAGAGGAGAGGAGAGGAGAGGAGAGGAGAGGAGAGGAGAGGAGAGGAGAGGAGAGGAGAGGAATTTGTCCTCCACTTCACTGACTGGGAACACACAAGGAGCAAGCCCCAAGCATCCCTGCAGCCAGCGGGAGCACAAATAACCTTTATGCCTCTGAGGATGCTGTTGCCTGTGAAGAACAGCTATCCTGGGAGAGCTGCTACAGAGATCTGTGGAAGGCAACATGACAAGACAAGAAATCTTGTCTGTAGAGCAGACCTGGTGGATGTGAGTGATGGAGCGCCATGCTGGCATTGGCAGGGGAGAGGAGAGGGCTGTTTGAGCAGAATTATTCCAGATTCCCCTGACATACCCTCAATTTTGCTTCAGTTGAAGTCAAAGATTATTTTTATAATTTTTCTCCTCTGTCTTTAACAGCATGTTACCAAAACACCACTGAATTTCACGTAGGTGAGGAGGTTAAATTAATTTTTAAACTTAAAAATGTTAAGACACAAGTATTTTTACTGAAGCATCATAATACATAGGAAAGTAAATATAAATTATTTCCCCAATGAAAATAGCACCGCGATTACAACAAGTTTAAACATTACATTTTAAGAAGCTCTTTTTGGTTCAAGTGCTCTTTTTATTTATGTTCCCAAACCCATAAATGCAGTTCTCCCCTTTCCAAACTCTTTTCACTAAAAATGCTACAGCGAATCTCTTAACAAACTAACATTGATCCACTCCATTGAACCAGTCTAACATTAATCTGCAAAACTGCTTTTCCCTGAGCAGTAGATACTTTTATCCACCATACTATTTAGGTAAAAGACATAAATAACCTGCAACTCAAATGCAACCCACTGAAAACCTTTCTCAGCCAAAGACCTATTACTTTTTTTTCTCCAATATATGGTACACTAGAGACTTTTTGAAAAAGAAAACTTCTACTGTATATACATAGAACATCCTGGCACATCTTCCATTGAAGAAGAGGCTTTTATCAATTTCTGCTTAGTCATATTAATAGAAATCTAGAAAGTTCCACTAAAATGAGTGGAGTCAATGTGAGCTTCCAACATTTGACCAAGAGCAGTGCTTCTGCCCTGAGAAGCTCTTGGCATATTTCCTTTTTGCAGGGAAAAAACCCCAAACTTTTAGCAGATAATGCAGAGGGGAGAAGAATTAATACTATTTTTTATTAAACTACATTGTTTCCCCAGTGTATATTTCTCTTTTCTGCCCTTGAGTTAATATTAATTATGAGTAAGCTGGTGTCCTTTTTGCGGGAAAAAAACCCAAACTTTTAGCAGATAATGCAGAGGGGAGAAGAATTAATACTATTTTTTATTAAACTACATTGTTTCCCCAGTGTATATTTCTCTTTTCTACCCTTGAGTTAATATTAATTATGAGTAAGCTGGTGGGGTAAATTAATGACTGTTCCAAATCTCTACCCAGTATTATTTAAATGTGTCCTAACTCATTTTTCTCCTTCCACACTTATTTCAAAAGAGTGACTTAAATGTCAAAAAGAGAGTATTTCACTTTATTATTGTAGTGCCCCAGCATTGATGAAATCGAGTGGGACCTGAGGGAGAAGGGATATTATGAACCTGCTATTTTCTGCCCTTTTCTTCTTGGATTGACAGGAGCAGGGGAATTAGTTCCCTTGATTCTCCAGAAATATATTTTTTCCTGCTCTGATGCAGTCAGCAACACAGGAGGAGATGGGAGAGCTTCTGCTCACCCTCTCAAGGACTCGATGAAATAGTTCACCTCTTACTACCAGCTGGAGCAGCTCTGGGGTGGTAGGTACCTCCCTGCTTCAGCAGATCCCAGGGGTTCGTGCAAACTTTGGAGGTCCCTCAGCAGTGCCCTACTCCTTTCTGCAACTCATCCTTTGTGTTGTGCAGCCCAGTCCATCCCAGACCAAAATGCCCCTACTCCCACGGCAGCTGGACTAGTAGAAAGGAGTGCCAAGAGCAGTTCTGGCATTTGTAGGCCTTTTTCCACTCATCCACAGACATGGATCAGGATTTTGGAAAAAATCCTCTGCTGCTTAAGAAAGACTATAAGTTTGCCCATAACAATGAACGTTTCATTTTAAACATGTATGATTTATGTTTTGATAGCTCGCATTGTCATTTATGTAGCACCTGGCAAAATTAAATTCACAGGGAGCAGTAGTTTTTGTTTTTAAAGCTCTGCATTCTAAGGATCACAGAAACTGTGTTTGCTCTGTGAATGTTTTGTCTTTCACTTGGCATTTGCATGATCTATTTTACATATCCACAGATAATAAAATATGACGTGCTATCTGTGATAAAAAACAATATATGGGATTTTGACTGTGCATATAAATAAACAGGTTTAAATATATATACCTATCAGCACATAATTTAAAAAGCTACTTAGAACATTTTAGTAGCTATATGTTACATACTTGCATATATATATAATGTAATGTATGTATATATTATATATATGTGTATTTTTAATCATCTGAGTTACGGGGTCTTATTTATTTATATTTATTGTTTCTTTTGTGGCAATGCACAGCACTTCCAGCCCAGACAGGGGATCCGTTGTCGCAGGCACACGTGGGCAGTGCTGGAAATGAAGCAGTATGCATCGCTGTGCCATACCAGCCCTGCTCAGGACTCCACAATCTATTAGCAGACTTTCATTTTCTCTCTCGATATGCAAGAGGAATTGGTTGAATGTGGGATTGCTTGTGCTTCTTCCCCTCTTCAATCACTAGCCACAGGGAGATCTTCTCCCCTCTATGAAAAACTTATATTAGAAAAAGTAGACAGATGAGCAGTAAAGTATGCACCATACCTCACCCGCACAGTCAAGGAGAACATGGAAAAGCATCTTGTGCCTTCCATTTTTGTCTTGATGTTGATCACGTTTAATTTTTATTAACAGTTAGCACGAATACTAGAGGAGTAAATTAGGTCACGGAAAGGAAAGAAGTAGAAGAAAGCCCATTAAGAATGAAGGATGGAGGGGAGAAATGAGAGTCCTAGAAGGAAAGATGAAGAAAGGAGACAGCAAATGGGGCACTAAGAAGCAGACAAGAATTATTTGGAGTTCGTATATCTCGGAAACAGTATGCTCTTGTGGCTGCAACCCAAGGATCGAATAGTCCCTGAGTTAGGTGCAGAGAGGCTGGCATGTGGCAGAGAGGAAGGGGAAGGATTTTATTCCTTGGGGGATGAAGAGGGAGCTTTCATTAGCAATCCCATTTGTACTTCCCACAGTGTTACTTGTGGTGAAACTTGAGGACCCACCTGGGCCGCTCCCTGTACTACTGCTCTTGACAGCTTTATTAGTATTGATAAATCAACCATGCCCATTGCTGGGTTTTCAGCAAGGCTAGATCTTAACATTGAGACGAGTGCTTATAGACAGACAGCAGTGCTGCAACATCACTGAGTCTTGGGTGGACTTGGAGAAACTTTCTTTTTTTGGACTCCTCCATGTTCAGACAAGGGTCATCAGTATGTACTTGTGTACGTGTACTTTTATATATGCAGAGAAGTACAAGATCAACATCATATAGCCACCTTGGACTGCCTTTGGTCCATACGAGCCAGCCCTGCACACAGCTCTCACATCTTGGCCCGTGGCATTACACAGATCTGCCCTGGAGGGTGATGGAGGTGCAGAGCCCAATGGGGAGGACGCACCTCCAGGCAAGATGAATGGGAAAAGCAGGATAACATGCCACTGTGGCTCCTCTGTCACCAAGGTCGTGCCATGTAAAGACACCTCTGTGTCACTCTACTGTCTAGCATTACTAATACAGTGCTCTGCTCAGGCTAATTTACTGTATTTCTTAGTAGTGCATAAAAGCTGGGGCAGCACAGTATGTCCAGTACCTTCTATTCACGTGTCTGATAGCGAGGTGCATGAGCTCCAGCTCATGCCATGTGTCTAAATGGCAGTAGATTGTGCAAATGTTTACCCTAACTCTAATGACAAGTTGAACAGACAGTGTCTGGAGCTTGCTCTTAGCTGGTCCTCCCCTTGCAGCAAACATCATGTTGGTCTTGCTGGGACTGAGATTGAACATTTCATTTCCAGCTGTGTTCGGCTCCTTGGGGGGCTGCCCATTCCATTGACTTTGGGGTTTGGATCAAGTTCTTTAATATTCTGATGTTTGAAGTGAGTTTCTCATCTAAAATACTTCCTATAATTACAAAAGGAGTTATACATGAAAACAATTCCAGTATTAAATGCAATCAAGTTAAGGAGAAATGTTGTTTCAGAGTTAGCCTGAAGTTCCTATGTATAAACAAATTGTGTTATCCTAAAGCCTATGCCTTAATATGATATTCTTTTATGGTTGTTTTAATAAGCCAAAGCCTACACAAACTGCATTTCTGTAAGCAACTTCTATATATTTTTAAAGTGACTCTCCTCTGCAGTGTTCAAATTAAACTTAAGCTGCTCTATTGCACCTGTAAGCCAATTTCTTGCATGTTTTGCTTTTTGCCTCTCATATAGCTAATGATGCTGAAGACCTCGGCATTAGCATTATGTTGTGAGTTGAAAACAGTCACATTCTCCATATTCTCCATTCCTACCTGGGTTTTTGTTTTGTCCTGACTCCTGACTAATTCACATTCTGTCCACTCTATTGTGTTGCTGCATGAATGCTCTCTGCAACTAGCTGATGACTATCCCATTATCTGACCCACTAGAAACACTTTCTGCCTTTTCTGTAGGAAACAGAAGAGGATAATACATTTCAGTCAAAATCCCTCATTTTTCTGTGTTGTGTCAAAAAATTAGGGCTGGCATCACCAGTTGCTAAAATGCCCCTTTGGAGAAAGCACTATATATAACAAGACTCAAATTGGCTGTAAGCATATCTTTTTCCTCTCTAGCCATGACACTGATAGCTCGCTGCGTAAATCAAAGCCAGGGTCAGGAGAAGATGATCATATCTGAAACAATGATGTTGTAACTGAGAAATCCACTGCCAGCCTTCCTAGATCTCTTTTGACTTGTGATTCTTAATTAGCTTGAAGTACAGGTTAATTGAAACAATCCAGTTGATATAGGGCAACTTCTATAGCTGTGACTATGATACTTAGTGTAGTGTCTTTTAGGAAGGAATAAAAAGCTTTCACAAGCGGAGAAATTAATCAGCACGGTTATTTTTACTGCTTTGGATTACTTAAGTCTTCCTTCACAACACTAATTCCTGATTCTCTTCTACTTATGTAATCTATACACTGCTGTGAATATGCTGATCTTCTCACCATCATAAATAGATTTTTTTTTTTAGTTATTTCTGCCTTTACATGTTTTACCAAGGAGGAAAGAAGAATGGAAAGGTATTTTACCACTATGAACAAAAAATTGAAAAAAAACCACCAGAGAAAGCTTAATTATTCTGTGCCCGTAAGTGCACAGTGTCCCTGATTATCCATATTGACAGTAGTAAAATCGTACATAGAACTTAGGGCAAGATAATTTGGTATAGCTCCGTTTGTCTTTGATGGACCTATGCCAGTTTATGCTAGTAAGGGTACAGCCCATTTTGGGCTACAACCCTACCACATTTTAAAATGGAGTGTACCTAGAGCTGTATTAATGACAACAAGGGAATATTAAATCTTCCAAATTGATGGAGTTTTCCCATTTGATTTAAGACTTTAGTGTTACAAGCCAAAACAACTTGAAATCCAGACATAATGTCTTGAAATCAATCAGATTCTTATCCTGAACCCAATATAACCCAGGGACCCAAAAATCCAACCTCTCTCACTGGAGGAGTGTCATTAAAAATACTGAACTGGTGTTATCTCTTGTTGCACTGAAGGGTATTTTCAGGCTTCTTAATATAATACTAAAGTTTAGCCGAAGCACCTGTGGAGCAATAAAACAGCCTGAGTAAATACATCTTACACCAATATCAATGAGGTATATGTCTTCTTGGATTTGGGATTAACTTGCTGACACTGGACTCCAAAAATCTCATTTTCTTCTCAGATTAGCTATAGTACAGAAAGCATGCAGAGGCCAAAAATCTTCACTTATTCTTCTGACGTTTTTATGATCGGGATCCTCAGCTGGTGTTCACTAAAGTAGATTTCAACTTCAGTGGAGCTGGTTTTATTCTGAGAGTTGCTGGTTAACGTGCACTTTTACTCTGATACTGCTTATGGTTGCATTAGCTGCAGCACAAGACTTTTTATTAGCTTTACTAATTTTCTGATAACCTTGCTGGACCATCTTCATGTGTAAATATTTTATGGAAGATTACTGATTGAAAACATCGACAAAAAGGAATGAAAGGAATGGCATTCTAGTTATTCTAGATATTCTAGTTAGCATGTCTTCCAAGTGTCTACTTCTGAAGATCACCTGGAATTTCTTGGAGGAGAAGCTGCTTTGGGAAGGCTGGGTCAGGCTGACAGATCAAGGCTAACCCCTCGGCTTGTGGCCATCCTAAGAACCAAAGCCCAGGACGTGCTTGGTTCCTGAAACTGTTGGAGACCCTTCAGTCCCTGAGGCATTTCCTCCCCAAGAAAGCACTTGCAAGTTCTTCAGTGTTCCTAGTACATAAGCAAATCTGTAAAGATGTCAGATCTTCGTCATTAAGACTGCTTGTGTCCTAGGTACCCTTTTACCACATAAAAGTAGATCAGTGTTTTCTTTTCCACATGTGGAATTTTCAGAGCTTTTAATTGAAAACTTTCCTTCAGAGAAATGTTAGTGAATATAATCAATTGAAAATAAAATCCTTAAAGAACATATCATCTTACTTCTGTGTTTCCATGTTTGTGTTTCCATCTGACTTTCAAAAACATTTATTTTTAATTGCATGATCAATAAAAGTTTGAAATAAATTCTAGGATGTGGGTTCCACATTCAAAACCGAGCAGCATCTCTGTCTGAATCACAGAATGGCTGAGGCTGGAAGGCGCCTCTTGAAATCATCTGGTCCAACCCCCATGCTCAAGCAGAGCCACCCAAACTAGGTTGCTCAGGGTCATGTCCAGTCTGGTTTTGAGTATCTCCCAGGATAGAGACTGCTCTGGGCAACCTGTGCCTGTATTTGATGACCCTTACTGTAGAAAAGTCTTTTCTTCTGTTCAGAAGTCAGATCCCAAGTGAGAAGCCATCTGAAGCCAGTTTAATAATGGGGCAAAGGCTTTGTGCTGCAAAATCTTCTAGATATTTTTAAAATTTCCTCTGTACAACAGCAAAATACAGTAAAAAAATGTTCAGTTTCTTACTTCATTCAGCAGGAAAAGTGTGAGTCAGACAAGAATTGACCTACATACGCACTTGCTTGTTTGTTGAGCTCAAAACCTTTGCTCGCATCTCATAAATGGTTCATTCTCTATGATTTTCTTAAGTATTAAGATTAATTGATATTGAATGGTTCTTGCTCTTGGTTTGACAGGGAAAAAAACCCCGACATCATGGAAAACATTTATATTAAAAGACCAAAGCTGGAATGATGGTTATTCCTGTTTTTACAGAACAAGTGTCCTGTATAAAATTTTACTTTTAGGAATCTCCATTCCTCTAGCTGCTAACTACAGAGAAGTACAAGGAACAGTAATTCCCTGCCCCAAAGGTATTCTGAGATAAATTCAGAGAATTTGAATGTGAACACAAGAGAGTTCGACATGCTTTTGAAGTCACACTAAGGAAACCATTATGGGAACAGCTGCTAGGGGTTGGACTAAAGGTTCATGAGCCCTGTATCCAGCAAGACCAGCAGCAGGTCCACAGGGGAGGAGTGTAAGAAGAGGCATAAGAGAGGAAGATGTTGGCCAGTATTTTCCTCCACCCCCCCACCCCAACTCTTCCCATCTGTGGCCCAGGGACTTCTCAGTGCAGCAGCACCAAGTTCAGTGGAGTTGGAATGATGTGAAGCCCACTCTCTGACATAGTCCATATATATATATATATGCACTACACATAGATATGTTACACGTTCCACAGTGCAGCTACAGAAACAGGTCAAGGAGGGCTTGAAGGCTTATGACATTTTCTAGAAAAAAATCTGTGTGTGAAGAACTTCTTTCTGCCTTGGGGGAGTAGACTCAGAATATTGTACACAGCTTTAAAACATCATTTTAATACTCCAGTTCCAGAAAAAACATCAGTGATGCATCTTTCATCTCACCCATGGCCCAAGCATATCAGAGGTCCACCTAAATTAACAGGCTTTCACTTCATTAAGCCTATGACAAAGAAGATTTATGGTCCAAGGACCACCAGTCTCCTGATTTTTTTACACCAAATAAATGCAGTGTACTTATAGCAAATCTCAGAATCTCTTCATTTGTTGTAGGTGATGGAGACAACTGATCTCAGCGGAACAATCTGAGATGGTGCATAAGTCTTGCCTCCCTCCCTTATAAACACATGAAAAGAAAAAACAGACTGGTTGACAAGGAATCAGAAAAAAAACCCCAATCAGTTAACACACATAACAAAGCAATTCACTGTATGCAGTAGTGTAGAATGCACAAAATAAGTGAAAAACATTTGTATCCTTTAAACTGTTCTAATGCTAATAATTATATAGTTTAAAAGTTTTCCAGGAAGAGGTGTGATATATAAAACTCATTGTAGTGTGGTGTTTCTGTATCTTAACTTAAGGAAAAGATAAAAATTATTGCTTAGATTCCTGTCTTTGCATATCCCTTTTCAAATATATAATTTATTATACGGTACCTATGCACATTTTAGCCTTTATTTTTCAAACAGATTTCCATAACTTTAACGGGAACCCAGCAAACACTGAAGATTTATTTTGTCACTAATGATGGTCTAGTAGTGATACTGACAAAATTCTAAATGTAATTTCTCAGGACTTAACTAAATTACAAAAGATGTCATGCCTCGTTTTTAATTTATCTTTCTTGAAAAGTTAGCAAGAAGCCATCTGGCCTTTTCCAGAAGAAAAAGGTATGTATTTTCCCAAGGTTATAAAACAACAAACAAATCTCACAAATATTTCTGTGAGGAGCTCATTCATGTTTCAGAGCAAAAATTTTGCAGCACTGAGAATAAAACTTAGTCTCATCTATCTACCCATGCTACCTTTCTGGAGAAAGAGCGGGGAGGCACTAATTCTTCACGCAGACCTGTAATGTCCGTGACCTCACGATGAAATACCTTTGGCCAAACCTTAAGTATATAGATGGTCACTGTTTCACCAACAAGTTGCAGATAACTGGAAGAATAACTTAAGTTTTAGGTGAAAAAAAAAAAGTATTCGAATGTTGAACTTCAAAATAAAATATTGGGCCACTCTAAGGTGAGCAGCAGCAGAAGAGAAATGGACCTCCAAAATTGCTGGGCACTTGGAATCTCTTTTTAATATGAAAAAGAGCTATGTTTGTCTACATATATGGGCCACTGATTTGAATGTGTGTACTTTTTCCTCTCCGATAGGAGAAAAGAGAAAATTTTAAACTAGATATTATTGCTGTAGTCTGGTATATTTTAGTTGTCACGTATCAGACATCCCTCCACTGGCTGAAGATGTGGCGGGTTTCTCTGACTCCTGTAGCTGTCTAAGGATCAGGGCTCTTGTCAGGGCTGTTCAGGAAGCTCTTTCCTATAACATACACAGGACAAAGCACACTGCATCCAAAAGATGAATTAAATTTGCTACTACTCTATTTTAAATCCTGTCCCCGCTTTCCCAGGTCAGTAAGTCCTGTACAACCACAGTCCTTAAGGAAAGTATGAAGTTCTCTCTTCTTCTGCCTCACTTGCTCTGCACATGGTGTCCGACGCAGAAGTACGTGGGAAACCAGTGCATTCAGTATCTGCTGTTTACTTAACTAATAAGCCAGTTTTCTGAGTCTAACAGTTTCCCCTGTTCTACCATTCATTGCTCACAGACAGCAGCCATTCAGTATTCCACTGTTAGGCATTTACTGTTGTAAAGTTACGTAGCTATGCATCAATGCCTACTTATATGGCAGCCTGGCTGAATGCAAAGTTCAAGTATATGTATTAATAGACTATGCCATTCCCTGTCCATCATGTTGTGGGACCACCCCAATTCCTATTCTTAGCTGTGCTGTTGCAGTATATGTGATTATTCTGCCTTTTCTAGAGCTGGTTGGTAGACATATTTACATCTGGCTACTAAGGGTGTGTCATTTTTTTAACAGAAAGTATTACTGTTTAATCTCCTTTCTTAAATTCTGACTGTTCTGATATCCTAATCTACTGCCAGCTTCACAGTTTGGTGACAATTCTGTAGAACGGAGCAGTAGAATGTGTGCCCAGAATTCATATATTTTGCTATCAGTTTTTTGAAGCATCACCCATGCAATATTTTCATATTGGCCCCCAGTGCAGATACTGTTTTTGACATGGCCTTATGACTAGTCAAACATTATTTGCAGCCTGACTTTTTAGTGCGAGGAAGCTAAGCATGGCTGGAGTTTTAGCTTAGCTCATGTCAAGACTATTATATTCACACATAGCATCCTGAGAGCTACTTTTATTGGCACTGGAGTTAGAAGCTCCTCCTTCGATTAATTTGTAAACCCCATTCCTCACTCTCTTGGTCCGTCTTAAGGGAATTTTAGAGTGGTAACTCCATTAGCTTGTCTCAAAAACTTGCCCTTTCCCTTTTCCAATTAAAACACTACAGGATACTTAGTGTTTTTATCTGAATAACCTGCCAAGGAAAATAACTTGTAACTTGTTTAATAAATAAGCCTATTTTAATCCAAAGTTATGAAGGAAAGCAAAGCTTTCTGCCGACACAAAAATAAACTAAGTCTTGCTTATGGCAGAAAGACTCTTCTTTTTGAATCTGGATGCTATTGCAATAGAGTAGTTGTCTTCACAGATATAAAAGGTACTTGTAAACCACCATTGAACTCTGTCTTTGTGAATATAACAGGACTTTGCCCTTATGCGAAATACCTGTAGAACAAAACAGAATGCATTACTGCAATCTAAAATGTCAAAGGAAATACTTTCTTTTGCAAAAGTGGTCACTAGCTATATGCCATAGAAGTACTAGAGAGAAGACTTAATTCATGCTTTGTCAGCCAAGTAGAATTCCCATTGCAGGGGAAAAAGTTTCAAAATACTATGTTAGAGTATTTTTTTTTAGAGTACTTAGATGTTAGTGGCAGCTGTCATTGCAAGAAATGAAGACAATGAAGAAACTTTGCCATTTACCATATAACCTCAGTAAAATGTTGTATTCTGCAATTTATTCTGCACTTTCCTTATTGGAAAACCATGGCATTTATAATGTGGTCATTTATAATAATGAATTATGTTCAAATAGCGTTAGGCCCTTCTAACAACGCTTCCAAAAGGGAACTGAATCTACATTGATGTTTAGTGAAATTAATAATAATCTTGAAAAATACAAAATACAGGAAAACTGTTGGATGACAAGGCTCAGATGTCAACAGTCGTGCCCGTGCCACAGAGCATGCTGCTCACAGAAACAGCCTTGCTGAAAGCCAGAAAACCACCCCAGCTGAAGGCGGTACTCTACAGGATGAATGGTATCAGGATGGTCCCACTGAAAAATCGAGAGTAATGAGAGAGCAGCAGCCACAGTAGCAGCTACATATTTATAGTAACTTAAGAACTCAAGTCTCATAAATCATACCTGTCAACCTTGACTTTGGCTAGGAGGCCATGGCAGAAGAGAGGACAGGGGTGGCTTCGGGTCACCAACGTGCTCCTCAGGATGCCAGCTGTGCTCTGTGTTACTTTCCTGCCACCACCAGCTAGCTGTGCAGGGAATACCTGCCATTTAACATCATGTGTTTGGCACAAAATGGCTGTAGCACACTGGAAAGGTTGATGCCGCACTTTAATTGCAAAAATAAAAGTTGTCCTAATTAAGCCTCTTGGTATTTGAGTCTTTTAATAAATATTGCTGTATTTCATACTCAGATCGATGAGAATTTAATTTACCATTGTGAATATTTTTGGCTGACAATGAATTTTTGGACCGATGCAGAACAAAACCAAAAACCCAACGATGGATTTGAGGCAGGGTTGTGGCTTTCACACTGAGTAACTCGTGGCATTGAACTTAAAATGTCTAAACTAGGAAGTAGTTTCCCTCTATAGTTAGTCAACAGAAACATGTTCTTCCAGGGGGCAGCTCAAAGCAGGAGCCTGTTTCAGATGCTCTGAGATGCCCCTTTCTCAGTACAGAAGGAGCCTGGGGGATGAGCTTAGTAATTAGGCACCTATAGTTAGTCAACAAGCAGCCACAAAGCATGCCCACTGATTTAAGTTAAGCCATTAATTTTACTTTAGCCCATCATAAAAATGACATTCAGAAGAAACAACAGCTGCGCAAGGCACAGCCATGCACTCCTGGTCCAGTGGATCTTCACCAGCCTTAAGCTCTGTTTTACATAAAAGAACCAGAGTTGCAAATTAAACTTACATATTCCTTTTCAGTGTGCGTACATGATGTTCATCTGTCCTTGTGGGAGTCAGTGTTTGAGATAATATACCTGCATTGCAATACTTCTGAACATGTTTATTTAAAGTCATCCACTGCAAGACGTTATGCTAATACCTCAGAGAATGATGTAAATTAGGATAAATTGACTAAGTCCTCAGATCTTATTGCCAGGAGCACCCTCTACAGAAAGTGTTATTTTATTTATTATTATTAAGATACAACAGTCACATTCAGAGCCCCATGTTTAGGCACCACACAGATATATAGTAAGGGATAGTACCTGTCCAAAAGAGCTTACAGAACAGGACAAGAAAAACATATCATGGCAGAAAGTGCTATTATTTTAGTTTGATACAGCAGAACATAAAGCATACAGGGATTAAGTATATATGCCCAGCATCAGATTGGAAGGAACCCAACAGCAAAGCCAAAATCCAAATCAAAAATCTCCTGAATTCACATTGGTGATTTAACTCTTTCTCTTGTGCTTGACTAGCTGGCATCATGTCAATGACACTTCTTAAACACTGCATAGTCTTTTTTAATTTGGGGAGGCAAATTCTGGCCTGGGCACTCTTCATTGTCATATCATATGTCTCTATTCTCAAATGATTTACAGCAATTGCCTTTTCAAAGTCTGCCCTTAAAACAAATTTCAAAAACATTTAAAGCTTTTCAGGTATAACGTGATGAACAGCATTTCTCTGGAAAAAAGTGTGAATTGTTAGCAGCATCACTGTTATAACTTCAACATCTTTACCGTTAAAGAAACCAGGCATTTTTACAGTGACTGAAAAATGTTAAATGCTGTGCTGAGAAATAAAAGTGGAACAAGAGGGGCCATTTAATTTTATTATGAGGATGCAAATGCACTAAGTGACTGAAGTATACAAAATTCTCATTGTATGTCCTTCAGTTTTCTGCTCCTCTGAATTCTTGAACACAGTGGTTCTTACAGTGCAAGCAGAAAAATCAATGAAATATCCTATTCCTGCTGAACCATGTTATCGTAATGATTTGGTGTATTTTACTCATTACAGTTATCTCAATTTGAAGTGTATGAGGGGAGGGAAGAGTAGTAGACAGTAGGAAAGGGCGGAAGCGAATAGTGTTACAGATAGATATTACCAGAATTTGTTTCAGTCAATGACATACATTAAAATTGAACTTCAGTAGATTTGCATGCATTAAAATACATTTTATCTGCATGTCATAATTACTTGCTTTCATTTCAATTACATCCTTTTGATGTATTAAAATGGCAGTTGTGCCCTGTGCAGTATTAGGCTTGTGCCTTTGACTGAAATCCGAACAAGCTTGTAATGAAACTGGTTTAGTTGGCTTCTTGTAGGCCTGTATGGTGCTCAGTTAGACATGTCTGCTGGGATACGTGACTGCGTACCATCTAACTGAATAATTTTGGGATGTGTGATTAAGTTAACTGTTTGCTGATGCAGTCACTCTTCCAAATGAAGAAGATATCACCTATATACCTAGATAGTACCAATATATAATCTTTAAATAGCTAGCTGGAAGAAATTAAAACCTTCTGCTTAATAAGCCAGTCAGGCTTTGAATTATGCAGGAGTCTATAGCAAATGAAGTCAGTTTGGTTTAACAGATATATATTTTTTAGGGCAGGATCACAAGCCAATGTACACAGTGGCTTAAGCACATAAGAGAGAAAAAGCCCTTATCCGTACATGTGGCTGCCAGTGTACCATGGGCACTTACAGCCTGCTATTTCACTCATTCACTCCAAAGCAATTTGAGAAGAGGGTATGTAGGCCAAGATAATATGTTGCTAACTGCGGGCAAGTAGTTTGGAAACGTACATTGCAGAGAGAGAGGGTTAACCATCTGACCAGCACGGTACCACTGCCATCGGAAGAAAGCTCCCGCACAAGCTGGACCTGTGCCATCCAATCTTCTGTCCTGAAGCGTTCCTGGATGGCAAAAATGGGGCCGTGGCGCTGAGAACTAATGTCACGAGGGGAATGTGGCAGGTACTGACAGTGCTCCTCCCCATTTTTTCCTGAGACTGGACATAAGGCGCATGTCAGCAGCAAGAAACAACAAGGCAGTCCTCATGGGAGAGCTCTCTTCAAAGCACTTGGCAAGTGTTAATTTGTTAAGACACATTGCAGAGAGCAGCAGTATTCCCCAAATAGTGATAATGGATCTGCTTGAACAAAGTCCTGATTGCAAATTATTGTATAACTGAGATAAGAATATGGTTCTTGACCTGTTCTTATCTTCCTGTGAATCTTCCAGGCTCAAAAGCCTTGTACATGACTACAATCCTGAGCTGGATGGAGTCCTGCTTCCCTGGCTGTGTGTATTCAGGGAACAGACGATATTTGTTTTACCGTATCTAGCTTCTTCATATGCTGAGAGAGCGTATATGAGAGGAAGACTTAGCATGTGCCCAATAAACAGCTTCCAAAATGGAGAGTAACTGCCTGTTTGGGATTGTCATCTCCTGGGAGAATACATTTGTTGGAGAGCTTGATTTTGATTAGTTTTCTTCAGAATTAAGTATTTCCTAGACAGGTTATCTGTTTTGTAGCTTACAGGTCTAAAGGCTGCTCTCATACACCACTTCAGGGCAAAGATAAAGCTTCTTTTATCCCCCTAAAAGACTTTTTGTGCTTAAGACTGTGTATAGTTATTTATCCTGTCTGTATTCAGATGTCTTATTTCTGTAGCATCTGATCATCACTTGGCCATGTGGTGGCAAAACTTTCCTCCCTTCTGTTTAGTTCTCTCAGAGTTTCTCTCAGAGACCAGCATAGGCGGAAGGAAAAGCAGAATAGGGTTTTTACAGTGTATGCAACTGCTCAGCGGCACCTGTGGCCTAGAAAGTCACAATAAGGCTGGCAGCATCTCTGTTAGATCTGTCTCTGTAAGGCGAACTTCGCTGAATTTTGTGCAAAATCTAGAGAGAGAATGCCCTTCCTAAATTTCCAAATAACAGCTTCAGTAACCTCATACCAATTACCTGGCCTTTCATGAGTAGACACTGGTTAATCTTCTGTCAGCAAAGTTTTGGTGGATTGTTGCATTTAAGTAATCTTTCTCCTAGAAAGAAAGGTCGTGCTCCTAATGGATGGAGCTCATTCTGTGAAACTGTAAAGTTCAATTACTGGGCTATAAGTCCTGTATGTTAAAACAGTGAGTTTCACCGCTATTGATTTTAGTTTCTGCAAGCCAAGCAGGTTTTTTCTCTCTCCCTCAAACTCCTCATCTTTTGCATAAAATATGCATTGGCTCATGCCAATGACAGAATCAGTGAAAGGACCATGGAGATCCTATCCATCAACTCCGCAGGAACTAGTTCAGTCCAGGCATCAATCTTTGCACTTTTTGACTGGAGAAGGATGCTGCCTGCTCTGAGAAATTACTCCAAGAAGAGTCTTTAATGTTTGATTCGCTTTCCTCAAGAACGAGCGCTGCCTTGGAAGAGAGGACAGGAGCCGTGGGGGAATTCATAGGAAATAAATGTTACTGACAACACCTGACTGAACTAAGTGGAGTTTTAAAAGGGATGTGCTTTCTGACTGCACATAACTTTTTTTTCTTTCTGAATTTCCACACTGTACTGTGCTGATATTTGTTTAGGCAGCGCTGTGGTTCCCATAGCGGAGTCCTAAGGTGACAAAGGAAGGTAAGAGGGGTACTGGGTACTCCAAATTAGAGGTGAAATATAAAGCAAAAAAGGCTTTTTTTGTGTGTGTAGCTCCTATCTGATAAATAAAGAAGACCCTTTAGCCAGCATTATAAATCAGCTAAGGCTGGGGTTTGTTTATACTTCGGAGAGGAGGAAGAGAAGCTTCCTGCTCAAGGTGATGCTAGAGGAACCCAACAGATCCTGGGAGGATGTGACCAAGGCTGCTGTTTGGGAGTTTCTTGCTCCTTCTGTCGGAGGAGAGCAGAGAGGCTGATCCACCACCTCTCTGTGGCACACGTGCACACAGAGCAATCCTGTTTGACATTTCCTTTCCATTCAGGAAAGTCATTGCCACACAGTTCTTCCCGATTTTTCACCATGTTCTCAGGTGAAGTGAACAAGATTAGAACATATTGCTGGGGGAGGAGGGGGAAGGAATAATTTTCAGTTTTAAAAAATGGCTTTTCAAGCTTCAGCTTACCTTTAAATGAGCTAAATACCAATAAAGGGCAGAAATCAGCTTTGTACTCGGAGGTCCTCTCCCCTTCTTCACTAGGGTGACTAGTTTTCATCTTTTTTGTCTGGATTGCAGTCAATGCAGCAGCTATTAGAGTTTAGTTAATGCCAGTTTTTGGCCTGTATCTACTTTTTTTAAAGCATTATTATTATTCTGGTTCCCGCAGCACTGTAGGTGAGCATGGCCCTTTGTAGGCAGATGAAAAGGCCATCTCCTTCTCTGCAGAGCTTAACATTTAAGTTTAAAGCTCCAGTTCTGTATTTTCAGACCAGTATGACACCATGCAGAGCAACGAGGCAACCGTGGACTCTCTTTCCTGCAGAGATACATTACACGTTTCAGTGACGTCCCTATATTTCCCTGAACAGCTTGAGAGAAAAGTGACTTGTTCAAGCTGTACTTGCAAATATCTCACAATTTAAAGTAAATCCTAGGCATTCATGAGGAACAGTGGTTAGTTCATTCATCTGGACTACAAGATTAGTTATGTCTTAATGAGAGGCTATTTTTAAGGGGCAGCACGGCCACAGAGGAAGGTT
Organism: Aptenodytes forsteri; assembly: GCF_000699145.1. Lineage (NCBI taxonomy): Eukaryota > Metazoa > Chordata > Aves > Sphenisciformes > Spheniscidae > Aptenodytes > Aptenodytes forsteri. Next base: position 6,532,523 of record NW_008795695.1, read on the forward strand.
TGAGAGGTGCAAAAGAATGAATGGAAGGAGAATGGGTGCTCTGAATAATGGAACAGATGAAAACTGAAACATACATCCATAATTAGGGGGATTACACTAAGGATGAATATTGCTTTGTTTTTCTACACTCATGTAAATTCATTATGTGCTGTATGCATATAAAGCTAGCAATTAATTGGATACTCCATCATCAAGTATTGTTTGTAATACAAAGGTTGCATTCTAAAGAAAATAAATCTAAACTTGTTATTAGATGCTACAAAAATACTCTCACATAATGCGTTCTCATTTTTAAAACAAAAGGAAGAAAGTACACCATTTCTCTCGCCACTGCACTTCTTCGGCAGATGTTAACGCAGACAGCCTGCATGTATTTTTCAATGGTCCCCAAAACATCCTGCGCACAAACTGTACCTCTGCCATTGCGTTTCCATCAGGGACTGTGATTTGGATTGCTTATTCCTGATGCCTTAACACTACTCTTTGCTAACTAACATCGTTAACCGTGAATCTCAGACTTTTTAATGGGCTCTAGTGATCCTTATGGGAAAACTCCTGTTTTGATCTCTTTAGTAACTACAAATGCAAATATAAGTCCCTCTCAGTTAACAGCGTGTTACGCTTACAAAGTGAAGAGCACCGGAAATTATTATGGCCCATATGTTACTAAAAAGGTTTTAATGTGGATTAGGGGCTTATGTAACGGGTGGGCCTAACCCACATTGGGCTTAATTTAGGGGGTTTTCTCCTTTTTAAAAAAAAGGCTTGTTTCCTAATGATAAACTTGAGTACTAATTTAATTTACATTTTGCTGCTTTTAGGCACAGTCAGCATACATTGGAATAAACATTTAAAGCCCCTTACGAAACAATTTGTTGCTTTTGCCATTATTTTTTTTACTTTTTGAGTAACGTTCATGTTTTCCCTTGATTAAATAGTCTATTTAGGTTTGATTTGAAATTACAGAAACTGCAAATTAAAACAATGAGTAACGGCCTGTAGTCTTCTCAAGGAAATGAAAAAAAACTTCAGGAACGTTCAGCAACGATGGGAATTTTTCAAAGTCCTGGTCTAAACAAAGGTCAGAAGATAGCTTCAGACATATGAAGAAAATAAAAACAAAGTCTACAGTATAAAATAGCAAAAGTGAACAATTATATAGTGTAGTTGGTAAAAAAAAGAGGTTGAAATTTGTGATGAGTTCTAAGTTTATCACCAAAAAATTTTCAAAAATTGAAATTACTGAAGTGTATTTTTTATTCTTTGTGTTTCCCAATAGACATTAACATCACTTCAGTGCTGCATTTTAGAAGATGTGGGCTGTATCTAGACACTCAAACGCAGTTTTTCAGAGAAGACATATGTTCGCTTGTGATGCGTCAGGTTTTTGTTGCCAACTCGATGAACTCTGGGGCAGTTCTAAAATGCTGAGCTGTTTTAGAAACGGTTCCAAATTAAATCAGAGATAGACATATATTCAGCTTCTCTGAAAGCCAATTTTAAAAAAAAGACAAACAGTCATCTGTCTTTTACTATTGGGTATTAGTCTCACTGGTAATCTGAAAAAAGTCTAACATTCACAAGGCATTTCCTCCCTCCACAGAAGTCATGTGGATACATGACCATTATCTATTTATGTATGTACTAACTTGGGTTTTACTGTTGTTCTGGCTAATTTACCAATGCAAAAGTTGGAGTTATTTGTTTGTAATTCCTGAATTTCTCCTGTCCAGGAATTTTTCTCAAAAGAATTGTCTTTACGGATATCACTGTCTCTTCTGCTGGCATCAAGGCGACTTTAGGGAACAGGTTACCAGCCACAGTTAGTGGGCTAGCAGCTGCATATGCATATCTGAATCCCTTTAGCATCTTTTTCTCATAGCTGAAGCCCTTTAGTACCTCAGACTGTTCACACAGTGGCCCTCATGGGAAGGCTGCAAAACTCTGAAAGCTTCTCCAGAATGTGTAATTCTGGATGCCAAGGATTAATTCATCTACTTCCCAAATAATGATACCACTCCCACTTCTGAAAACATGTTTTTTACTCTTTCACTGAACTGTTAATCATTCTTGCTTGGGATGTTTTGGGGTTTTTTTTTCCCTCTGAAAACCATTTTAAGGTTTTATTCTCAGCCTGGAATATGGTGATGTCCTGAAGCGGTCTTTAGGTTACCTGCAAACATTTTACCTTTTTAGTGGTTCTTTTTAATTTCCTCTCAATAAAATTCTTTACTTGATTATAGTTCCACTTCTTAAGTTTAATGTTATTATTGTGGATTTGTGTTTTGACTTTTCAGTCCTACAAGAAGGTCAAATCTGAATACATTATGGCCTCTTTTACCGAGAAGAACTTCAGTGGCTGCATCTTGGAAGAAGTCACATGCTCTTCATGAAACTAAATCAAGAATGGCTTTTCCTTTGTGGATTTTCTGACCAATTAATTGAAAAAACAATCCTTTACAGTGTTTAAAATAATATTGTCTGCAACATGCCCTGTCATGACAGGTATCGAGTCTATCTGGAAGATATGAAGTCTCCTATTACTATTGTGATTTCTAATCTTGTAGCCTCTTGGTCTTCCTTATCATGTTATGGTCATTGTCCCACCTTGGTGGGATGCTCAGTAGTATAGACCTATGACTGTGCTCTTTCTGTATTGGCAAAGAATTAAAGCCCAGAGGGATTCTGCAGTGATGATTCACACAGTGTCGTGGATTGAGCCTGGTAGGCAGCTAAGCACCCCACAACCGTTGGCTCACTCCCCACCAGTGGGATGGTGGGGAGAGAATTGGAAGGGTAGAAGTGCAAAAACTGGTGGGTTGAGATAAAGGCAGTTTAATAGGTAAAGCTAAAGCCGCACGCGCAAGCAAAGCAAAACAAGGAATTCATTCACCACTTCCCATCGGCAGGCAGGTGTTCAGCCATCTCCAGGAAAGCAGGGCTCCATCACGCGTAACAGTTTCTTGGGAAGACAAACGCCATCACTCTGAACGTCCCCCCCTTCCTTCTTCTTCCCCCAGCTTTATATGCTGAGCATGACGTCATATGGTGTGGGATATCCCTTTGGTCAGTTGGGGTCAGCTGTCCCGGCTGTGCCCCCTCCCAGCTTCTTGTGCACCTCCAGCCTTCTCAGTCGGTAGAGCATGGGAAGCTGAAAAGTCCTTGACTAGTGTAAACACTATTCTGAAGAAAATTGACTCCATCACAGCCAAGACCAGTACACACAGTTAGGATATTTACCTTATTTGATTCCAGCCACTCCTTAAATTATTATTTTACTCCCTGAAATCGGAACTGGTTTGATCATGTTCCTTCTACCAAGTTTCTGAGATATTAATTTATTCATTATGTCAATTTTAAACCAGACGTTCCAGTTTCTCTGTCCTTAGTGTAGTTCAGAGCTCTAGCACTAGTACAAGCAGGCACATATATTCGGTCTTAGTCTGCTTGCCAATTTTTATGTATGTGCTGAAATGGGGATTTACTTGTTAAGCTGCGCTTTGGTGTTGCTTTGCTGCATTTTATGTTTCCACCCTATCTTTTATTTGAGGATATAGCGGTTTTGTACTTTATCCCTGTGAAATGCACCATCCTGTAGTATGTGCTCTTTCATGCGTCTTGACTTTCTCCCAGTCTTAGCTTAAAAATTCCCCCTTAACTTTTTAATTTTAATTCTCAGTTACCGGGTTCAATTTTGGATTATACAGAACCTGTCCTTCCCAGATAGTAATAAATCTCAACTGTCCTTCCCTGCACTGTGTTTTCAGTGAAGCACTGAGTCTCTGCCTCTCCATCTGCTGCCATGTGTACGTCTGGTAAGCCTGAGCGTCTCTTCCTGCCTACGCATAGATTTCATCTCCACAACATACATCCCAATGTTGTTGACATTTTTCCTTCTTGTTTTTGAAGAGATCATTTATGTGCTTCCTGAGGTCTGCCACTTTTACACTTGACAGGCCAGAGCAGGTCTTCTCTTAATCTAAGTGCCATTATAGCAATCACAAGACTAGATATTTATATGTCAGAGAATTGCAACCCTTCGTGTTATTGACCAAATGCTGAAAAGGTATATGATAGTAACAACAAGGAAAATGCAAAGTAAAAGCAGCTTTAATAGGCATGCTCTCTTCCTTTCCATGTGTTTTCCTATGCCTATATGACTGCACACACATACGCAGAGTTATCAGTTCCAAATGCGCTAGCAAATCATCTTGGAATCACTGCATGAAATGTACTGAAAAAGTCAATTTACTGCTCAGCTGTGGTCTTTAGGAACTATTTAAAAAGGCAAAGAGAAGAAAATAGACAACATCATTGTGTCACTGTGAAAATAAGCAGCTCACCCGATGCCTTGAATATCGTGTGCCACTCCTGTCAACCCCGTCACCTCAGGAGTATGTAACAGGACTAGACAAGTTCAGATGAAGGGAAATGAGGTGGAGCAGGGAAGGACTTCTGAAGAAGGAGAGACTGAATGGAGCAGGACATTTTAGTTTGGAAGAGGCAATAGCAAAGGGATCAGAAATCATGAACAGCAGGGAAAAGGTAAATAAGGGATAATTATTCCCTACTTCTGTAAACACAAAAACTAGCACTCGCCAAAGGAAATCATCAGGTGGCATGTTAAGACAAGCAAAAAGAAGCACTTTTTCACAAAGCACCCAAACTGTGGAGCTCATTCACAGGTTGTGACTAGGCAAATGCAGAGAGGAAGCAGCAGCTCCTCTCTGAGGAGCAAACATGAGGCTCCAATTACCTCTGGCTAAAGAAATCCCTAAAATGCAGATTGCTGAAAATGGGGAGATCAAACTGCAGGGTACATTACTCTACACTTGCTATGATATTCTTTCCTTGAGCGTGTACTTCTGGTCACATCAGAAACAGAAGAAGGGGCAGGAAGATTTCTGGTCTGATGCAATACAATTAGTCTTAGAAGGTCCTTTAAAACTGTAGCTATTCAGAATAATGAATGTTGAAAATGAGGATTCAGCTCTTGGCATCTCTCTATTACACTGCTGGCCAAATGCACTTACTAGGGTTTTATTGTTTTCCTTTTACTGCTTTCTATACACTACAGTATTATTCTATGAAAACACAAGTAGTAAACAAACTTCAAACTGTTTGTATGGATTATAGCTTTTATGACAAAAATATTTTCCATCTGGAAATGAGTTTTAATATTCTAGGTAGAAGAAATATCCTGTGTGTAATTATTTCCCTTGTAGATGCCACTGCTATAGACATAATTTTACATGATTGAACCAAGTGATTTAAGATTATACCATACTTGCAATCAACTACCAAATGTATTTGTCAGACGTGCAGTTGAGATGAAGAGGAATGTGATGTGTTCTACCCACTTCTAACCATAAATAGCAAAAAAGGCATAATATGAGATATGAAAGACTGTACATTATTTTGTGGACTTGTTTGCAATAACTAAAGCAAAAGTGTCTTCCTGGAATGGTTCAACATTGACCTGAAACTGAGTTTCATATACTCATGATTAATTTCTTGTTGCAGTCACACAAACAATAAGATATATTTCTATTGTACATGCAAATGTGGAGGGAATTCTAAGAAGTCATATGCTAAGCACCAGTTATCCTGCACACTGAAAATATATTCCAGAATACTATATATTTCAAGAGTAGGGCAAGAAAGGATTCCAAGATTTAACAGGGAGGAATTATGATGCATTGTAGTTTGACAATAACAGGAAGGGGATGCTGAAGTTCAACAGTTCAGGAGCATTTCAGCTTTGCGGAAAAGGACCTGGGGGTCCTGGTGGCCACAAAGTCGAACAAGAGCCAGTGATGTGCCCTTGTGGCAAAGAAGGCTAATAATATCCTGGGCTGCATTAGACAAAGTATTGTCAGCGGGTGAAGGGAGGTGATCCTTCCCCTTTATTCAGCGCTGGTGAGGCCACACCTGGAGTACTGTGTCCAGTTCTGGGCT
>NW_008795695.1:6538557-6555859 GCF_000699145.1 Aptenodytes forsteri
GAAGGGAGGGTGCAAAGAGGACGGAGCCAGGCTCTTTCCAGTGGTGCCCAGTGGCAGGACCAGAGGCAATGGGCACAAACTGAAACACAAGAGGCTCCATCTGAACATCAGGAAACACTTTTTTACTGTGAGGGTGGCCGAGCACTGGCACGGGTTGCCCAGAGAGGTTGTGGAGTCTCCATCACTGGAGATATTCAAAAGCCGTCTGGACACGGTCCTGGGCAACCGGCTCTGGGTGGCCCTGCTTGAGCAGGGGGGTTGGACAAGATGACCTCCAGAGGTCCCTTCCAACCTCAACCAGTCTATGATTCTGTCATTCATGGCATCCTCAAGACTGAAGTAGAATAAGGTTGAAGTGCACTAGAATGGCTTGTGTTCCTAGACTAGCGAGGCAGCATGCAAAAATCATGTGGCTTCATGAAGTTTGGGATTAAAAACAAAACCATGGGCCGTGATCAGAAAAGCAGAGACATAAGGAGACCCCTTGAGGCTTTCAGAGCAAAGGATTACAAAATGAAGTCACTATTAGCTAAGAAATGAAATCAAAAATTTAATGTAAACAGTAAAAATACAGTTGGAAATAGTCATAGAGCAGGAAGTAGTGGGCATATGAAAGACCCTTTCAGAGGTGTCACTACATCTCCTTTTAGTGACTGTCCTCACAATTACACCTGGGAGTAAGAGACTACTTTGGTCTCTGTGCCCATTCATTGTTGGCATCATTTCACTTTCCATCTCCCTTTCTGCTCTGCTTAGGGAGTCCAAAATCACACTGGCAGCAACTCATTATTTTGGAGGCTTTGATCATGGGTATTTATGCTAACAGTTGCTCATATCAGCTATGGCTGCTAGGTTTACATGTTATGTGATCATATATGATGGCAAAGTGTTTGGACATTGATTGAAGGAACAAATGCTCCTATCAGAAAAAATATCTATACTTTGCTGGTAAATTAGCACAATTCCACCAGCATCTAAGAAGTATATCAGTTTTCCCCAGCTGTAGGTCTCCCACTGCCTGTCCTTGGGCACAATGTGAGAGTGACAATTTCCAGTCATTACCAGTGTGGAGGAGCTATTTGGAGCTGGAGCAAGCTACTAGGTCTCCCCAGCAATGCAAATGTCGTCAGCCAATACTAGATGCTACTTACTTCTCTGTATGAGCAGCACACCTTAGCACCTGTTGCACATACCTCAGAGCCCATTGGTAATTCTGGAGTTCTGCCATTCATGAGCATTTAGAAAACAAGCACACCTGAATATTTCAGGGATGAAGAGCTATCCTGTCATCTATTCAAAACTTATTTTTTCTATGTATCTGCACCTAGTTAAAAATATGCTTTAAAAAGTTAGTGAAATAGAACAAACATGATACACCCAAAGGAAATACTTCATCAAAAAAACCCAAGGTAGTTTGAAAATGAAGACTAGTTTTACAGCCATCTTTAGAGAAATGTAAGAAGATTAAGAGATGTGAACATAATGCTTTTGAAAAGGGGAAAATATTAAAGATTTCTTTATTTTGCTCTTTTCTGAAATCAAATTCTTTGAGAAATCACAGCTGTACTCAAGCTAGCAAGAACACACTGAGCAGTACCTTCCCCTGATAGGAGTCAATATTCCCTTTGAATTCAACACAACTGGGACTTTAGCCATGTTGCTGACATTAATTTTCTATGGATACTCAAAATTGCCTCACTAACCCACTCTTAGGTGAGTATCCAGCCACACAAACACTTCTCTAATGCAAGACCCCGAGACAAGGTTCTAGTCTCCTTAATTCTTCTAGCTTCTAGGGTTAATAAAACATTTTTAGCCACCTGTGAGCTGAGAAGGGCTTGCAAGTTGGTTAGATTCACAGCTACAGTAAGCTTGCTGGCACTAATGCTGCTCTTCTGATCCCCAGCTGTAGGTCTCCCACTGCCTGTCCTTGGGCACAATGTGAGAGTGACAATTTCCAGTCATTACCAGTGTGGAGGAGCTATTTGGAGCTGGAGCAAGCTACTAGGTCTCCCCAGCAATGCAAATGTCGTCAGCCAATACTAGATGCTACTTACTTCTCTGTATGAGCAGCACACCTTAGCACCTGTTGCACATACCTCAGAGCCCATTGGTAATTCTGGAGTTCTGCCATTCATGAGCATTTAGAAAACAAGCACACCTGAATATTTCAGGGATGAAGAGCTATCCTGTCATCTATTCAAAACTTATTTTTTCTATGTATCTGCACCTAGTTAAAAATATGCTTTAAAAAGTTAGTGAAATAGAACAAACATGATATACCCAAAGGAAATACTTCATCAAAAAAAACCAAGGTAGTTTGAAAAATGAAGACTAGTTTTACAGCCATCTTTAGAGAAATGTAAGAAGATTAAGAGATGTGAACATAATGCTTTTGAAAAGGGGAAAATATTAAAGATTTCTTTATTTTGCTCTTTTCTGAAATCAAATTCTTTGAGAAATCACAGCTGTACTCAAGCTAGCAAGAACACACTGAGCAGTACCTTCCCCTGATAGGAGTCAATATTCCCTTTGAATTCAACACAACTGGGACTTTAGCCATGTTGCTGACATTAATTTTCTATGGATACTCAAAATTGCCTCACTAACCCACTTAGGTGAGTTTATCCAGCCACACAAACACTTCTCTAATGCAAGACCCCGAGGTGCTAAACAAGGTTCTAGTCTCCTTAATTCTTCTAGTAAATCTGGTTAATAAAACATTTTTAGCCACCTGTGAGCTGAGAAGGGCTTGCAAGTTGGTTAGATTCACAGCTACAGTAAGCTTGCTGGCACTAATGCTGCTCTTCTGGCTGCCATTCATCTCCTCTGCTAGGTCCTTTATAAATAGGATCTAAATATTTTGTAGATGGAAAAGGAAAGAAAAGGAGCTTTAATCTTACAATGTGTTTAAAAAATATATAGTTTTGGTTTTTCAGCTGTTACCTGTATCACAGTGTGGAAATGAGAAAATCGGGCTGTAAAAGATTGATTGAGCTGCTTTTCCATTATACTAGGTCCTAAATGGAGCTGTTAATTTTGCCTGGGAAGGTACTACTGAAGTCAAACTGGGAAATGAAATGAGCAACAGTTGAAAATGAAGGAGCTACACAAGCAGAGGAGACAATGCCTCTGCACAGCTGGAGAGGCAGAAACCTCACCTGGGATGTTGGGAACCAGAAGGATGAGGCTAGAAGAACCTGTTAAAATAGTCATAAAATGCTAAAGTGATGATGTTCATTGGGATCTACCTACTGTTAGACAGGCCTGGTCACAAACATACGTTGGAGAAACCTCAGAAAGGTTTCTACACCTGTGCCCTTCATGCCACATCTCCAGTGAGCAGTTGCATCTCCAAGCATGCCCTTAGGGCTCGCTTGCTGCGAGCTTTGCCTGAGTGGAAGCCATTGACTTAAATCAGTTGTCACTGAAAACCACGTTTGTAGTGGGTTGACCCTGGCTGGACACCAGGTGCCCACCAAAGCCACTCTATCACTCCCCCTCCTCAACTATACATAACGAAAGTCTCATGGGTCTTGAAACAAACACAATTTGCTTCTTGTCAATAAAGCAGCAGAGCCACTAGGGCTCTGCATCGCTCACTGGTAATGAAGATCAAATTAATTCCAATATTAGTTCCTAGTTCAACAAAGAAAAAAAGGCAACCTGAAAACAACAAGCCTGGGAAGAAAAAACAAACCGCATGCGAGATCCCAGATGGCAATAAGCAGAGCTTTGTTCTTGCTGACTTGTTTTATGAACTAAACTACCTTCTATTTGGGGTTTCATTAAATATGAACCCCTAAAGCTTGTTTCTTCACTGTCAGGAGTTTTAAATCAAGATTTGAAATTCCCAGTTGATGATGCAGCTGACAAATTTCTTGACAGCCTTGTGTGAGCATATATTTTGTGCTTTTTCCATTCAGATGTCTTTTGACTTGGTTGAATGCCTCATGACAAATGTAATTATTCCTTTCACATGTGTGCAGCTAGGTCTGGGTCTCATGCGTATAGTTTAATGATACATTTATTAGCATGAAAATCTCACTACCATGAGTCTTGACTCAGGCAAAACTATTTATTGTTTTGAGTAGGAGGTGCCCCTGAGACTAAAAGGCGCTTTCAGGAGTTAGACCCACCAGACAAAACTCTTGCCCTGTTGAAGTCGGTGAGAATCATATTGTTAAATGGCTACAGGCAGAGTTTTACTGGCAGAGTTTTGTGCTGTGAGCTACCTTGTGGTGGGCTCTCAGCTTGACTGCAGACAGTGGTAATGCACTGATTTACACCAGCTGAGAGCCCGGCTGCTCCATTTCACACTCAAAAAGCAATCTGTGCCTGCTCAGTAATGCATGCAAGCATGTACTTAAAGTTAAACATGTGGTTAAATGTTTGCTGAAGTGGGCCTCAAAATACAAAAGATGGGCATAGTTTCCTCCTCTAACTACCCTTTTTAAAATAATTTCATCCACTATTTTGCATGCTTTTAGGGAAATGATGCTATGAAGAGCTCTGATTACCTGCTGTCAGTGAGCTGCATGACTTTTTCTAGCACAAAAACAAGAGTGAAAAGTATGTTAAATGCTGCTTCACGGGAAGTAATTATTTTAATGCATTGTCTAAGTGCTCATATAAAAGCTGCAATTAATAAAAATGCATAGACCTAAGTATTCTCATGCACAATGTCCAAATTCCTTAAGGCTAGCAGGTAGCAAAGCCTGCGTTCTGAAACAGATTTCAACCTTCTTATTAATAACCTGACTATTTCTACCAGGTACAGCCCTTTGTTTGCAATTAGTGCTACAAACGATACTAATGTTTTTGTCTTAGAGTGCTGAATGATGTTTTCCCCAGAGTACCATCCTGTAACTTATGTCAAGCACAACTATGTGGTTTTTCAGTCTCAACCTAAAAAACCTAATGATGGGGTTTAGTCATTTTTATAGTGGAAGTTGTGGGCAAATGTGAAAATAGTGCATTCAACATTTTGAATTCACTTTGATCGTTGGTGAAAGACTGTTAGTTGCTTTTACTAACGTGCCTGAAAGAAGACTTCTGCTTTTGCCATGGCTTGTTTCACTTGTAGCTAGTTCTGAAGTGATTGGCTGATTTTATTTCTTTCAGCCTCCTGAAAGCCACAGCCTAACTCTTCCAATATGCTTTTCCAGAGATTCTGTATTTGGATGTCTGGAGATTTGAATTTGGGTTTTTGGGAGGCTGTTTGGTTGTTTGTTTCATAAGGACAAATTCAGACATACCAGATGCTGAAAAAAGCCCAAAAGAGTAACAAACAAGATTTCAAGGGCTGCAGGTGACTTTATAAGCTCCTCAAATCTCTAGTTCACCATTCACCCACAGTCTCCACAATCTCTACTTACCTAAGGCAACATTCCTACTGTCATCTTTGTTCTACTGTTTCAAATGTTGTAGCATGTGATTTCAAAATTAAAATGTCTCTATCCCTCCCCAAAGTTCCTGCATTAAATTAGAATTTAAATATGAAACATGCTAGCCTGACAGTATTGGTAAGGCCTCACAGGCTGGTGAGGCCGCACCTCGAATACTGTGTTCAGTTTTGGGCCCCTCACTACAAGAAGGACGTTGAGGTGCTGGAGCGTGTCCAGAGAAGGGCAACGAGGCTGGTGAGGGGTCTGGAGAACAAGTCTTATGAGGAGCGGCTGAGGGAACTGGGGTTGTTTAGTCTGGAGAAGAGGAGGCTGAGGGGAGACCTTATCGCTCTCTACAACTACCTGAAAGAGGTTGTAGCGAGGTGGGTGTCGGGCTCTTCTCCCAAGTAACTAGCGATAGGACGAGAGGAAATGGCCTCAAGTTGCACCAGGGGAGGTTTAGATTGGACATGAGGAAAAATTTCTTTACTGAAAGAGTGGTGAAACATTGGAAGAGGCTGCCCAGGGAAGTGGTTGAGTCCCCATCCCTGGAGGTATTTAAAAGACGTGTAGATGAGGTGTTTAGGGACATGGTTTAGTGGGCATGGTGGTGTTGGGTTGACAGTTGGACTCGATGATCTTAGAGGTCTTTTCCAACCTTAATGATTCTATGATTCTATGATTCTATTAGCCAAACTAATGAACTTTGAACCCAGTGTTTTCTCTCTTCTATCTCACATTATTTAGGAAATACAACCATGCACAGTATCATTTATAAAAAGAGAGCTCTTCTGTGCTAGTTGCTAAATATCCATGTGCAGGCAAAGACAGGCCTTGTGCCAAAGAAAAGGTCATGGTAATCATTCTCAGTTCTGTATTTTCACCGCTGACCTGTGGCTAGCCATATCTGCACTTACTCCATGTCACAGTGCCATCACCATCTGTGCAAAAAAATCTTCCAATACTTTTAAAAGCAGGAAATAGGTACCTGTCCTTTCCCTCTTTTCTTTCTAAGTCTATTTTGACTACTAAGCCTACAATGGAACAAATCACTGATGCTGATTAGAGAAATCTCCTCCTTTGAGGAAGAAAAATGCCTCCATAGGCAAAGCAGTAAGAAGAAAATGCACTTTGGCAATTGAAGGAATAGACTGGCTTTGCAACCATTCAATTTCTCAGCAAGTGCATTAGACAATTTAAAGTTACTTTTCCATCGATGCTTGCTGTTGAATGCAATATGCCTCCATAGCAAACAGAGAAGAAAAAAAAAACCCCAGTCATCGGAGACCAGGGCTGTGTAAGAAGAAAGGAACATTGCAACCTGAAATAGAAATAATGTCTGGATCACATTTTTACTTTTTGTTTAAAGGATATTTCCCTGTGTAGTACATTACAAGAAAAGCAGTACTAAGTGCCTTTCTGTTTTCCTAGAGAACTGTCCGCTTATTTTAGGGCTATGATGGATAAAGCTATGAAATACGCAGTCTGTACCTGTGAGCAGACTGATATGTACATGCAGGCAGCATTATTTCAGATTGCAGACTCAAACTTTAAGGAATAGCCTCAGGCCCTGTCTTAGGAACTCCTCTATAGTAGCTTTGATATGACAAATGTAGTCATACATGCACCAAGATATAAAAATAAAAAGAACAGGGAGAAGAGGGGGCAAAAAAAGCCCTAATCAGTGTTCAGGATGATGGAATGATTTAAAATGAGACATCAGCCCAAATTCCTTTGCGGCAGGAGTTGCGTTGGTGAAGAGATTATGCAGTGCAAAACAGGGTTGTCCCTCCATGCATGCATGAGCAGCTTGCCAAACCTCTCGTGTTCCTGAGGGAGAGTATGCTTACGGTTCCTGGGGGGTACCACCTCTTGAGTCAGGTAGGTCTGTTATGAAGGTCCACCAAAAAGAAAAAGTGGCTTCCTTCAACAGAAATTCCCAAAGCAGGTCGATGGTGACAGTATCTCTGACCGTGGCATAAGCACGGTCTCAGGTCTGAGGATCCTTAACATTAGTTGTCTGAAATGTATTTGCCTTTAGCTGTTGTATCCTGAATTTATGACTGCATAAGGAATTTGCAGGAATCTTTACCACAATAAATACAAAAGTTGTCAAAATAATGTATTTCATTTGTAAAAGTTTAAAATGAGAAAAATTTGAATTACAGGCAGAGAATGTTTTGGTCCCTTTCCAATATTTTTGCACATAAATATAAAGGTCGACAAATGGAGCTTGCTTTTCCATGGAGACTACAACAACTCTTGATTTAGTAAACCACAAAATTCAATACATTTAAGCAAACAATTTCTTAATTCATCATAGCATTTTAATGACTCAGTGTTTACTTTGATTTAAAGTTGTTTTTTAAACTATCTCAATTCCTTCTTACTCAGGTAGAATAGATAATCCTCTCTGGCATAAAGCATGCAGTGCTAAATAGATCTAAAAAGACCATATGACCTTAAAAAAAAAAAAAAAAGCACTCTAGAAAATTCATTTCACTGGTCTTGTACCCCGTAATAAGATTCAAGGGTCTCATGCAAGCTATCAATGCATCGAGCGCAAGAGCAGCCTGATCCTGAAAGGTCCCGAGCACTCTCAGGAGGGAGCCATTGCTATTTCCCCTGTTCACACCCAGGAGATGTCTGGTAGGCACAGGGGCTCTGACCAAAAGCCAAGGTTAGCAAGGGGTGAGCTCTGGAAATAGGTGTGAAACAACTTCAGATCAGTAATTTTGGTACTATTCCCTGTACATGAGCACGTCCCATGGGAAGAACTTGCCGCAGGAGGCGAGCTTGCATGCTCCTGACCAGTCCAAGGCGAAACTGCAAGGGAATCAGTTTACTTGTTCAAAGCAGTTAACACAATCGATTCCTTTTTGGCAGCCCTGAATGTCATTTAGGCAGCTCAGATTTCTTTTTCAAGTTTTGCTTACCCTGAGTATAGCCAAACTCCTCTAGATTTTTCCATCATTTTTTCTTAGGTAAAGTGGAAAAATCCCTGCCCTCTGGTTTTTATGGTTGGTTTTAAAGCCTTTCTTTATTTCAGCTGTTGTCAGAGCAAATAGCAGAGTTCTGGGGGTCTGTTTTGGATGATGCATGTTTTATATTCCCCTGATCCTTTCTGCCATACCAGTGTTATATAATAAATATTATTAAGTGCATAAAAAACAAGTGTGGAAATTCATGAAGGAGGAGAGAAGTGGGCACCCATATCTTGTTGACTCTGGTCAACTAGAAGTTCCTGAAGACAAAAGTTTTCCATTAATCCACAAAAGAAATCTTATATGGAAGGTACTGTAATCAAAATCTGTTTTCTATTAGGACCGATATCATCAAACATGGCCTCTAAACAGGGTACCTCAGTTTTGTATTTCCGGTCTCTTGACACTAGGTGACTTTCGGAGATTAAAAAATCCACAGAATTAACTGGAGCTTTGGGAGCTCTATGCCCCAGAATATCTGGCTTTTCATATCTGAAAAGATACAGAAAAGAGGGAAATGCAAAATTTCTGTGTTTGTCCCACTAGGTGTAATATCTCCTCACTAAGATTGCCAGCGATGGGACCAGCTGTACTTTTTGCTTTCAAGATATGATGTATAAGTAAAGTAATCTCCATTACAGTGAAAAGGGCTGCTTGCTCAGTCGTAATCATATGACTTCTTCTCTAAAATAACAGATAAGCGCTGATTTGTCAGCCATTATATTTGCAACTGCATCTCAGACTTTTAAACAGAAAATGCCGGCTACGGTCTGGCTTGGATAAGAAAATTACCAGGGTGCAATTCTTAAAGAGATCTAGGTCCACTGTTGTTATTCCATTAGTGGATATCAAGTAATATCATACATCACATATCACCAGAATCCCCAAAATGCGTGCACTGCCTTCTTGCTTGAAACTCTACAGTTGCCTTAACATGTTATCAATATGCATCAAAATTGAAGACCCAGGCACTTCAGTGCCCAGCAGCCCTTAATACTTCTTGTGTAAACCTATTTAAAATATGACCTTAGCAAATTAGGTTAAATACTGTAAATCTGATTCCTGAAATCAGCCCAAGATACCACTTCTGAATGTCTCCTAACTTCTTCAGGATGTGAATGGATTCTTTTCAGGCTTGTATCTCCATTTTATTGAGTCTGCTTTAGACTACATCCTTATTTCTTGGGTCAAAGTTTTGTCCTAGCACATGAAATTGTAGGTATTTAATTAACAACTGAAAAAATTGAGTTAATCTGGCTTAATAACTGATGAGGATCTCCAGTTTATTGTCAGATCCTTTTGCTTTTCTAATTCTTTTGCAAATGTGACATCCTAATACAGAAAAATGCAGCCTTTTTTTTTTCAAAACTCTGAATTAGCCCTTGATTTATGCAGCCTTTTTTTTTCAAAACTCTGAATTAGCCCTTGATTTTTTTTTTACAGCTGCATGTGTGTTCTTCCTAAAATCCCCTCATTATCATTTTAGCCTTATATATCTATACAGTATTCCTTAGACAAACAAGGGAGAAATTAATTGCATAAAAAAGAAGCAAAAAGTTGGACAATGCCCCACTATATTTCAAGTTCAGCCTTTGATATGCTGTAATCAGAGGTGAAAACATAATAGGATATTACTTTTCCTCAAAGCTGCTTTAGGCTGATCACTCTTTACTTTGATCTTTAAAATTTTATATCTGTTGTTTAGATACCTACAGGTAGTATTTAAAGAAAAGATCTTCATGAAACAATCTGCATCACTGTCAAAATATTCACAAATGTATTCATTCCGCAAGCCTTGCATCCCTGAGCCTCTCCTTAAGATCCCTCATCCGAGAGACCTGGGTCATGCTGATAGAAGCTGGTTATCATGTTCCTGCACGGCTGCAAGCTCAGTTGACTGGGCAGAACCACACTGGAAATGTGGAAAGGAGGATGTCCTCTTGGTCTCAGTCCTTCAGTGGCAAAAGTCTTCTACGTTTAAGGGGGCTGAAGTTTCTAGTGTCATAATTATAGACCCTAGGGCAATTATAGACCCTGCAGCAAGTCTGGCCTATTCAAATAGCAGCCAGAACACAAAAGTTACCCCATAGTAATCCATACAGAAAAAAGTCACCTGTGCTTCCGTTTGTTGTCTGTGTGCTGTCTAGTAATTTTGGAGCTGCAGATCACTATCCCTCTGGGGAGTTGGAACAGTTGGGGTTGTTAGGACCAGCCATCGGATGTCAGTATTGAGCTGCACGAATCCAGTAAAATGGCGAGCTCACCAACAGGCAGCAAAACGCTTGGGTCGTAAAGGTCTTTCAGCTTATTAGTTTCAGGTACTTTGTCACAGAGCTCAACCTGGGAGGCAAAGCAATTTGTCAGCGTGTGTGTGCGCATATATGTGTGTATTTGTTTGGAATTTGATGACATAGGGAATGCCAACCCCACGGACTCATCGCACGTCATGCCGTTGGATCAAGACAGAGCCCAGGTCTTCATGGTAATATTCATAGTTTCTTTCTAACAGGCAGGACTAGTTTGATATTGCTAATCCTGAAGATATCAAGAGTTTTCAGTCTAAAATTAGCAACATTCTTCCATTAATAAACAGGCATTTACTTTTCCATATAAACAAGATTGCAGAACTGTAGCACATCTATGCATATGCAAGAAGAAAACAGAATTAATCAAGCAACAGAAACACTTATTTCCCGTGTCATGTTTTTTCTTGTGTCTAGTAGTTGCTTTCAAGGATACATCTAACACAAAAAATCTAAATAGGTAACAAGAAAGTGGGAAAAATTGCAAAATTATTAGATGTCACTTAAAATAATTTTGCAGCTGGGTCAGCAAATCCAGAAGCTAACAGGGGCCAGAATTGCTGGATAATCTGCATATGAATTTATATTGGTCTTTCTTTAAGTAATGGCTTGTCACTGAGAAGAAATGTAATTTTTCCTAATGGCTAACCACTCCCTCAGAAAAGATATAATTGTCAAATCCGACGCTCAACATTTAGCAAAAATGAAAATAAGTTGTCCTTTTTTTGAAAATATTAGGTCTTCAGCAAGCCTGTGAGGTGTGTATGGAATGCATAGGTAATAAATCACCAAATTTTGAAATGCAACCACGTCTGAAGCTTCCTACTGGCCAACAAAGGCAGCCAGGGCAAGGCGTGCATAAGGGTGTCCATTTGGAAGTGGAAGGCCACTTAGGGGAAATGATGGGATAACCTACGCTTAGAAACTACTAATTTTAGAGAAATAAATGATAAAGTGGTAATAGTCACGTTTTCATCTTTTTGTCCTATTCAAAGGATGTAAAATTTCCTTTGTGACCTAAACCATTCCATTGGTTGTGCTTTTACTATGCGTGTGACAACAGAAACCTTGGTGATGACACTACTGGCTTTGTTACAATAGCACCCAGTGCCCCCAGACGGGGCTCAGGTTGCCCACCTGCTGGGTGCTGTAAAGGTACAAAACAGCAAAAATCATTCCATAAAGCTTTGTTTTCAGTTGTGGGGAACTTCTTTTAATGAAAGGGATTTTGAAGTGCTCACTGAAAAATTTGTTCACTTTGTTCACTTCTAAGAAAACCCGGCAGCATTTGTTTTCCTGGCGTCTTCACAGCCAATACTTTTAGCACATGCTTTAAGCACATGCTCATTTTATCTCTCCTTCTTGCCACATCCTGAAGTTAAGTGTGGTAGATTTGACCCATTCCTCCTCTGAAGGAATTGGGGCAGCCCAAAGAGCCAGGGGAGCAGGGAGGGAAGGTTGGTGGGCAACTGGCGGCTGTGGAGGGGAGCTGACAGCTATGCAGAAGTGAAGATGTCTCTTTTTAGGTTTTGCCCCCTTTTTATTAAAAAGAAATGTAAGAGACTAATAAATAAATACAATCATACATACATACTGTTTATCCACCAGGAAAACAAATTGAGTTCTTGAAGGAAAAATAAAACCTTCCACCTCCCCTCATACAGGTAACTCCACCAAGCAGCAATGCAGCTCATCCTTCAGTACCAACCCAGCTGAGAAGCACATCACTCTCTGGTGAGAGCATTTGGAAAGGGAACGCTGGCCACAAGTGTGGCAGCAGTTAATGAAATTATTCTACTGCTATACAATTTCCATTATCATACAATTAACAATACTTTTGGTTTCCATGGGCACCAATGAGAAGGGCCACTGGTGGCCCACAGGTTAGTGAACTGAGCTGGAGCAGCAGCATGAGTCCTGACTCTGCAGTACCGTGTTATGAGGAAGGTTTCAGTCCCAAATCCACTGTGTGTTGCAAGGGTACAGCAATACCTCCTACGGGTGTTACGACAGTTACCTGCTTGCTACCCATCAGCTGATAAGCAGTAATTGGCTGTGTTTATGGCCTTAGCCTGTCCCATTTGTGGTAAAATGTGTCGGCTTGAAGCTGTTACACACACGCTTAACCTAATGTTGTTCACCTCAGAATTTGTGGCAGGTCCGTAAGTGGACTGTGCACAGGGGCAGCCACAGCGGTTCAGCTGACTGGGAACACTGTTCGGAAGTAGGCTGTACCCATAGCTCAACAGAAGTGCGTGTAGCGGGACAGTTGGTTAGCTTAGTGAAGAGAGACTAGTCCAACGGGCATCTTAATACTGCTAGGAACTGTAGGTGCAATAGATGCAATTATTTTTCTGCTTTTTAACCATGTTTCTAGCCTAACTAGCTAAGCTGCAGGGAAAAGAAAATAAGAAAGGTACATAGGTAGGGAAAATAAAGAAGAAAAGAAGGAATAAAAAAGTTCAGGTTAGGAAGAAGCTTTCCATTTGCTGCTGGGTTTTCGGTGTTGGGGTTTTTTTCCATTTTCCTTGGATTATATGGACGGTGCAGCATAATTAACAAGGAGATCAAAGAGAATGACAGTATGTGGGTTGGCATTGGACTGTCCAAGGGGTGGGGGCACCTCCTGTAAGATTTCAGGCGTCCCTTTTAGGACTCAGCTACAAACCATTAGATGCAGCCGCTGGTATAACAGAAGTAAGGCCTCCCTTGCCAATGCAGTTAGGGCCACTGCATTGCCTAGCAGAAGAAGTTGAAAGGGGTTAGCTGTAAGGACACATGCGGTTCAGCCAGAGTCCTCCTCAGTTGCTGAGAACTGTCATGGTACCACCGGCAAGAGACAGCCACGTCAGCGTGATATTGCCTGCTAAAACAACTGAGCAAAACTGTCTTACCTTTTGTGGTGTTTGGCAAGTCACGTACTCTCAGAAATGCAACCAGAGCTCTGGAACTGTTTGTGATAGAAGACCTAAGGCCCTCTTCCTGACCTAATTAAAATTGCAGTTTTTTATCAAAAAATGGAAAATCTAAAACAAGAAAGACTGAGATCTTTTCCAGGATTGCTCCAGTTGAGTGATTAGATGTCTCTCTTAGAAATGGGAAACACAACTTTTCTCTCTCAGAAGGAGGCAGAGAGGCTATTTGACCTGAGGCTCTGGGAAATGGGATTTTAGTGAACCTATATGTCCCTCCCATCAGCTACTGCATCTGAGCAGAGCTCAGCCAAAGCCAGGGATTGCACTGTAGACCAACGCAGAGATTACAGGCCGTATGAACCAGCTTTTGCTGTAAGGCTTGTAGGCACGTAGAACAACTTCCTACATGAATGCCTAACTGGGATTGTGTAGTTGTGAGTTGTTCTTACAGGACTGGCTCTTTGATTCTTAAAATGGGCAGACCTTCATTTCTAAGCTGTCCTGTTCTGCCTAATTGCTTCAGGTAACTGATGCTGTTTCCTTTTTTCATGAAATGTAAAGAATACTTGTGTTCATTTGTATGTAGTATCTCTGGAAACATTCAAGGTCAGGTTGGACGGGGCTCTGAGCAACCTCATCAAATTGAAGATGTCCCTCTCCACAGCAGGGGGGTTGGACTAGATGACCTTTAAAGGTCCCTTCCAACCCAAACTATTCTATGATTCTATGATTCTATAATATCAGACACGGTTTCCTCCAGCTCTCCAAGGAGGCTTGCAGACTAGAGCTTAATGCCTCAATACTCATTTTAGATACCAGCATGCTGACAATTTCAAGTATTTATCCTATCCTTGTTACACCAGTACTTGAGCACCTCATATTCTTCAGTGCCTTTACCCTCATAGTACTAACATCCCATTTCTAAAATCAAAACCAAGGCCCTCCTCTTGCCCTTGAAGTCAGGGGCTTGAACCCTTTTGAGGATGTAGGCATTAGCAACCTGCCTAACATCACCCGGGAGTTCAGCAGCAGAACAGGGGCTCTGAATCTGTATTTTAATACAATTTCCCCTGTGTCCAAAGCAGCTGTCCTAAAGATTGGCTGCTGTCCCCCATGCAGGACAGACCTCTGCTCCAGGGCTTGAATGGCTGTGGTTTCCATCAACTTCAGCAGGACTCAGGACTGTTCCTCACCTTTGAAAATCACATGTGTAGATTTTTTGTGCTCTGCCTGTACTGGAAAATGGGGATATCTATGTGCTTGTATGTTAACGGTCTCCACAGAAACCATACACTCATATTTCTGAGTGCATGCAGAGACTTGCAAACAGATTAATAAAATTTATTATTACCGCATGACTTCTCAGCCTTTGCTTTCCTGAGAAGGGTTGAAATTTGCTGTAGTGAATCTGCTGTGGAACTGCAGCAGCTGGTTAGACAGTAAGGGCTTTACCGCTTGAGGAAAGTGAAAATCAAAATGTCAAATAATTATAACCTCTTGCAGTCATACACTGTGTAGAAAGAGTTCTGACCATAACTTATCGTCCTTTTCTTCCATGATTTGCATCCTGAACAGTCTGAGTTATTCCCTGGGATACAGCAACATGCTTTGCTTTGTTTTCTATCTCTGTGTATTGCAGCATTTCCTACATTGTCATCACCAATGATAGGGTGCATGTTCTTCTAAGCTATTATGCACAGCTCAAGTGTTAAAGCTTATCAAGCTATGGGAGGCCAGAGATGGGGAGATAATGCTGTGGCCACAGGGGAGAAAGGAAGATTAAGAGAAACCACCGCTTCGTAGTGATGGTACGTGGTCCAGGTTCCCACAGACTGCTTCTCCCTGAGTATTCAGTAGCTTGTCAGACAGGAGGACAAGGTAAATAACACTCTCCTCATGACTGGCTGAGGAATATATCGCCATTAAATTTATTCTCAAGACACACTGAGCTTGAGCAGGGCCTTTTCAGACCTCTAGCGCATACTACAATTGTGTGTATAATGATTTTAACAACACCAACTCCATGACTGTTTCTCAATTCCACGCACATTCACTGCAGAGGTTCTGCAGATGGCAGTGGGGGATTATACTGAAGAAAACCAGCTTTAAAAATGCAGGCCTTTGGCCCAAAATTTAAAGGAGAATATATATTATGTCTCAGGAGGATGTTTGTTAGCTATAAAACAGAATTATGGCAAACAAGTGTAGGTCAGCCCCTGAATGTGATCTGGGATCATTGCTGCTGCCCACATTCTCGAATAGGTCTGACAGACCTTGATTAGTTCTAGGAAGGAAAAGTGGTGTGCATACACCAAGGCATTACCATATCACCTATAAATGCAATAATGCAGAGAAGATATGACACTGGAAGAGAGAGTTAGGAAACGCAGGGTGTTTAAATTCTTTTTCCTTGGGGAGTGTGACTGAAGAGAAGGGAACTTGTGCATATTCATGAGTTTCATCCAGCTGAGTTCCTGAACATCCCAGAAACCTCATGGGAATACGGCAACTTCCATTGCACTTGAGGGCTTTTTATTTGAAGTGCAAAAAATCCACCTGTACCATATCAAAATAATTTTCTTTTTGAGCAAATATAAATTTATTACTTTTCAGAATTATATATCAGTTTTGGCTCAGCTACTTTACTGTTTATTAAAAGAATCTTACAATCAGCTTTTCTACAGAGGTATAAAATCACTGCAGTGAGTGATGCCCCAGACATTCCCTTCCAATTATGCTGAACTATAAGAGTCAATTGCTGTAAGACATTTAATTCTTCAATGACTATTTTCATGGATGTGATTTAAATTATACCAAAGATTTTTAATTAAAGTCACCCTTGTCATGCAAATATTTAATTTGTATTGATACATTTTTAGCTATAAACCACTGTCTTGATGCTTGGAAAAGGCTCTTTAAAATTCATAAGACTATTTTAATACAATGCCGACACTGTGTTACTTGTGACATGAGATATCTGTCATTCATTCATTATCTGGCTGGCTGGTGAGACTGTAGAGGTAAAATTCTAGCTCAGACTGTTTCAGAACAGCAGAGGTTTCTGCCAAGCTTGTATAGCTTCAGTTAAGTATGAGTAAAAATAACATTTGATAAAAGTTGGGTTGCAAAGTCTTGAACTTTTCACAAGTCTCATGGTCATAAGTGTGCTTCTCAGAGGCTCAGCTTTTGAAGTCACCTTTCTGCAGGAATAGCTGAAATTTTTTTCTGGAGAAGACCTCTGGTCCTAGCCTTCAGCCTCACAAATAAATGCTTTAATATGAGATCTTTCAAGGGTCAGAATCCAAAAAGTGAGTAGAAATAACTTGATACAGGCGTCTTTCTTTTATTTTTATTTTTTTCCCTGACAGAAGTGACACAGGACTGAAACAGAGAAATTGTAGAATATCCATCTTTCAAGATATGGTTAGAGAAAGCCACCTGACCTGATCTAGTGTTGAGCGGGAAACCGGATTAGATAGCCTCTGGAGGTCCCTTCCAGCCTACGCTTCCCAAAATTCTGTGATTTGAAAGTCATCTTCACAATACATTATTGTCCTGGTTTCAGCAGGGATAGAGTTAATTTCCTTCCGAGTAGCTGGTACAGTGCTGTGTTTTGGATTTAGGATGAGAACAATGTTGATAACACACCGATGTTTTAGCTGTTGCTAAGCAATGCTTACACTAGTCAAGGCCTTTTCAGCTTCCCATGCTCT
>NW_008795695.1:6556136-6596264 GCF_000699145.1 Aptenodytes forsteri
TGCGCGGCTTTTGCTTTACCTATTAAACTGTCTTTATCTCAACCCATGAGTTTTCTCACTTTTACTCTCCCGATTCTCGCTCCAATCCCACCGGGGGAGAATGAGCAAGTGGCTGTGTGGTGCTCAGTTGCCGGCTGAGGTTAAACCACGACGGTTATAACCTTGAGGATTCTCACATGCTAAAAATCAGTATTTCTTCTTCTCTAGACTCTGGAACATTAGGTCTCTACTTATTATGCTTCCATAGTTCCTGTTGTATAATCCTTCTTCTCTGAGACTGTGCTGTGCCTTGGAGAAAGGACAAAACACCATACCTCAAAAGCCTTTGTTTTGGCTTCTGTTTCTTAGGACATTTAAGGACGCCCAATGTAACTTAGAGATTATGGGAGAATATGGCATAGCAACTTTCTAGGAGGTGCAAATATTTGTATCATTATTATAAAGCTAGCTACTAGCATCAGCAACTTTTGCCATCTCCCTATTTGTGTCTTTCCCATCTTATTTTGGAAGGCCTCCACTGATGGACCTTCTGCTAGAGTGAAACCAGCCAATTATTCCTACCTATTATTTGCTATATTTTTCAGTGGATCTCCAGGCATGCAAGATTCCCCTCCCATCCGGTGGCTGCTTGGCTTCTTGGAGAGCCGCTGGCAAGGAAATTTGTTCCCTTTGTAAATCCATGCCAGCCTCATCAGCAGGCTGTTCCTGGTGTATGTGCTCACTGGCTCTTTCTGAGGCCTCCATCCAAAAGACTTGTAAGGCCTGACTTCCCTTTGCCAAAGCTCTGCTGAGCTTTCTCAATACCCGATGTGTATTTATTCACCCACTGATTCTTTTTAGTCTAGCTTGACCAGGCTGCCCAGTGGAGGTGTCAGGCTTTCTGATCACACTCCTCCCTCACATGGGGTCTCGCTAGCCACCCTGCAGTTCTACGGTATGGAGGCAGTCTCATGCAAGCAGTTTCACATCACAGTTTCATCATTAAGTTCCTTAGAAACTCTACCTGGTCCAAGAAATTTGTGCCTGCTCTTTTCACCCATTTGATTTCTGATCTTGTCCAATGCTCTTATTTGAGACAGAGCCTCTGGTACGTCCCCCATAAAGACTTTCAGCATGGGAAATGCCTTGAGCTTCTCCATGATAAACAGATACAGAAAGATAACTTCATTTCTCTGCTCTGTCCTTATCTTACTTGAGCATTCATTCCTTTTATGCCTTTACTCTCTATCAGGTCTTCACAACTTCTAACAGATGTCCTGCAACTGCTGTGTCTGAAAAAAATGTTATGCTTTTTGCCAAGTTATTCTTCAAGATCTTCTTTAGCCTTCCTTATGGCATTTTTACAATTGACCTGGCAAAGCTTAGGATCCTTTCTATTTTTCTGATCAGGTCACAACTTCCCAATTCAGTGTGCCACTGGCTGTTCCGTTCGTGTTAATTTTGCAGAATGCCTAATATGTCCAGCTCATGACTTTCCAGGGCTTCAGAGGTCATTCTTCACTGTCCTAGGGCACTCTGAAACCATAGCACTTCTCATTTTATGAGCACCAGTGGGTCAGTGAAGAAAATAAGTAGTTCCATGAGCAGCCAACTTAATGAAGCCTGCTTCCAGATGAACTGCTGTGAAGTGGTTGTATTTCCTAGGACTTAAAGTACCAGCTCTCATCAAAAAGCTTCCTGCAATTGGAGTATTCATACAGCCACTTCTTTTAATATGAATTCTCTGTTGTGTAATAATAGAATTGATCTTATGCTGCTGCCTTTCTCCCCCCCAAAAAGGATTAATAAGACTTTCTCTCTCTACCCAGCCACTGAGGTTTACAAAACTCAGAAAAAAAACGCTGTCAAATTTGGTTGAAACTGGCTAACAGATTCAGTATTTTTTTAGGGGACACTAACAGGTACATTTATATGGATAGCACCCAGCCACCTTTTAATATGAATTCTCTGTTGTGTAATAATAGAATTGATCTTATGCTGCTGCCTTTCTCCCCCCCAAAAAGGATTAATAAGACTTTCTCTCTCTACCCAGCCACTGAGGTTTACAAAACTCAGAAAAAAAACGCTGTCAAATTTGGTTGAAACTGGCTAACAGATTCAGTATTTTTTTAGGGGACACTAACAGGTACATTTATATGGATAGCACAATCGCATAGTTCTAATTTCTATAAGAATGGAAGCAGAAAACAAAATCTTTCAAAGATGGAACACAGAAAGAGTAAGCGATGAGTCCTGTGACAACTATGGCAGCTGGTAACTGTATTCCCACACCAGTTTTCAACAGGCAGAAATCTTTTCCCATGTCACGCTTTTGTTGTGCATCCAGAAAGCCCAGACAGTGTCTTGATATCAGAGAGCAGCCCACACGCAGGACCCAGCTCACCTCCAGTCTGCTGCAAAGCACTGCCTGGTTGTGTCCTTTGGCCATGCCACCTGACCTGCCTGAAATGGTTTCAAGCCGATCACTGACCACCCTGGCTAGTACCCACTGGTGTTTGACCTCCTTTGGTGTTCCTCTGCCCTTGCAGACAAGTGTGTATTGCAGCTGCCCATGAGCTCCAAAGATTCCCTCTCATGGTACAGGATCCTCAGGAGTAGAGGTAAAACAAAAAATCATACCTCGGAGACAGTTAGTGGAGGTAAGGTGCTGCCTTTGCTCCAGCACAATCTCTCTATCCCTTTACTCTAATTCGGTTGTGTTACCCAACCAGTAAGTCTGAGCCTGCCTGCAGTTGCTGTGCCTTGCAAAGTGGTGATGGAGGACTACTGAGATAGAAAGCCTATGCAGATTAAAGTGTCCAAATTCAAACAAGTGTAAAGATATTGCATCGCAATAGCCTTTCCTCCCTCATTCACCATCCTTTAACCTCTCCTTCAGGTCATAGGGTACAGATAACAATTAGGCATCTGCTGTGCCTTGAACTACGACAGCTTTGACTTTGCTACTCTACACAAGCGTCTCTGTTACTTCGTATGCTCCCTTCCTGCTACCTCATGTGCTCCCTTTCTGTTGTATTCAGTGCCCCTCATCTGAAACTCTGACTGTAAACATTTTGGACTAAAACTGTCTCTTAGTTACGCTTTCAGTGTATGCAGAAAAATGGGCAGTGTCATTTAGACTGCTGTAAAACAAACAAAAAATAAACCCGAAGGCTCATCAGTTCTTCTGTGGTATTAGGAAAGTTCCTCCCCGAACGCTCTGTGACTCATTTCATTTAATGCTGTTTTTGTACATCGTGTTTGATAAGTTCTGTGTAAGTAAAAATGAAATCTGTGGCAAAATGGGGGCATAAATCATTCATAAGATGGTTACAACTGTGTGTCATTTCAACTTCTTCTTGCTGAGACTTAATTTTTCTAACTATGGATGCAAAATACATCCCCCGAAGTACTTAACACCACACTGATTTTTCCTGTGGTGTACCTGGTCTCACAGAGGCTGATTTTATGTCAAATTTACTATGTCTGTGCTGAAGACAATCATATAGTAAACCAATAGATGAAGTAGACGGAATTAAAAACAAGCTGACAATCCATATATAGCTTCTTTAAAAAGTTAAATGGAGCAACAAAGATAGTAAACGCCTAAGAGAGAAACATATGCTGCTTTTCATTTCCCTACAAAGAATGCTGATAAGGGCTTTTTTGGAGTGCAGTGGGGGGTTATAAACAAAAATATTATTACAGCTTTTGGTCGTGAAATAGCAGTCAGAGAAAGCCAAGAGAGATATCAGAACATGTTTCTGTTCAGTTCAATGATTTTTTTTTCCAGTCAGATTTAATATTCTCTGCCTGTTTAAAGGGCATTTAAACACACAGCATATGCAAACATGCTTCCTAAAAATTGGTCCTTTGTCTCTGGTCAAAAAGAGAGTATGCCTACAAATATGTAGGTTGTATGTGGGCTTGCAGTAGAGAAGGAATGCTTGTTCCAAGCTCTACTCCAGAAATTTTGCTTTAGCTTAAGGACACTGGTCCTCCCTTTGCTTTGTGGCCTGATTCTGACACTGCTTTCTACTGTTACCTTTTTCAGCTGTTCAGGTGGCCTTCGAAACAAGTACATATAATGTACTTGGAAAAAATATTGTTATTTCAAGAGGTACTTTAGGAAACAGAAAACCTGCAACCATGTTGGGTTTTTTACATCTACTAGCAAGACACAGATTTCCAAGATAAAAACAGTGGCATCCTTTGGTCTAACCAAGATTTAATTGAGTCTGCACTGTCAGTCAGGCAAAGGGCTGAAGGAAACAGGGCAGGATTTTAGAAAGCAGCATTAAAGAAGCACCATTTAGTAATTTCCAGAGGTTGCCAGCTGGTTGACAGAAGTGCTGCTGAGCTCTTTTTAAAACAAGCTTTTCTAATTACTAAGATTTCTGGTTTCTCTAATTATCTGCTCATTGTTCTATAAAAGACTAAGCACTTCTTTAGCGTTCCAACTAAGAAATCATAACATGCTAGTAATATAGCAAGATAACAACATATAAGCTGCCCCAGTGCCATTAGCAACAGCTGATGTCTCCCTCTATGCCGGCCTAGACCCCATCTGCCTCTCCAGATAGAGAACATGATCCTTCACTTACTCTCTTTTTAATGCAGCTCACAGCATCTCCTGATGAACCAGTCAGCTGCTTTTGCTCCTCCTGTTCTTTCACACCTCTATTCTCCTAGTAACAGTGGAGATAAAATGACAGATATTTCATATAAACAAGTGCTTTTGTTTTTCAACAAAAAGCAAGAGAAGCTTTTCTTTTTAGAAAAAGGCAACAGGAGCATTTAATTTACTCTTGTCTTGTCATGTGCTGCTAGAAAGCCATAGGAGTGTAGTCCTGGGAGAATTAAAGAGTTAAATGTTCATACTTGAAGGCCACCTCTGCTGGAACAGGATTTGTTCCTGTGTTTCACCAGCCCAGCGCACAAATCCCAGCCACCACTCCTTGGCTGGAATTAACAGCTTAGCAGCTAATTCACATAGCACTGGTTACCGTTTCGCTCAGCACAGAATCCCACATCTTCCACCAGCCTCTGAACTGCAGCTCTTACAGGGATCAGTGAAAATATATTGATTTCAGTGACCGTTAGGACTGTTTGCCTCAATTCTAGTATAACAAATCCCTGCACTGTAGATTAACATGACCTTTTGAAAACAAGTATCAAACTTTTGGTTTTAGAAGTTACAGTGTTTGCCTTAGCATATATTCATCCAGTTTTCACTGCTAATGCATTCTGGTTATTGTGCACTCAATGAAGTCAGTAATTGCTTGCTATACATCCACACCTTTCAAAAATGTTGCACTTCTTGGAGTACCTTTAGCATGTCTGTTATTGCTTGCAAGACTGACCTTGTTAAGGTCTCGATAACCATGTATGCTTTTGGAATAGTAATTTGAATTTTTCTTCTGATGGGGATATGGCAATAAGTCAAACTCATTCTGAAATGTAAATCCATCAATGTCATTACTGGTTTCTCATTCCCAAAGTCTTGCTTTCTTTTTGGTTTTATTTGAGATGCCTCAAATAAAGTTTGGGGAAGATTTTTATCAATGTACTTCATGCAAATTGAATATAATCAGTAATTTGCTACTGTCATTTTTCACATCTGGAATGACAGCATTTCCTTCATCATTTGTCTCACTTTGCCACCCAATACTGTTGTATTCTAGCACCTTCTACATCAAATCAACAGTAGCAATGAAATTATTCACAAATTTATGAGCCTGAGTCTCTAACTCTTCTCACCTTTTGGGTAAAAGCTCACTTTGGGCTAAATTGAGGGAGTTAATTTTTCATATTTTCATTCTCATCTAGACAAATAATTGATCGGTGTTCTTTGTTTCTGAAGAGTCTTTGATTTAGGTTGGTGGTAGTTTTCCTGGTGGAACAGAAGGGCACCAATACTTGGTTTGTTATATCTACAGTAGAAAATGAGAAGATTTTGGAAAATGAGAAGTGTACAGTGTTGCTTAAAGATAGTCAACCTCTCTTCCTTGGGAACTTCTTTCAGGTGGAGTAAGAACACTCCATCTCATCCGCCCTAAATTTTCTCCTGGTCTTCATGACCTGTATTTTCCCAGGTATCTGCAGATGATGCAATGACTCTTGCATCAAAAATCCACTTTTTTAATGAACCTCATGCTTTGTTAATCCACACTTACTCATTTTGTAGGGAGTAAATTCAGCGTTGCCACTTTAAGAAGTTACCACTGCCAGACCACTTTTTTTAATGTAATTACTGCTTTTATGAACCCTGAATAGTGGTAGGTATGTTCTTACAGAGCTGAGAAACCACCCCCGGGTGATGCCTTCCAGCTGGGAGATACAAGAGGATCCTGGCTCCCAGCTCTAGCTGTGACCAGGTCCCAGGGCGAGCCCATTCTCATAGAGGCAAGTTCTTGCCTTGGCATGGAGTGTATGGGGCAGTGCTGGATGTTTCCTCCAGAGGCACATACCAGTGCTGATCCCCATTCCTGCCAAGTCTACTGCGCTTTGAATTTCAATTGCTGGCACATATACGCCAGCCACACTAGGAGATTAAGACTGCAAACTGGCATCACACTCCAACGAAAAGCCAGACAAGGGGCACAACTGTGGCTCAACGTGCCTGCAGCAGCCCAAACCATGGAGGGAGGAGATAGCTGGCCTCTGGACCAACCCAGAATTGTCTTTGTGCATTGTCTTCTCATTCCGCTTTGAAATACAGTGAATTACAGTAATCCCTCCCAGAGGTGACAAATTGCAGGATTATTAAAGGGTTCTTATCCTGGCAGAGGCAACACAATTTTTCTTGCAAGCTGGAAGCAAAAAAAGTATTTTTTAGAGTTTCTGTGTTAAAGTGGTTGTCCACCTTTTCTTCTAGTCCTAGAAAGAAACACAAGTACTGGGCAAACCAGCATTAAGCAACATTTGATAAACACACTTTTTTTTTTTTACAGAAAGGGTATCAGATCCAGCTAACATACCTTCACACTACACAATAGCTCAGGTTGATATACAACTCATAAATCAGTGCAGCCCCACTAATGGTCTGGAGCTGGGTAGCACTGGGTCACTAGCAAAAAGTGATCCTACTATGTGTCTTCCCTTAAGAAACACACCTAAAATCCCAATTCATTCTAAGGCATCACCGACCAGAGCACTGTACTATAGAGAAAAGCACAGTGACAAATTGGAAGGCAATATCCTTCAAGAGCTTGACCGATTTCTCTGAGTTTTGCAGAGATTGTTCCTACTCCAGCTTGAATTTTCTGTTCAAGGTGATTCTAGAAAGGAAATAAAACACTTCTCCCATTGCACTCCTGTTTCCTCAAATTGAGCTTTTATTTCAGGATCTTTTGTTATAACCTCAATTTCAGTACAATGCAGATTGTAGAAAATGAACCTAATATTTCTGCAAGGAGGGTGTGGAAATTTCATCTTGGTCAGAGCAATGGAGGCCTGGTAACAGACTGATGCATGGATCATCAGTGCATCAGACAGGTGATTTCTGAATTAGTATGGTGTTTTCTTAACAATATTTCCTAAATATGTTTTTTCCTGGTGTCTTGGCATGTCCAAATCAGAGTTTGCCAATAGCCATAAGTGACACTCTTTGGTTTCTCCTGTGGCAATCAGGCAAATGTAACTTACACAATGGTCAACCACAGTAAAGATGTCATTGGATCATTGTCTGCAACAATTTTTAATTCTTAGGATTTAGAAACCAGGGTATCTTTAATTGTTGCTTTGATGACCCAAGCACAGTGCAGGGCTATATAGTACAATCCAGTAAGAATTGTCATTATCTATCTATTGCAAATAAAAATATCCTTGCTTTTTGGCAGAGGTCTCTTATTTCATCTACTGCAATTATACATGCTTTCCAGGAATTTTCTGAGAATCAGGCTGTGATTTTAACAGACATGACTTCCAAATTTATTTTTATTCTTCTTCATTCATTTTGTTCATAATATGACTATAAAAAAAGCTGGTTTACAATGACGATATAGATAGTATCAAAACAGCACTCAACAACTTCTACTTTACTTCTTTACCCCAGCCCTACTCCGTAGCTCCAAACAGCAGAAGTTATTGGCATCCTTTGTATGACACAATTTTAACTGTGTGTGTTTAGTCTAAAGCCTTGGATGTTGACAGAAAGATTACAGGGGTTTTTATTCTGACCTTGACCAAAAAGGTAAGTGCTAGCAGTTGTGCATCAGCAGAGAAAGGCGAGTAGTATGTGGGTTAGGATTTGGAGGCAGTACTTCTAAAAGACACCATTTCACCTCCCTACTTAATCCCAAGGAGGAATGTAGAAATGAGTGACAGTTTCGCTGCTGATCTGAATGCGACCAGGTTTAAATGAACACAACGGAAATAAGTGCCATTCCTGTGGCAGAAATTTGCTTTTTGCAGAAGCTCTGGCCCATGTTCTCTCTCCCTCACCCAAGCTTGTTCAAAACACAGATGCTAGGATACAGTG
Source organism: Aptenodytes forsteri (assembly GCF_000699145.1). Taxonomy (NCBI): domain Eukaryota; kingdom Metazoa; phylum Chordata; class Aves; order Sphenisciformes; family Spheniscidae; genus Aptenodytes; species Aptenodytes forsteri. Next base: position 6,564,598 of record NW_008795695.1, read on the forward strand.
GTAAACCTCAGACATCAACCTGAGAGTGCTGTGCTTAAGGTGGGTTTTTAGATAGCCGTCCCACATGAGTGCACAGAAAATACTCTGGCTTCCTTTGTAAAGCAGACTGCATTTCCAAGCCATGTGTACTTTTTTCTTCCATAGTTGTCATATCCAATTCCCCTTGAATGCAGCACATATTCATATATACATATATACGTAAACACTTTGAGAGAGAGAGACTTGTCCATAAACCCCACTCTTACCTTGCTTCGTGTTTTCTTAGTTACCAAAAAGTTCCTTTTGCCAAGTTTTCCAAAATCTGTTTTATATACTCGTTAAGGTAATGATGAATTTGCTCTTGAAGAAGACTCAGGATCCCACTGAGCTTCTTTTTGTTTTGGTTAATTTTGAAAGTGCTGGAAAGAATGCTACAGTTAACCAATGGGATCATTTTGATAAAAGCCGCTTTTATCAAAATGGTACTTCTCTAAAGTGCTAATACTTACACTTTAATGAGATAGTAATTCAGTTTCAAAGTGGCTAAACTATGAAGCCAAAGGCTTATAGCATATCCCAACAAGGGAAATTGAGCCAGTTATCCTACCACTGGGAAAAACTGTAATGCAGTGAGTTTTAGAAACAGGAATAGAGAAATTGCACTTCACTGGGGCATTTTATCTTCCTGGTGTTCTGAAAAAAATCTGCATTATAGTCACAGCACTGAGATGAGATGAGATGAGATGAGATGAGATGAGATGAGATGAGATGAGATGAGATGAGATGAGATGAGATGAGATGAGATGAGATGAGATGAGATGAGATGAGATGAGATGAGATGAGATGAGATGAGATGAGATGAGATGAGATGGCGGCTATGTCCCTCACTTTCCTGGAAGCTCAGTGCTGTGGGACCTTGACCAAGTTGTTCACATCCCCCAGTCCAGAAGGAGATGTTCAGCACAGTGACATCAGAATTCACTGTCTTCTCTTCCACAGCTCACCCAAAGACTTGCATAATGCCCAGGTGGGAAGGAGCTTCCCCTTCCTGGGTGCTCAGAGGAGACAGGGAAGAAGCTGGTCTCTGGTAGCTGGCTGAGCAGCACGAGAGGGTGAGCTGCCATCAGACACACACATGTAGCATGCTGGGCCATGGAGCTGCCCGTCTGCTCAGCCTGTGGGCTCATGTGGTATGAAGAAAGGCATTTTTATGCCTGGTGGGTGATATGTGCCCAGCTTAGTTAAACTAGCCTACTGCTTCCAAGAGTCTGGACTGAGACATCCTACAGAGTCCAAGCTGGTTCTCATCCACGGAAGACTCCAGCAAGGAGGAATGGGGAGTCTTCCCAGCAGCATGGTCCTCTGAAGATCATGCTGTTCTGCAATAGGAGACTTCCAGTGAGAAATGACCGAAAAGTAGGAAATTACCAATTCAGGTCCATCCACATATCCACAAAGGACAATTAGAATAAGAAAGGCAGTTTCTTTATGACGGCCAGGTAATGAGGGGCTGACATGCTGTCTCACTCTCACTGCAAATGCGTAACTAAGTCTTCCATCTGAGGGAAGATATTATCCCACTGTACTTTCTTTGGAAATAGAAAGAATTTGACAAAGGTAAATATATTCTACTAGAGGAAATACTTCACTGCATTATAAGTCTCCCTAATTATAGCTGTGGAGTTGGAAACGAAGACAAGAAACAATGCAGGGCAACTGGTGTTTGTCCTGTCAGCAGCAACTAATTTCCTCTCTGGTATTGCTGCATGGGCACCTTCACTGACACTATTGCCTGTAATAACACTACTCCTATCCCTTAATATGGGGTGTTATATACTTCACTCTAATTGGGATGTTTTAAAAGACACAGAAAACCAGAGATCCCATCTACTCTGAAGATCCAAGGGTCCTTTTTAGAATGCAGGTTTTTCCATGCATCCTACAGTTAAAATAGTTATTTCTGTCTTTTCCCCATATTGTAGAGCATGTGCTCTTTGCTAGGTGAATATTGCATCTCACCTCAAGGTGGATTTATTTCATCAGTACTGCCTGTATATCACTTGCAAAGCACTTAGGTATCCTTCAGGGTAAAATGTACTGCATTCTGTTTTATTTCATATTGTGTCCTTGCCTAGATCCTTGAAAGTTTTTTATTACTTGGCATATGTTGGTTGGGTTTTTTTCCATAATCAGTTTAAATGCAATGTGTCCCTTGTCCAAGTTAATTATATGGTTGGGTTAATGACTCATTGCTTCAGGCACTTGAGTGGGGAACTTAGCCAGTCATTAACGCATTGGCTATTTTATTGCCTCTAAGCTCAAGTTTCCATCCAAAACCTAGACTCCAAAGTGGTTACCTTCATCAGAATCAGGTGAGGGTAGAAGATCCGGTCCAAGACCTTTTCTTATGCAAAACTACCACTAAATTCAGAAGCTACTGGATTAGGCGCTTAGCAAACTAGATAGCTAAAAGTTAAGGGAATTATATCAGATTTATATCAATGTGACAGAGGGCCGAACTCACAGCCTGTTTGGGATGGTATCTGCTGGCTGGAGAGCAGGAAATGAGACCACTGAAACAAGCAATTATAAAATCTCTGTGGAAGACTTCACATAAAGCTACGTCAGACTACCTTTTGGGATGAAAAAACCATATAACTCAGAAACCATAAAAACCCCCGTCAACTTGAACTGGAATACTCAGAAGAAATTGAGCAAGAGTTTTGTAAGTTGTGGTCTGTGGGAAACGGGCATTACATTTATTTCTGGGAGACAGATGACCATTCATCACTGCAATTCTCTGTAGAAGTGATCAAGAAATCCCCTTCAGCACCTTTGAAAATCCCCATCTGTTTAAAAAAACAGATGTCATTGACCACTGGAGGCATTTTTTCCTTTGAGCACAAGAAGCGGAGGGAGAGAGGAAGTGGAAGGCTCATGTGCAAGTTTCATTATGATGCTAATTATAAACTCCTCTTCTGAGCTGGTTAGCACTTATTTCGATTAGCTGATGATCAAGACCACTTTCCATCAGAATTCTGGCAGTTCTAGCAAAATGAAATACTTTTCTCAGGCAGCTCTGCTCCCCTTCTTAGGTAAGCCAATTCTGTGCAAGCCTGAATGCATCTCAGTTTGCGTACAGTGTCCCAAAGGCAATGTTTGTTTTCTTTGTTTCAGCAGAGAGAGGAATTGGTTCTCTCATGTTTTATTCATGGAAGTATATCTTGTGAATGTGGCCTCCAATATGTATTAGAGGCAAAAATATCACTAACAGTAATGCCTGAAAGACTCTTTACTCGTGTAACAAATGGACACACAAATTAAATTACCACTGGTAATGCATGCCCACTCCATAACCGTAGCCCAGTTTGGAATGCTGCTGAAGCAATTATCTTAGTTCAGAATTACAAATCAATGTTCGTTTTAATCAGGAAAGTAGGACGTCTCTTCTTAAACAAAGACAGTAATACAGGTCTGTAAGATGTCTGACAAATTCCTGTCAGGTTGGTAGAATGTATCAAATTACCCTCTCTTGACACCCAGCCTTAAAATGAAACTCTAGCTAAGCAGTCCTTTTCTTTGCTCATTCCCAGAAGCCGTATTTGGTTGCAGATCTGCTAATTAGAACAAAGGGTTTGCTTTATTTTCTTTTTTAGGGCTTTGTCATTCTAACTAGATTCAGCAGTTATATTTACCTGCAGAAATGATTGAAGACAATGGGAAGCAATTATTCAGTTGGTGATATCCTATTCTTATTTAATCGTATCAACACTGAAATGTTTAGGTGCCAGGGCAGGGTGGTAGCTAAACTCATCCAAGCAGGTACACCAAAGCAGCACATCAGTTCATCTTTCCTGGAGGAAATGTACGTTGAGTCCCACAGTGCCACAATCCGGGTCTAGAAATCAGTCTTAGCTGTGGTTTAACATCACCACTACAAGCCATCGCTTCTTCACCTGATGCTTTAGCTCAGTCTGACGTCACCATTGACCTAGGAGCAACAAGCCAGGGATCAGAGATGGTTCAAACTCTTAGATTCTCACTTAGGAGAGAAACTTCCATCCACTGACTTTCAGGGAGAGGCTGGCTCTGACCCCCATTACTGCCTCAGCAGGCTCCGGGGCAGCGTGCAATGTTATCTCCTCACACCTGGTTGCTGCCGCTTCTCTCTTGCAGATTACCGGTCCATAGCACAACAGATCCCCAGTGCCCCAGTCAATCCAATTCTGCTGGTTTCAGCAAAGGTGCCAAATGAGTTAAGGTAGCCCAGACAGGCATGCACATTCCCATCTGCAGACTTGGCCCCAAAGGCACCCACTTGTGGCAGAGGACCTGGGCAGACCTAGGTCTCATGCCTGAGACCTACCTCCTGAGTGTCATTTGTACCTTTGAAAATCTTTCCTAAATCATTTTTGTTAATGAGTTCAGCTCTCCACATCGCTTTGGCATGACTGAAAACTTGACTCAAGATCTTACATTGACAAATTACTATTTCACAACAAATATGATGTATTTTTATGTCAACACACTGAAAAGAAAAACCAGTTTTTAATAAAGTAAGCTTAGTGCCAAACCGTAGATGACATTCTGCTTTCCAACTAAACTTAAGTAATCTGATTTACTGAAGATTTATTTATTTCATACCATTCACATTCTTTGTGCATATGAAAGAGCTCTGAAAGAAAACAGAGCCTTCTATTTTGCAGGAACCGAGTAGTTTTTGGAGGTCACCTAAGGAAGGCAAAACTGCTTTTTATTTTCATTGCATTAACATGTCCCTCGCCACGAGTTTCAGCCAATGCTTTCACGGGGAATTAAACCCTGCTAGAAACTAGTAACTGACTATTCTGTCGTACACATGCAGAATACAGGAAAATACTTGCAAGCTGAGGAAATGTGAGAACTTTAGAATAGGGATGTCTTCTCAGCTGTAAAAATAGTGTTATTAACAAGCACTATAACATGAAAAAGCATCAAGGGCAGCTATCATTTCTCCTGAGGTTTAGTACATGCCCTTCTACCTTCTTAATGCTTTCCAAATATTTCACCTTTTGATATCAGAACTTGAAAATTTTAAGTTGCCAGTAGAAATAAGTTTAAAATAGGTCTTTGACTAAGAATTTCCGTTCCCAAAACTCAGCCAGGACCGAGGTGGCTGCACATTGCACAGGCAACAGATAACTGTTTCTCACCTGCTTTCCTGAGGTGGTTTAAGACTAATGATATGGCATTTCATCTGAATTAACAACTAAGAAAAATTTTCCTGACAGGCCCGAGCAGGTCTAAGAAGCAACCACAAGGGTAATAACTTTTCCTACCCTTCTCTCTCCAGGCACCAGAGCAGCTGTAGACTACTCTTCCATGAAGTCTTGTTCAGCTCCAGAGCCACTTCAGAATTAACTAATATTAAAGCTCCTGTTTTCTTGGTTAGACAGAAGTAATGTCAGACAAAACAACAACAAACCAATGAACCCCGAAGAAAATAAACAAAAAATCAAGAACTAATCAAAGGACCTTGTTTCAAATATTCATGGACTGTTTATGCCAGAGATTACACACATGGGCTACAGGAATTAAAACTCGTAAGAACTGTAAAATCCTTTAAGAAAGGGATAAGTCTTTTTATTATAGTTATGCACCTATATGCAAATACATATGCATATATATATATATGAATTTAGTATGCCAGATATTAGGATTTAGTTGAAAGTCTGGCTTGGATGTTCTTAAAATCCCTTGAGTCAATGGATTATGGAAGAATCCCAACTTTTTAAGTTCTTCCTAACTTAAAACACAATTCCAGCTTTTATGATTTCAGTGCAGAGTTCATGCAGAAGAACCTAAGGACTTTGAGATCCAGAAGACATACAAAAAACCTAAGCCAGTCATTTTGTTTTAAAATATGATTTTAAGCCAATTTGAACAATTTCATGGCAGTGGCAAATAATTCTACACATTTTGGTGTGGGCAAGTTTGTATCAGGTCTCAGGCTCTGATCCACAGACTTCAGAAACTAACATATTTAATGGTACCAAAATTTCTGTTTCTTTAATTCAATTTAATGTCAGAACTTGCAAAGTGAGGCACTCAGTTGACACGCTGCTCTCCATCTCTCCAATACTGAATGCCCAAAAGAAAGAATTTGAGGTTCAGTCACCTGAAACCCATACTTATCCCAGAGTAGATGACTTCTGTATCGTCTCCCAGTGAAAAGCTAGTGATGAACTACATATTTTTACTCCATGTTGATGTTTATTTAATTACATTACCTGTACAAGCTTGTATAAATGACAGAGATGTTTTGCAGTGACATGGGCACATGCAGGTGCAGTTCTCAGTGGCTTAGGATGATGAAATCTGGGCTGTTCAGTCTCTCCCAACCCTCCACCCTTCTCTTGTGCTAGCATTCACGTCCATTTAACCACAGGGTGAGCCACTTCAGACAGCTGATCTGACTGAAAACTGACATTTCTTTTTTTTGCTGGATTAACTTCAGCATTAGCTTTCAGCTCAATGACCTTCCTGAACTGACTCACCAGGGGCCAGGCAAGAGCTTTTGACTGCACCTTGCCATGTGACTGATTTATCTGTGTTATTACAACACACCTCGAGCATGTTATTTTGTTTTGTTGGTCTTTATAAGTACTTGCAACTGTTGTCTACTGTATGTCACAAATAAATGCATTTGTTTGTATTCCCCCTACCCTACTTGAGTTACGATTCTTTTTAAGGCAACTGGGTAAAAAACCAAATGTTTTTCATTCTGGGAAACAGGGCAAAAGGGCACTTTATGAATTTCTGTAGCTTCCCATCATATACTCCAGAGCATCCAAAGCATAGCAGAGTGCATCCTATTGCAGCTGTAGGGGCGAAATGGCAAGCTGGTATCACAGGGGCCAGGAAAATCAGAATCATCTTTCAGTAGCCAGTGGTAACTGCCTGGCATGCAACACAGACATAAGGCGCGTGCTTAAGTGCTAAGGCTCCAGAGACTGTGTGACATTGAACAGATATTTTAGGATTCCCCATCTCTCAGAAAATGTACTCTGGGAGGTGTAGGGGGACACACCATCTCCGATCATGGGAAAACAAAATTTGAGGAAGGGCTGAAAGGCAGAGATATTCTGGAGGGAAAATCAGATGGTGAGAGGGAAATAAAGAGGAAGACAGCTAGGGAAAATGCCAGCAGCAGGACTCCAGAAGTCAAAGTGTACAGAATACTACAGGTTTTCTGAATCTTTAGATGAGAGTCATCTAGCACAAGGCTTGTGCTATCTAGAGCTATTTAGTGTAGAGCCATAGGGCATAAACTTTGCTCTAAAAATTCCTTTATCATAGTAGGATGCATTTCTACTACTAAGGTTATTCAATATTTGTTTTAGTGGGGCTGCCTTGGGTCATGACATGCACTGCTAGTCACAGCTCTCAAATTAAATAAAATGAATAACAGGATCTGCCGAGCATAAACCTTGTTGGTAGACCAGCTACTACAACACAGTCTCCTATTGTACGTGTGGGAGAACTGTGAATTGTGGTGTTCAGTTTTATTTCCCCTGGCAGTGCTGCTGCCATGGCTTCTTCAACATCCAGGGACAGAGAAGAGTCAGAGAAATAGTTAACTCTCAACCATGTCAGTGGGGCTTCTAGCACAGGTGGAGCAAAATACTTGTTAAAGACTAGAAAAATGTATTTTGAGGAAGAAAATAGCCTGAGGAAAAGGGTGTCCTGCACATATTTTTTTGTGCAATATACAAAACAGACAGAAGAAGTGTATTTAATCATACAGAAGTACTCAGAAAAATCGTTTATTAATCCATGACTGAAATCTGTGTCTTCACTTGACAGTGGTTGTCATAACTGCAGTATTTATGTTATCCTACCCCAATCACCTTCCAAGGTAAATGCTGAAGACTGAACAAAGCTGGAGATGTCTGTGGCCTAGATTAAACTTACTAAATTATAACTTTCCTAGTGGGACAAATTCTTCTGTCTTGGCAAGATCCTAAAGTCATGAGGATGAATTTGTCTAGATTTTAAAACATGGGAAAATGATTTTGAGAACTGCTTTACACGCAAAAGGATCTACCCTTTGAATTTCCTAGAATGCAAGTAGCAAGGTTACCTAAACAGGTATGTGCCAAATTTAGGTTAAAAAATGTGTCTTCTGCAATTATAATCACATTTGCTGATTTTGTCTTTACAGAAATTTCTCTCAGTCTTTGTGCCCCCCTGCCAGAGAGGTGACAACAGAGCTAGCTAGCAAGTTGTCTCACTGACAGCCTCCCTAATTGCCACAGCTAGCGGAAGCCTCCTTTCGGCCCCTGTCCTCGCCCTTGGTCCTTTGCTGAGCTAAAGCGGAGGTGTGCCATGCGCAGTCTTGTACCTCTTTAATGTTGTTGCTAACAGGCCGGTGTTTCCACGGATTGCGCCAGTTCATAACTGGAGCGGGTGATACCAGTGCAAACCATACTCCATTGGCAGGGGATTTACAGGGTTGTAGAAATCTTAGCCGAGAAAAGACCTCATAAAACGTATCCAGGTAGAAACCTAACTTTTCATTTCATCATGTGCTGGTAAAGAAGATGGTGCACCAGAGCCACACACATTTTTTTGGACGTCCACACAGCAGGGTTAAATACATCCTTTTAGACATCATAAAGCTTTCCAGGAAATAGACTTCCAGGCCAAGCATTGCTGTCTGTTTGAATTTTCAGCTTTTTTCTTACATAATAAGCCTGAAAGGTTCTATTATATTGAGAGCGGTCAAAGGAAAGGACCTCTTTTTACCCATAAAGTATCCTTTCACAGCTCATGAAAATGTCCCCTCCGAGAGCCAGACATTTGATTAGTACATGCTCAATTCCGCTAACTTCCATAAAGCTACGCTGACTTATGTTCCTGGTAACAACAGACACCTTCTAGGTGCCTAGTGTGGACGGAGCCTGTATTTTTCTGTTTCAGTCTGTGGGTCGTACACCTACTGCCAGCAATTTGGGGCAGGGGGTGGTGTGTGCGTGTGGTATGTGTGAGATACCCGCAACAGATACAACTGTACATGTAAAGCCAACTTCTGTACATAATATAACCAAGGCAGGTGACTGTCTTCTTGGATCATTCTGACTGCTACTACACAGGTTGCTCTTTTTTTTACAGAGTTCAGGATTTAACTCCCTAAATTCATTCATTTCCAACACATTTATGCTTGCTTCTGCTGATAACTCTCCACAGCCACTGGCAGAGCACTAAGCTGTCCAGTATTAATCTTCCCTGCTGTAACAAAATCTGATTTTTACTTTGGCATTCTGTAGTGAAATGTAAGCAAAACTTATACTTCTGAAGCACAGAAACTGTGTGAACTATTGTGTGAACTGTTCACCACTATTGTGAACTTATCATTAAAATTTTAAAAAGTTCTTCTGCTCCAAGAAAACTAAAACCTGCTAATTTACATACTAATAGACCTTTTATGCTCAGGAAGATAACAAATGCAATCTTTCGCCAGATGCAGAGAATTAATTACAGCAAGAGAAAGGATCCTATGAAATATACAAAGCAAGCTCTGAATATTCTGAAAGAATATTATTGACAGTCAAGTTTCAGTGTATAAGATAATACTACAGGAAGAGTGAATTGTTCTGTGTCTGTTGCAGGGCTTTAGAGAAAGAGAGACTAGTTAGACATTTAGTATGTGCTGTCCATTCGAGACACTGCACCAAAGCAGATATAAAAGACAAAATGGATACACAGAAGGCCACTAGACCTACAACGTTGAGTTCACTTATCATTAATTTTAAAAAGTTCTTCTGCTCCAAGAAAACTAAAACCTGCTAATTTACATACTAATAGACCTTTTATGCTCAGGAAGATAACAAATGCAATCTTTCGCCAGATGCAGAGAATTAATTACAGCAAGAGAAAGGATCCTATGAAATATACAAAGCAAGCTCTGAATATTCTGAAAGAATATTATTGACAGTCAAGTTTCAGTGTATAAGATAATACTACAGGAAGAGTGAATTGTTCTGTGTCTGTTGCAGGGCTTTAGAGAAAGAGAGACTAGTTAGACATTTAGTATGTGCTGTCCATTCGAGACACTGCACCAAAGCAGATATAAAAGACAAAATGGATACACAGAAGGCCACTAGACCTACAACGTTGAGTTCTTTATCCACCTCAGAAGTTGAAAATCTGTAAAAGAGCTCAGTACCAGCAAATAAACAGCCCAATTCAAGGAGAACCAAAGCCCTCCAAAAGGTAAATGACTTACTGAAGAACAAATAGGGGAGATACCTGCCTCAGAGCTACTGTTGGCCGGCAGTATGGATAAGGCACTGTCAGAGACAGAGAGCTCTCGGAAAAGACATGAAGCAGAAGCGATCATTTACACTGCAACAAGTCACCAGGACCAGAGATTTCATTTAAGTGCTCTGCGGCAAATTAAGAATGAAGGAGCAGGAATATTAACAGACATACTTAATCTGTTACTAAAAAGAGCTACCAGTCCTGAAGACTGGACGTTAGTCGGTGTTCCTTCATTCAGAATATTGCAAGCCAGGTGGCATTTCTGCATGATCAGTTATACTTGATGAATAGGTAATTAAGATGAGAGTCATGAAACATCTATTTATCTCTCCATCTATATTCTTAAACTGTTGCTCCATCACTGCATTATTTAACAAGAATGTCCTCTGCCAGAGACAAACCCGTGTGACTCTGTGAACGTATGCCCACCCTTCCCGGTTGAGAAAGGCAATCCTTTAGGATTTATCTCTGCCTTTCCAAAGCATTTGGTAAAGTCACCGACAGGAAGCTGCTGGCGTAGGTAGTTATATCGTTCCCTCACATGTACTCACATGTAGCTCCCTCAAAAGTTGGCAGCTGGTCAAGATGTAAAATACAAAATGTTGATGAAGACTTTTCAACACTGACAGAGCCCGTACAGTCCCATGGGAAACACGAAGGCTCTGTGGAGCACCCACAGATATTACTGGAGTGTATTGGCTTCACTGAGTTTTGAATGAGGTCCTACAGCCATCATCGATCTGTGTATGTGTTTAAATCCCAGGCATACACATGCATATTTTAAATCATTCTTTCTTTTGTGAGCCACTTCGCTGCTGCACAATTTCCTATGGCCCATCAGCTTCCCAGCCACCAACAAAACCTTTGTTAGATCCTATTAGCTTACCTCCTTGTTGGAAATAATTTGTCTCTTCTCACACCTTTGTTTTTTATACTGTTTACTCTTCCTAGTTACCCGTTATGAGCATAGCCGAGTGGTCTGGTCTTATAACTGAGAACTAGGTATTTCTTAGCTTTGTCCTCTGCATGGTACATAACGTTCAGGCTTCACTGGGCTGATGGAGCTGACAGGGTGCATGTGAGGAATCTGGCCCTGGAAGTGCTAACAGCATAACACTGCTATGCTTCCCAGCTGCTGAAACCTAAGAAATCATCAGGGCGTCAGTTTAGTCAGGCACGCAAGAAGTCAGCAAAGGCAAGCGTGTGCTTGTGTGCATTGCGTAACTGGGGCCTTAAAATTTCCTCCATCTACAAAACCGGAATCACACATCTTCCCGGTCTCACAGAAAACACAGAAATTACTTTACATAATACAAGGAGAATGATTTAAAAACACAAAGCAATGACTAAGCGCTAATTTCTAGTAGTCTCACCCTGTACTTCTGGTATGGTCTGGACGGTCACGTTTCCCAGCGCAGACTCTTCTCATTTCGGTGCTTGCAGCGTTTCTGAAGTCTGGCTGCTATTTGCTAGAAAACACTATGTATGTGTTGACATTTCAAGTGCAAGTACTGTACTTCTTATTACAGTGTTCCAAATGCCACCAGTGTTGTTTTTCTCTGCTCTCAAAACCTTCCAGCCTCCTTCTGCTCAGTCGTTATCCTTTTAAAATAGGTTTTTGCCTTTCTCTGTCCTTACCCACTCATAGTTATTGCTTCTAGCCGTATCACGTATCCTACCTTCAAATTCTGCTTTTATTTTTATGTATGGATTTCAGTAAAGTCTAAGGCATCCTCCAATACTTCTGTTAGAAGATGCGTTCCAGAAATAAATTGTTCTGTGCAAATAACCTGATCACCCGGTCTGTCACAAAATGAAAGTGCAGAGTAATCTAAGAATACTTGGTTTTCCTGAATAAATAGTTGCACTGGGAATTCGGGGGACCTAAGATTTATGATTTGACAACAGAAAGACAAGACGTAGTAAACCTTAATGCTAATAGTAAATATAAAAATAAATATTCAAATGTATAAATAAAACATGGGTGTGGGGTTTTAGCTAAAAAGGGGCAGAAATTAATCTTTTTTAACAAGAACTCCAGTCATTATTAATATTGATTGATTGATTTAGACCTCAGTACACTTATTTGACAACAAAGACAAGACGTAGTAAACCTTAATGCTAATAGTAAATATAAAAATAAATATTCAAATGTATAAATAAAACATGGGTGTGGGGTTTTAGCTAAAAAGGGGCAGAAATTAATCTTTTTTAACAAGAACTCCAGTCATTATTAATATTGATTGATTGATTTAGACCTCAGTACACTTCCTGTGGCTAGCAATTGCATTATTGCTACTGCTAAACAAGTTTCTGATAAAATAAATAGCAATTTGAATTCATTCAACTACACATACGGTCCCTGTTCTTATAATTAGCTTGAAAATTAAAACTATGTCCTAGTAAAATTTAATAGTTATCTCTTATAACGGGTAAGAGCTTTTCATAGTTTGACTATTATGTAGAAAGTTATGAATATTTAAAAGAGATTGGCTTTCTGTCCTTCCCCCGGGTCATCTTAACTTCTCCCTTAATTAAAAATTAATTAATCATTTTGTACAGAATCAGGGAAAAAAGTAAACATTCTAGAGCAGTACAAACCCAGTGTTTCAGCTGTTCTAAAATCATGTTATTAAACAGTTTTTAGCACAACTGAAGTTTTAGTTATTAGTCCAGCTAATAATTTGATCTTTCTATTTTCTTTCTTCTTTGATGGTACCATTAGGTCACCAAGCCTTACATAAATCATTGGCTTTATGGCTTTCATCAAGGCATAATTTTTCTTCACCTGAAGAAATCATGCCCAATAAAACAAAAACCTGGCCATTTCTATTTCTGTATTTCTTTCTCTTAATATAGAATGTTAGTAATCATTTTTAAAGTGTTATTGCATTGATTTCCTGGAGCAGCAATGCTCTGCCAGTAAAGCAAGCTGCATAGTCAAAAACATGACATTATTCCAACATGTAGATACCACTATTTTATTCTGCTGATACCAACTGATAATTTTTTATGCAACCAACTGCATACACTCACAGGCATACAATAAAATGAAAGTTCAATAATAAATGCATTGACATATTATTTAAAATGTGATGGGAAGATAAAAAAGCCTACATGTGAGAGTTTTACATCACATTGTTGGAAAGATTTCTACAATACTCTGGCATTAAAAAAGAATCTATTCTTGTTAAATAATTTAGAGAAGGAAAAGACCACACCAATAATCATTACTAATCTAGATCCTGTGAAAAAGATTATCTTTTGTTGTCTGCTGCTTTGGAGGTTGAAGTTAACTAACTAGGGGAATTCTCATAGAAGTGCTAGGAAAAACATATTCTACCACATAAATACAGTAGGAAAATATGGTAATGTCAGACCCCATTAAAAACACATTTTCAACTCTCCTTCTCATGAAAATTTGTCTTCTGCAGTTATTCCGTCTGTCTGTCCAGATCCCCCAGTAACTCTAGCACCTGTTGGCCAATTTCAATCCTTTTTGACCCAGGGGTCAAAGCTTCAAGGATAAATTAGTTACTACAGATTTCAGGGGAAATGTTTAAAGCGAGTCAAAAAAAAAAAAAAAAAAGAAAAAAAAAAAAAAGCCACTATTGGAGGGAGAGGCAAGTGGCCTGGGCAGCAGATCTCTGGTGGGGGGGTGGCTGTGCCTGGCCCAGCATCCATGTCTCCTACCCACTGGAGAAGGTGTCTGGCAGCTTGCACTGCCTGTACTCAGGTACCCCTTAGTGCAAGCTGCCATAAGGGGAGTAGTAAGCCAACCTGGATGAAACCTGAATTCATTAACTCCGCTGCTGACAGGACAACATAATTAAAAAAAAAACCCAAAATGTATCTTAAAGGGAGGGGTGGATTTTCAGCTGCTAATTGGGGAAGTAAATGCACAATGAGTAAACTGTATTGGATTATGTCTTTCTAATCTTTGGAAAATCTCCATGTTTATCAACATTTAGTCTACCAATGATATAAGAGATTGTGCAATCTGGAAACACTTTTTAAATTATGGAAAATAATTTCAGTGTACATGGCCATCATGTCTCTACCACTGTCTCTGTGTGTGTGCACACATGCATACATGAAGAGTTGTGGGGTTGTTCCAGAAATGCCCAAGGAAAAAGAACACCCAACACCGAATTTCAGCAGGCAGTTGCAGGGTGTTATCCATCCCTATATGAAATTCTGAGCAACGGAACAAGCATCTCCAGGACCACTGACAGCTCATCCCGAATAACTGCAAGTGATGCTGACATGTCTGATGCTTAAAAGATCTATTGGTCATAACAAGAACCTTTCCATTGGCTTCGATAAACTTTGAACTTCACCCTCACTCCTAACTCACGAGTGTACTAAAACAACCTGAATGTTTATCTCTGAAGTCTCGCATCCCTATACCTTTATTTCACCCTGAAAGGTTTTAAGGATGTTTTGGCTCTCTGTGTGAAATGGTATTGGTCTGAAATGACGTGCTGGTACCACCAGGCCAGCTGATTCATGGGTTCATGAACAGTGCATTACACAGGAATGCTCAAGTCTCTCTTGAAGGACAATTTGTCACGGGCACCACTCAAAGAAAGATTAGCATGTAATTAGCTCTTGGCAGTGGAGTGTTTCTGAACTGTGGGGTGTCAAACAGCTTTTTGGGTGGCACACAACCAGGTAATGGGTGCAGTGAGCCCAGGGAGAGGAAGTCGCTGCTGCTCTGCTTGGAGACAGGTCAGTCATTTTTGTTGCCTGTGTTAACCAACACTTCATGGTCTTGTACACATCCCTCAGCAAGTCAAATCTCTTACTCCACAAACTCCATTTCTTGATAATTACTTTGATAATCACTGCATTTTCCTGCTTGAAGAGACATGCACAAAAGTAGATGTGGGAAGTGGGGGCAAACACTGGTGGAGAGAAGGCACATGTCAGCGCAGCAGCACGGACATCTGGAAACCTGTGCAGTCCCTCTGCTGCAGAAGGGACAGGGTGCAAGAGGCGGCTGTGCGCATCCACGACAAGAGCTGGTCATCTCATCAGAGCTTTCCACCCGGCACCGTGCAGAGCAGCACCCCTTTTGGTCACAGTCACTGCTCCCATCCTGGCCAGCCGTGGCCAAGCCAGAGGGCAGGAGGACTCCAGAAGATCTTCAGGGCTGAACACGAGGCACCTGGGTTAGACTGTGACAGATGGGAAACATCAGGACAGTGCACCAAGAGGCTCCGCAACATCTTTCACTCCCCTCAGGGTCTGGCTGCCAATGCCCAAGGCCAGTTCTGACATGGTGCCAACACACAACCTGGCTGCAGCCTTGTCTCCCTCCAATGCTGCCGTCATCCTGGGGGCTGCTGTCCCAGCCAGGCCTGGGGCCCGCAGTGGCACCTGGTGATTGCCAGGCTGTGGCCAACCCCAGTCACCATTGCCTGTCTGGACCGGCTCACCTCCCTGAGGGCTGCGGGATGAGGACTGGTGGGGAGGGAGGGCACCGCACCACCTTGATGGCCCTGCAGTCACCCGTCACCACTGCACCCTAGGAGGAAGCTTTCAGTGGGGCTGTACTGGCTGTATGTGCCCAGGTGCTGGCAGGGGGCTGCAGGGCGGCCTCTGTGAGGAGAGGCCGGGGCTGCCCCATGCCGGACACAGCCAGTTCCAGCCGGCTCCAACGGACCCACCGCGGGGCACGGCCGAGCCCCGCAGCCACGATGGCAGTGCCTTAGGGAAAGCCTGGGTAAGAAAGGGCAAAACGCTGCCCGGCAGCGAGGGGTGACGGACAAAGTGTCAGAAACAGCCCTGCGAGCACAGAGGAGAGAGGGGGAGGAGGGGAAGAAGGTGCTCCAGGTGCCCCAGCAGGGATCTCCTGCAGCCCCTGGAGAGACCATGTTGGAGCAGGGGAAGAGTGTGAGGAGGGGGAGTGAGATAGCATCTAGGTAGGAATCTGGCAGCCAGCCAAGGTCAACCCACCTCAAGGGCATGTTCAGATGAGGGAAGGAGTGTGCTCTTCCTTTACAGCCCTGCAAAGGCAGTCTACCATCATGTGTCCTCTATCCTGGGGCTGCAGGCAGGAGCTCTAGCACCAGCTTTGGCCTTCCCCAGATCTCCCCTTGCGTGGCTGCAGCAACCACCAGGTTGGTGTAAGAAGAGCTTGCGGACAGCGTTTTGGATGTGCCAGTGAGAGACCAGGACTCAGACTAACCTGTGAAACTTGGCCTTGCAAAAAGTACTTCATTAACAATATACTTTTCTTCAACACGTGGAGTTTATGTTGCCAATTTTTGCTAAATTCAGAATGAATGTGACAGTATGTGAGGCAATGTTTGTTGGGGTCTGGAGATTATTTTCTATCTCCCAGCACCATCTGGCATTACAGTGGAAACTCTGAATGAATAAACATTGCTTATCATTCTGTCAGTCACTCATCCATCAGACAGAAGCTGAAACACTAATGTACTCATCATCTTTGTCATTTGGCAATCAGGGACTACTTCACGGTAACTGAGACAAAGACCACGGATTAAGGTCCATAGCAGAAGTGGGCAACAGAGATTTAGCAAGCTTATTGTATTATTCAGTTTGACTGATGCTGATGCAAACTTGATGGGTTTGTGTTTTCTATTTTTGAAGCATCTTTTTTGCACAAAGGTGTTGGATTTGTTAGTTAAATTGCTGTGAGCTTTTTTTGTTGTTGTTTAGATGAAGAGCGATGTTTAAATAAAAAAAAAGGGAATGCTGAAGGGAACCGCACGATAAATTCATCTCTAGTGATTGATACACAGGTAGTGTTTGCTTGGAAATTATTGGGGCAAGGGAAGTGTATACGCGTCAGGATGAACGATAACTAGTTCAAACATCCTGGGGCAATTCTGTCAGTTCCCTTCTCAGAGCAGAGAGCTGCATCCACATTCTCTAGCTTTGCTTCCCTTGTCACTGCAGCAACCATTACAACTTGAGTGGTGAGCACTCCTGGATAACAGACAGATCCAGAATCCTTGACTAAAATGACACTTCTTAAAACTCATCTTACCAGCAAGATTTGTTCCGGTTTGCAGGGCCCACATGAAGGATGCGCTTTGAAGAGCAGTGTCACTTTAATACAGAGTCTCTGCGTCAGCACACGCATGCTGTTGGGCTCACTACTTGAACTGGCTGGTAACATAAAGTAAAAGCACAGTAAAGTTTACTTTTCTATAATGCCTCAAAATTTCAAACTGTCCAGATGATGACATATTCAAGTGAGAAGCCTTTCTGGAGGGACAGGCAAATGACTAGATAAAAAAATAAAAAGCCTAATGGTAAAATTAGCTCACTCTCATTTTTAAAGGGCTGGAAGTGTAGGGACGAGAATCTCGGGTAACCTTTTGTGTTCTGCTTTTCTTTTGGTACAAACAGCTGAGTTCAATATAGCATTTTCTCTTTTTCCTTTAATTGTTTTAAAAATGATGCAATTGGTTATATTGTCACTGAGTACACACCAGCTTCAATCCATTCCGATCCCTGGAATTGAACAAACTCTCTGATGCTGACTCTGCGGGTGTACATGGCTTATTAATACTGCTGTCACAACCCTTTCCCTAGCCAGTTCTGTTCCTTGATGTTGCTAAAAACGAAATCTTTGTGCTTTTGAATTTTTTTTATTTGTCCTCATTGACAGCTGGAACATTTTCTGTGAGTGGCAACTGAACACAAGCAGCACTGAAACAGACCTTTTCAGCTGAAAATGTCCTACCCTTATCAGGGCATTTCTTGTTTTCTTTTGCTCTTTGTTTCTTAAAGTAGTCATAAAATGTCAAGTTAGTCTTACTCAGACTCTGAGACTCAAATCAGGAAAGCAAAGTGTGTAAGTCAGAGAGCATTTCCATACCAGATACAAAAGAAAGGAATTGTTTATTTGGTGGGTCAGCTTTGTCCCAGTTTTCAAAGATGATGTAGGACTCCCCTGAAAAGACCTCTTGTGCCTTTTTCAAAAGGATGGTTACGGTCAATCAGAAGGACACAATCAAGCTCCCGTTTCTGACTTTGTGAGTACTCACACTGATTTTCAGGAGAGTTGTAACATTTTTTAACATAAACTCATTTATTTTAATTTTTATTTATTTTTCACTCACACAGAGCTTTGTCTCTGCATATCAGGACTGATGACTGCATGCATTTATTTGTCTCAAAACCTGTCTGATTCACCTTTCTGTTATAACGAAACATTTTGCTAAGCCGTCATTTTTGCCATAAATATATCCCCCTGGTGGCATCTTAGTGGTGGATTATTTGCTCCAGAATCTTTTCTTTTCATCTCAGAGATGAATATACATTTCGGGACCAGCTTTTGAAATATTGATTTGCTTCAGGAAACTTCTTATAAACAAGTCTTAGAAGTCAGCACTAAATCAGTTTTATGTATTTTATTTCCCAAGGAATCAGACCCACTTTGTTTATTATCTAGGAAAACCCAAAGCATAATGTGAAAAACAAGACTGAACCAAACCAAGACATTATAAAAATAATGAAGCTGTCTTTCCCCGGCAATGGGGAAATACATTCATTCACTTTAATACAAAAAAGAAACAATGACATAATGGTAAAAAAAAAAAACTGACGGGTTCATACATTTATTTCAAATACATAGCAAAATCTCAGCTATTCACATTTATTTCCAAAGTAATTTTGTCCTGCAATCAGAAAATATTAAAGTATATGATAGCATCAGGATATTAAACGAGCTATTTAACCACAATATTTAATCAGCTGTTATTAACAAATACAGCAGGCCTGAAGTTTCTGACAGTTGTGCCTAGAGGAATGCGAACATAGCATCACAAAGCAAGTTTACTGCCTCCACTCCTCAATGAAGGCAGAGCTCCAGCACACAAAAACCTGACACAACGCTTTAGCAATCCCTGGCCCATCCACACCAAATGACACCCACATGTCAGGCCTTTTCTTCTGAGAGAAAAGTCCAGTCAATAGCGGTTATTCACACCCTGCTTCCTCTTGGTCCTCCATCGCGTAGTATGTAACCAATGCTCTCCATGACCCTCCTGCACCCTGGAGTCAAGAGGTGGCCCTTTCCCTAAATGTCTTTGCTACATTACACGTGTTCCTGAGCATCCTCTCCTTGCCTACCTCACTCGGGAAGGACATGTTCAGCCATCTAAATAAGATCCGAGAGTCGCCTTAGACACTCGGGGTTACCTGAGACCAGGTCTGGTTAGATATAACCCAGAAGGGGCAGGAGCTCTCCTGGAGCAGCAGATGGAGGATAGAAGGTGCAGCCTTGGGCACCAGAGATCTGTGCAAGCTCCTCCATCACTTCCCTCAAGCCAAGCTCTTCCTGTTACCCTCAGAAAACTCATGAACAGCAGCAGTTTATTTTCAAAGCTCAACCACAGTTTTTCGTTAAAGCCCTTAAAACGTCCTTTTCTTACACCTCCGAACTGAGGCTTCCAACTAGTCAGTTCTGAGCATCACAGGTTTTGAATAGGGGAAAAGGAAGAAGAAAAACTCTGCCTCTCTTAGCAGACGCAAATGCACCCACACAGTTTAATCAGCCAAATGCATTCCTCACATACAGAGGTAAAATATCTAGTAATCATCTGTATGGGGTTTTCCCCACCAGAATCCACAATAAAGGAATTTCTGTTCTGTTCAAAGGGAGAAGGTTAACCACTGTGTTACATCTCTTGCAGATTAGCTTCTTATGAGAAATTTGTTCCTGCATCAAATTCAGAAATTTTAGTGTCACAGACTCTTAAACATATTTGGGTGAGTCTGAAGTGCTAAATCACATCGCCAAAAATTGCCGTTTGTTGTCAATAAAACCCCAGACATCCAAACAGCAGCCCAGACTAGCTTGTACGCTTGGAATCAAGGTCAGATTCCAAACCCACATGCAAGCACAAGGTTGTCTGAGCTTAGAGATTTTGTTTGAGCTCATCTTTTGATCAACTGGTAAAAGAGAGAAATGGAGCAATATGCAGCCATCTGGTGTTAATGTTCAGTGTAAAAAGCCTAGGTTTTCTTTGAAATTAATCTTAAATGCTCAAATAAAGCAGTTTTATCTTTCAACTCTTTGAAGATAAAGTTACTTGTGTCAATGGCACACCCAGTTCAAATTTGATTTCTAGATGAACCCACTGATAGTGAAAGCATTCAGGATCCTTTAATTAATGTTATAGAAAACTGCACTTAATTACTTCTTAAGCACTTATATCTGCATAAAGTTGCATTACACTGAATATGTCATCATTTAAATCCATTACCTACATATAAATATGTATCAAATTTGCATTGCAAATGTCTTCATCCTCTGCTTTGTAAATCACAAATGTCATATCTAAATGAATCCAAAAAGTGCAATTCTGGCTTACTCACCAAATAGTTCCTTATTAAACAAGATATGTATTATAGGACATAAATACAATAAAATAATAGGTGGAGGTCCTCAGGGTAGTATAAATTATTACCAAAGTCAACAGAATGACTCCACTGAAATGAGCTGTCTGACCCAATGACAGCTGCTGTGACAGACATCAGCAGCTATAAGACAACATAAAAAAACGTACGTTTTAGTACTAGAAAACCTACTTACAAATGTTCTCTTAAAGGCTCACCTGGAATTAATAAGTGCTGATTTGACTGCTCAAGTGATGAGCAGGATGCATTAAACCTGTTTTCTAGCGACTAGAAAATTCCCAGTAAAAGATATGAGCTGGTTGTCTTAAATGTAAATACACATCAGTTAATATATTGTAATGAATATCTGTGTTCAATGGCACTGTTTCGTTTAGGTTCATCTGAAGTCAAGTTAATAAAAGGCTTGTTTAATTAAATGCAGCTTTCCATGTTCTGCTTCAAATTGAACAGTCAAATGAATATATAGAGGCATTGCTCTGCTCAATTCGAAAAGTCATTACACCCTTTTTTTCAGATACCAGTCCCAGACACAGAAAAGGATCAAACTGAGTACCCGTGTCATGAAATTATCAATGAAATGGTACTATGGATTACTACTGTGTAAAGAACCAGAAAAAATGCTTTGAACTGGACCTTCTTTGGTCACTTGTCAACGTTGTGACATGGACACTGTCAAAAGCAGGTTCCAAGTTTTCAGCTGTGAAAAAAAAAATGCACAGCTGCAAATACTGTTGAATTCTGCACAGTGGACAGACAGGCATCAGGCTGTTCAGTCTACATTTTCAAATAAGTCTTGCAAACAGAAAACAGTCAGAACAACATCAGGGCTTGGCTTTTGTGGGTGTGATGGAAGATATAGGCAGGAACTCTTGATCCTCCAACGGGCAAGTAGGGATTACACATTTACATTGCCTGGCTTGTTTAATTATACTTTACATTAGCACAGTGCTTTAAAGTGCATAAAGACAGATGGTCTGTCCTGTATTTTATAGAAGAGGATGTGCTACATAGGTAGCACCTAGAACAGGAGAAGTGATAAAAGACGAGAGGTAGCAAGCAACGGAAAGCTAATACATTCATGGCAAAGTCTGGTGAAGTGATTAAAAATTTTATTATTCCATGAGCTGGATTCTGTGCCCTGCAGAAGAGATAAGAAGGATACATCAACTCCACAAGCATCAGTTAAATCCATAGTCAATCACAGAGGCTTCTGATGGGAGAGCATGAACATTTGTGTGCCAATATTGGAAGTCAGATTGCTGGTGGCTTCTCTGTTCATTCAGCAACTGCTTCGGCCATGCTGCCAACTCCATGCTTCTCACCACTGTCCTAGAGCAGTCCTTATGAAGACTTTACCTTAGAGTAAAATGCACTGCTGCCTTTGCACATCATGGGTTTAGAGGAGGGCAATGGTGCTATTGCACAGCAGCTGCCTTCCTTCCAGCCCAACCATATGCTGTTCATCTTCCCTGAGAGACTCCTGGCTGCTGCTGTTCCCATGCCATTCTTCATTCCCATAAAATGGTGAGATTTTTCTTCTGACTGTGCTCGAACATAATGCCCATGTAATAACATTTCCTATAAGCATGTTAGAGAGCAGATATGTATGTCAAGAGTAAATAGCAGATGAACAAAATTGTTCCTCCATTACAGGCTCAGAGTTTAATTAGACACTGAAGTCAATCAGTACATATCGACATGCTAAGCAGAAAGAGCACATGTAGCAACTACACATAGGCATGCACGCTTAGGGACGGCCCTCCTGCAAAGTCAGGTTTGTGCAATCTGTGACAGGAAAGCGATGGATACCTGGATTTTGAGGATGTATCAGCCCAGCACCAGAAGCTACAGTACATTGCTCCCGCAGCGATGAGAAGTGCAGCGCTCACCCAGCCCACATAGAGAGCAGCTCCTAGTTCTCGTTTCAGTGACGTAGGGACTTTCGGATCATAGAAGTCACGAATGATGCTACCTCCAGTCCAGGACACGGGGATCAGAACGAGGATGCCCGTCAGTAGAAAGGCAACTCCAGCTGCCAGTATGAAGATACTGATGCCCTGGGGATCCTCCTTGGCCCTGTGAGTGTACTTCACACCAGCAATGGCCATCAAAAAGGAAATGATTGACAGGACCACTGCAAAGCACATGAGGGCTCTGAACGCCTCCAAGGGTGGGGGGAGAGCCAGGACAGAGTCGTAGAATTTGCACTGCAGCCTGATGCCCAGCTGACTGATGCAGTCCATCCACAGTCCTTCCCAGATGGTCTCAAACACCACGATGTTGCCACCAATGTAGGCAGAAACTCTCCACTGCGGCATAACTGTGGCTGCCAAAGTCGCAACCATGCCGACACCTCCAAATATTAGACCAGTGATTTGTAACACACAGCAAGCCATGCTTCTTCTGAAAAGACACCTCAAGCGAGGTGGCCTAGAAGTCTTCCAAAATCACTTTTTCATAGAAGAAATGTAAAGTATGAGAGGGAATATTTTCTCCAGTAGTTTCCTCATACAGCAAGTTGTTGGGTTTTTTTTAAAAGCAGCTCGCTCCAGTCTGAGGTTCAGACAGGTGGAAATCCATTTCTGACTGGCTAGAAGGATGTGCTATTTATTTGCTTTGAAATCCCCTCTGACTACAGCGCCTACCCATCAAGCCTAACAAGTTTCCAGCCAATAGGAACCTAGGAGGGGTGTGTCATAGTTGATTTTACTGCTTCTCATAGTGTGTCTGTAGTGATGCTATAATTAAGTAAGTGTCAGGGATTCAATTAAAGGTACCTAATTGCAGGGCTAATAATTTCTTAACTGCAAGACTGCAGCTATGTTGAAATTTAGTACAGAAAGTCTGAACTTCCCTCTGTTAAAATATTATGTAAAACAGTTGTTCTTATGAAAAAAGCTAAACTTGGACTTGGAGTTGGACTTCCTTTCTAAGTGCTACAGCCCTGGGAAAACATCTGATTTTTTTTTCAAATCAAGCTAGGAGGTACTTGGTGTTGCTATTTAATGTAGATTCTTCATTCTGATCAAATACAAAAGTATAATCATGATATTAGACAGGTACAGGAAAGTCAAGTATTCCAATCAACATCAAAGCTTTACTCTACCAGCTGCATAGTTCACAAGGACGACAAAGAAAATAGCTGGCAAAGTTTCACAGCTTCTGCTTTTGAATCCACAAGTAAGGTCGCTGTTAGGAAAGAATCCTCTATGAGACTCTCTCCCCATTAGAAGGATGGTGTTGTCATTATGTTCCATACTAATAATCTTCTCCAGGTAACATTAGGAAGGGTTGGGGGCAATTGTCTAATATGAAAAGGATGAGCTTTTCTTTCAGTGTACAATGCATCTTGAAAGAAGTCAGAGATCCCTCCCACAAGCATGTGTATCAGCTTGCACAGATAGCTACAAGCCTGGACAAAAAAGCACACAAAAGACTGATTTGCCTTGGGCAAGTTAGGAATAACTGCTGCATTATGATTTTTTTACTTTCTTCTCCCTACCTTGAGATAATAGTATATGATGACAACTCATGGGTGTTGTTGAAATTGATGTGTTTCTGGTTACTCCAGCTCTTTGAACCAATGGGGCTAGTAAAAAAAAAAAGAGTTGGCCCACTAAAGACAATGAAGGCCCCTAGAAGTGCTGTCGAAGAACGACATATTCTTCGATTGCTTGTGGGTTGTAGTGTTGTGGGCTCTGTGTGTTTGGAAATATCAGACATTGCCTTTGATGGTATTAATTTAGTTACAGCCTTAGGTGCCTACACAACATATTCAAAGCAAAAGCTAAAACCCATGAAAAGTGAATTGCCCATCTAAACCACTCACAGCCCACAAAATCCCCTCCTTCCTGCAGTTACTAACTGTAAGGAAGGAGTGTCAGATAATGCAAGTTATATAGTATAATATTACATGTCCACGTGGAAAATATTCCCAAGGGATCTGGGCAATTAATTTTTGCCTTCAAGTCTGCTAGCAGGAATCTGGAGAGAAAAAATGTCTTCAGCTAAGATGTGAAATGTAACCTTTAGAAACTAAATACATTATCAGATTGTTCTTATAGAGAGATGAATATCGCATCACTTTTCTGCAAAATTCTAAAAGAATCCTGTGATGCAGAAAAGTTAAGGCACTTTGCTCAGTGCCACAAAGAAAGAGGTGGTAGAGATGAAATCAGAAGTCATAGATGGTTACCTGCCTAAAAGAAACTCCTTTCTCTGGCAGGAGACTGCTCCCTTAGAAAAAGACTGCACACAAGACCTGTGCTATTTAACTTGAGTACAGTCTCCATTCATCTTGTAAAGAATCCCGTGATGCAGAAAAGTTAAGGCACTTTGCTCAGTGCCACAAAGAAAGAGGTGGTAGAGATGAAATCAGAAGTCATAGATGGTTACCTGCCTAAAAGAAACTCCTTTCTCTGGCAGGAGACTGCTCCCTTAGAAAAAGACTGCACACAAGACCTGTGCTATTTAACTTGAGTACAGTCTCCATTCATCTTGTAGGACCTTTTTACCTCTGAATTCTCAAAACTGTTTTTTGATTTGTTATTTTAACTTCAAAAAAGAAATCAACTTATTATGGAAAAGCCCTCTCAAAACTAGCATTTAAATGTCATTTTTTCAACAGAAAAACTCTTTGTGCAACATTTTCCGGCAGCCAGCTCTTGAAGATATACACAGCTGGAAAACAGACCATGCCTAATGCCCTGAATCTGTTTATCTGACTGCCTTATCTATCAATCAGGATTGCTCTGAAATAATTTTTCCTTACATGACTCTGGGAGGGTCAGCCATTGAGGTCATGCATAACATTACACTCTGTGACAGTCAGGGCATGGTTTGTATAGAAGATGAACTGCTCACAGAAATACTATTAAAATGCATCATAAGCTGGTTGTGTGGCAATACATCCAGACAGCGCTAAACAGTTGAGTAGCTTTTTGATCTTTAATCGGAAGTAGTACCTATGGTGAGTGACATCCAGTGTAGGTGTAGGCGTAAGAGAGGAACACCCAGGCTACACTGCTGCATGTACTGTCCAGTGGCAGGATGGTTCTTGTTATTGAAACCTGAGGGGAAGGAAACAGGAAAGGAAAACCAATAAACGGCAGTTTTGAAACTTGAAGATAAATTTCAGAAATGAAAATGAGCTACAGGAGACAGGTTGGAAAAAAAAATCAAGAAACACTACCAATATCTTGGAAACTCATGAGGACTGGAAAATCTCATCAACCTCTTAAATGCCAATGAGTCCCTGGCTTTGCTAATCATTGGAAGATTACCTTTTGCAGAAAAGTCCTGTGTTTGAATCAGCCTGGAGGGAGCTCTTACGCCCTTGTATACCCTAGAGAACTGTACCTCCATTTAAAGGCTCACCTCACCTCTCAGAAAGAAATGCTTAGTTGACTAAGTTACTTCAAAATCACTCTGAGCAGCAGACAGCTCTTAAAGTAGAAATTAAATACATACTTACATGGTGGGCATGGCAGATACAATGGCTTTAGTGCCAGGTGAGAAGAGATAAAAGGAAAACCCCATCTACACCTGACTAGACTTTAGAAGTCTCCTCACTCTGCATATCATCCATCTATTATGCTATTTGGATGCTTACCTGCCTCAAGACGAGAATACCAGTTCTTATGCAAACATGTCCACCCCAAAATTTGCCTTCAAAGAGGAAAATAGGCAACTGAGGAAGCACATAGCCTTTACACCTAATCTTTCCCTGGGTCTCTGTTCAGATTTACACTTTCTCTTCCCTTCACATCAGGATGTTCATTTGAATCTTTTCCTGGGGCAATATCTTCTGTTCCCTCCCTACCTTTTAAAATGCTGATACCCCTTGAAAAGGAGGAAGTACAGCATCTCCAGTCCACTTGATTAACAGAACCTGTCAATGATCCCGAAGTGCTTAATTAATTATAGGCATCAATAATGTAAACACTTAACTGCCTCCCAGAAAGCAGGTTTCATTCCTCTTTGTAGATCTTGTATATACACTGAATTTGAGAGTCCTTCTACATACACATGCACCTACATATAGACAAAGAGACTTTAATCTTGTACAAATGTATAACTGTAATGTACATAGTTCATTATAAGCTCTCATCAAGAATAGATAGGTTGGTTATGCTACGGGCTAATGAGCTAAACTGAAGGTTCAGTAACATTTTTGGAACAGGCAAATATGCAGATTTACAAAAGCACACTTTAGATTAGTGATTACTAAGAGTTACACTTAAGTCTCTTAACCTCCCAGAGGCTGCAGTTATCCAGTAAGGCCGCAAAGCTGCCCAACCACCTGCAGAGTCTGGCAATGGAGAGTCCAGCGGGCTGTGGCTCTGCAGTCACTCTGCATCCTGTCCCCTTGGGCAGAGGTGCTGGGTGAAGCCACGCAGACCTAGATCATCCTCTACATGTAAAATCTGCTTTAAGCGTACAACAAATAGGGTTAGGATTGTCTGCGGATCATTTGTTTTGGAAACACATGTGAATGGCATCAGTTCCTCCCTGCTTGTGGCTTCCACTAGTCCATTCATTACATGCTGGGTTAACCACTTCGTCTTCAACTATTTACAAGGGCTGGTCAATGAAATCATAGTTGAGTTAACGGTTCTGTTACTTTCTATGGTATTTTGATTGACTACTGTATTTTGAGCCTATTGGTGAAGCAAAAGGTTACTTTGATTCTGTTTTAATTCAGGAGAAAATGGACTGAAGCCACAGAGGCCTTTTCATTTGTGCAAACTTTAATATTGCTGCCTGCACATATGTTAAAAGATGAAGGCACATCTCCTTCCCCCTCTCTTCAAGCGTGGCACATTTTGGAGTGAGAGGAACATCTGCTCAGTGTAGCTTAGAGAGGGATTTCCCCCAGACGCATAACAGGCACTGTACTTGGGCACTGACCTCTAACTCTAGCTTTGAGGCAACCCATGACTGACAGTTGAATTGAAAAGAACTAATATTTATTTTCCGTCATCTTCCTCAGCGTGCCTCAAATTCACAGCCTGACAAAACTGCCAAACTCTTAATGATATTCCATGTCTGAGGAAGCCTGTCTCCTGGACACTGTGAATGAACTCCAGTTCAGCGTAATAAAACCCTACAGTAATAAAATATTAAATACTCCTTTGAGTATTTAATCCAGCTAAACTGCTTCAGGCTTTTACAAGGTATTTGTCACCTCAATACTTGCGTACAGGGAGCAGCCATCCTGATAGAAGTAGAACCTGCCAGAAAATATGCTGTCTTACTTTGCTGTTTAATGACAGGACCTCAGAGCATTTTGGGGGTGCATTTGATTGCGCAGTTCACATTAAGCTATTGGAACTATAACAGTGGCAAATTCCCAAGGCAGTATTGATTGTTTTCATAAGGGTTAGCAGCAGGGTATACAGTTAGGCTATTACTGGATGAAGCACAGGGGAACTCCTTTATTTATATGATTTACTGTGATGGAATAAAAGAGGAGGCGAAGGTATATTGTGGCAGTGATGGCCTAAACATAGATGAGAGGCAAGGTTTGTAGAAAGAGGTAATAGGTTTTGTTAGACTACCTGATACTGTTAGAAACAAGCTCCTAGGCTCAGAATCCCAAGAAAGATTGTTTTTGGGGCACAGCATAAAAATACACCCTTGAACTAGCTTTCCAGTAACCAAGCAGTGCAGGTAACTAAAGAAGTAAGTCTCAAACTTGGAAGAACGGGGGTTTTTCCCATCTTTCTCAGTCATAATTTGGGCTCCTCCCTGTCCAGTCCGGTCCCCCCCACTTTTTGGCCTCTCCCAAACCCCACCTCCTGAATGTAACTAACTACACTGTAAATTTCCACCTCCAGAATAAACCCTAGCAGCATGAGCTCCACTAGCTTCAACCTCGTGCACCCAATAACACCCCCAAACCTGTCATCTCAGCACACAGCAGGGTCACCCTCTACCCCCACACTCTCCCCTTTCTCTCTCTATGCAAATCCAGAGTCCTTTATGAAACCTCTGTGCTTCTGGCCAGGATGTTCCATTACTCCTCTCTCGTTAGGATTGGGATTCACCTCTTCCCTGGGACATCCTGGCTGACTTTCCCTGGCTGGCAAGCTGGGCGTCCCCTAGGAAGGAGCAGCATAGCCCCTGCCCGTTGGGCCTGCGTAGCTGGCAGAGTTCATCTCCCGATTTACCTCAGTTCCCCTTCAAACAGAGGGAGAGGAGAGGATGCGGAGGAGGAGGGAAGCCCTGCCCAGCCAACCAGCTGTTCCTGCACTCACACAAAAACCCCTCTTCCTGGAAGTCATAAATCACTTTGGATTTGTGCTGGCACAGAGACCAAAGCAGGAGTATTTTGCAGGAAGCAATTAATCTTTGTCACTTACTCTCAGAACACCCTCTCCAGCATCACGAGTCGTAGCAGCTCCAAGGATGCACCACTGTCACCGTAATTTTGCACATTGATGCATCTTCCCGGGGCTGATGTGTCTCTGCACTGTGACAGCCCACAGCCCGCAAGGGCTCAAATGATTCACCAGTGTGGACACACTGCTTCCCCCCAGGGACAATCCAGCGCTGTTCCCAATTGCAGCATACTATGTAGCCAGTCAAAATATGAACTTCTTTGTCCATGATCAAGCAGCAGCTGCTTTCATTCCAGATCTGAAATGTGTAGTTTAGCACAGAGTGCAGTACTTCAGAAGAAGGAGGAATGTCTAGTAACTATTTCTACCAACCATGTGTTGGGAGTTAAGGGGCTGGAAGTTAGGGAAGGGAAAGGAAAAAAGATAGAAAACACTCTGATATGTGCAGACTGACTTAAAAACAAGTATAAAATGGAGGAGGGAAAGGCCTCAGCAAATGTGATGCTTTTATGTTGGAATGGAACAGGGCTCACATTGTGAGACAGAAAGTGGTATGTGAAGGATCATTAAGATGAGAGGATCTGTATCTCTGCAGAAGACCATTGCCAATGAGGTGAAAGTGCCTGGAGCACTGAGGGAGAACAACTCCTCTGATCCTGATCACGTTATTCTTTATTAATTAGACTGAACAGCTTAGGGACATGAATGTGGATGAGGCTTAAAAATTCCTTAGGAAGTGTCTGAAATGTGAGTCCCATCAGGAAGGAAAGGAGAGACTTGTAAGAGTAAGGTTGATAGTTGGATGAATAACTCCACAGAGAAGGTATTTGGTAGAAGAACAGAAAAGGTAACCAACCAGCAAAGAAAATGTATCTAAGACGTCAGAAAATGTAAGGGGAAAATGAGACTCAATAAAAGTCAATCCAAATCAGGCTTTTCAAAAATTGGAATAAAAAAGGTGCTACAGGCATACAGATAATACGGAACAGCAAGGGAAGAGGCATGCTAGGCTGTGAGCATGAGTCTGAGAAAGGTAGTTAGCCCTCCTCTTCTTTGAATTCAAGTAACCACAAGGATATAGAAGAAGGAGAGCACAACAGAATTACAATACTGTATCCAAGGTAGATAAAAAACTCCAAATCTTTATGAGCACAAACTGAAGAGAGTCATTTCCACTGAAGGAAATTCAGCATGTGCAGTTCCAAATCTGGTAGCAAGGACTGTTAGCAAACGTGTCAAATCGGGAGCGATACTGTGTGTCTGGAGAACAGCGAAACTAAGGGAATGAGTGGGGAGGTGGAAAACCATGTGCACAACTAGAAACACATTAGTCAGAACCTAATAGTATAAGATGATTCAAAATCCGTTGCGAAGAATAAACATCTAGAAGTATATGGAAAGTTAAATAAAATGCAGCATGGACTTAGCAAAAATAGATTCAGTTTTTGTTTGGTAACATTTTCTAGAAAATAAAAGTTTAGAAAATCTAAATCATTTGGACCTTATTAAAGCATCTGACACAGCAGTGGGAAATTAACAGAGACACTGAAGGGATGGAGAAGAGTAAAAATAATGTAATGTGGATGCAGAATCCATGAGTGAGTAAAACAACAAAAGGATATATCAGAAGGAGAATTATCATGTTCCTATTTCCAGACATTGATTTCTGCTACTGTTGGAGCTAAGGATTTCTCTGGGGTCTCATCTTATTACCCTCAGGGATCTAGCAATAAAGGAGGAACTGCAGCAAGAAAATTTGCATTAGACACCCAGCTGGTCAATGTACTGTCAGTGGTTAAATCCCACAGCGCAGGAAGGCTGGTGATCTTGAGGCCTGGAATAATAGAAGTGCAATGCATTTAACATGTTCAAGGGAGGTATTTGCTTCGTTTTGTGAATCATTTACCCCACGCTATGATAACCTGCAATGAGTATATTCAGTGTGCTCAGCAGTGGTGAGGCTTCCTCTGGGATTTTTTGTCCAGTTTTGGGCATCAAACTTAAAGAAAGAGGTGGAGCAGCCAAAAACAACCAGAGGAGGTAAACAAGTATGGGGAGAAATTTAACGAGCGTGCCAGTGAGGAAAGAATTAGAGATGATTAAGCTAAGCAAGAGAGGTTCAAGAGGTCAGATGGTAACAGTGCTGAAATATGGAAAAGGCTGCCTGCTTTAAAGGAAAGCAGTAGTCTGTTTTCTATGCCTGTTGTTGATGGGACAAGAAATAACAGAGCAGCATTAGCCTGCGGTGGGGAGATTTAGCTTAAGCTTCATGAAAACCTTTTCTAATGAAAATTATAATTAAATACTGCTAAGGACACCGCAGAGTAGCCACCTCTGGGAGTTTTTATTGCGCAAACGTCTCTCAGGAATAATTTTGGCATATTTATCCATTGAGAAGAGCAATGGAGTAGTTAATAGATATCACCTTTTCTAGAGTGAACTCCACTCACATTGTCTTCTCGTCCTATTTGTCCTCTTTCATAGAATCATAGAATCATAGAATCATTGAGGTTGGAAAAGACCTCTAAGATCATCGAGTCCAACCATTGACCCAACACCACTACCCACTAAACCATGTCCCTAAGCGCCTCATCTACACGTCTTTTAAATACCTCCAGGGATGGGGACTCAACCACTTCC
>NW_008795695.1:6597097-6647674 GCF_000699145.1 Aptenodytes forsteri
GTGGCCGAAGTGCAGGACCCGGCACTTGGCCTTGTTGAACCTCATACAATTGGCCTCGGCCCATCGATCCAGCCTGTCCAGGTCCCTCTGCAGAGCCTTCCTACCCTCGAGCAGATCAACACATGGCCCTACATGGACCACCTCCCACTAGTAAAAGGAACTGATGGTGCCGATGAGACTCTTGACAGTACCCAGGTAAGCTAGTCGGCATCAGCCTTCTCCTCATTTCTCAAGCAACACATATTTAGGATTGCCAATGGCCTACAACCCTTAGGTGTTGGTTCCTTGCTGAGACTTTGCAGGAAAGTATTGCTGCCACCAGCTCCACAGGGCAGTAGGATGAGTGGGGAGGCAGCATGGTTAGCAAGGGGTCAGCTTGCTTTCCTGCCTAGGGGTTGATCCGTGGTACAGTCACAGGCTAAGTTCAAGGGCTAGAAGCATCCAAAATGCAGAACGGAGGTGGGCATTGGTTGAGGAGCTCAGTTCAGAGGCTTAACCCTGCTCTGCAAGGCAAGACTGGGGTAGTGGACAAGCCTGTGTCAGGACTGTAGTTACCGGCCAGGACCTTCATACAGCTGGAGTTACCCAGCACTACCCTTCTTCCAGCTCAGCAGGTAAGCAGAGCTGTGCATCATGCCTCATACTCAGAAAGCCCACTATATCTGCTGTGTGGGGTCAGAGTATGACCCTTGGTGAAGGGCTTAAATCCCAGACAAGACTGCTGTTTCGTTAAGCCCAAAGATACCCTGAGTACAGGAGGCTGGAAGTGGGGACAGTACCTCCAAACACAACTGTCCACTGGCCCTGGTCTCCTGCTGCTCTGTAAGCACCTGCCCTTGACAGTGGCAGCAGCAGATCTCCATACATCTCCAGCCTGACACAGTAAGGCCATTCCTATACTTCAGTAATGAGCCTTCCTGGCAGTGAGGCCCAAGATATGGCCTCTCCTAACCTCTCCCTGCTCCATTTTCTATTATTCTTTACTAGTCATGTTTGAGAGTTGAACAGAAAGCAAGCAGCCTACAGATAAACTCTCAAATATAGGCACCATGTATATTCAAAAACATGGGGGAGTACAACACCTATTCAGGACTGCACCTTAAAGAGACAGACAAATCCATTATATGCAGCTGACCTTACTGGATTTGCAGATGTGTGATAACCTCACGTGTCAGATGATTCATTCTCATATAAAATTGCAAAACAGGAGCCCACACACACTCAGGCTCTGTTAGGGCTCTGCCTTGCCTGCACAAAACAGCTCCTGAAGCTGCGCCTCTGCTGCCACCCATGTGTTTACCACCTCGCTGCCTAGCTCTAATAAGAGCAGTGACTAGTAATGCAGGTGGCAGCTCTACCCTCTAGACCTCCACAACAGTTGCAGCAGCAGTGGGAGAATTTCAGAAGAGGCTCATTATAAATGAAAGCCCAGTGGCTCAATCATGGAGCGGTGATTGAAATCTTGAACCTTCACTCATCTGAGTTAAACGAGCATTACTTTCCTCTGGCATGCAAGTTGTGCATTCATTTGCACAGCACAGAGGCTACCAGGTGGACCTGGAAAGGCTCCACATCCATTTTCCATTGCAGGAATGCATAGGGGGGCCCAAAGTACAGGGGAAAGGGGAACAAGCTAGACACCCTTGGTTTCATTTATGGAGGCAATACTGCTTATTTCCCAAATAATTTCTCATCTGTAGGCACAAAAATGAGTTCTAAATTACAGGATACAATATTTGAAAGTTTATTGCTTCAGGCAGTTGTTTTGTGCTTGGATATACGCCCTTAGATGGGACCCTCTGCTCAGACTACTCAGGGTTTATTTAATGCTCAAACCTGAGGGACGCCAGCTCTGTTTAAAATGGAAGCTTTCATTTCAGTTCTCTTGACGATACAGTATATGGGTGAGATACAATTTAAAGGAAATGGCTGGATGTGCATGGGAGGTACTTAAGGGGGAATATATATATGTTTTAATAAGGTGAACTGTTTGCAGCATATATAGGATCTCTAAGGGAGATTTTCAAAAACTTCAGGATCCCACTCACAGTCCATTAGACTTGTGTTCCTGTTAGTCTTGTGGATAGTTTTGGAAGTCTTCTTATAGTCTTCCTGTATCTTCTTTTGTTTGTACAACTAGATCAGTGGGTGCTTTACCAGGAACAGATAATACTATCCGATGTAGCAGTAGTGTTCGATGTACACAGGGCTTTTACAGAGATGTCATGCTTATCTCACTTTTCACTGAGGCTTGCCTATACATGTACTATATACATGTAGTTTTCTGAGTAAGAGCTTGTACCTGCCTTTGAGAGGGATGAACTAGGCAGGTGACTTTATTATAGACATCATTATAAACTCTGGTGTTCTAGCTTTGAGTTCTGTGTAGGATATTCACAAAGTACCGCTAACAACAGGTTTTCTCCTCCACCCTCTTCCCCTCAGAAAAGAGGCTGGACTGAAATACAAACATTAATGAAGGAATACAAAGGAAATACAGCCACATACTGCTGTATTACAGAAGGGTCATGCACATTACACATACACATATGTAGAAATAATTTGCTTAAAAATAAGGCAGAAAAATAAAATTACATAATCAAGCACATCTTACAAACACTGTGAAGAGAGTTCTAGAGCAGATTTTGATTTCTTCTAGCTTGTTCAGAGTTGCATCTTATGAAGCGAAGAATTTGCTCTGAACTTTCAAGTAGTAATAGTCCAAGGAATTTAGTAGAGAACTACAGATCACATAATAAACTTTCTATAGAATATTTAAAACAGTCAGTCAAACTCTAGAGCAAGAATGTTGTTCTCCATTAAACACCACAAATTGAATTGTGTTCCCAGTTCAGTCAAAGGCAAAATTCCATTGATTTCTGTGGGTCTGGAGTTACATCTTATCCATTGGTTACAAAATTCTATTAAAATATTACTACTATTGATTAATTTGGGTCATTTATTAAATTACTTTGTATGGAACTATTTATTTTTCCATAGACTTGGTTTCTTCACATTGTTGCTTATCATGGATGCATGATCTTATTATTAAAAATATTGTTTAGCTTGTTTTAATATGAACTGTGAGAAAACATTGTCACTGTTTATGTTCTCTATGCCTATAAACTATGCTGGTGTGAGTGGGTCTCAGCAAAAATATCGGCCTGATTGTACGGAAGACCCTTATTTAAAAATATATATATCACAGAGTCCTGCAGCAAGTAACCAACACAGTGTTTGTGATCTGTGCAATATTGCAAAATGTTGTCAGACGCGAGGAGTTTGCAAGGGAATACTGCTGCTTCTAAAAAGAAGGATGTGAATGAGTTTGACCTATATGGATTACAAAAGAAATATTAACTTTCACCAAAAAGATGATATTTAGGATGAACATAGAGCTATGTTTATTCTCTGAAATAAGGGATATTTTTCATATATTTCAGCTTACCTTCCTCTGCTGAATAAATTCTTCATGCAACCTTCCATTAAACCTACAGTAAATCAGTCCCTTAGTGAGTGCTTTTCTTTTAAACCGTTATTATCTTGTCCTTATTCACTGTTATCTCCTCTTTCCCAGACAGGAAAAAAGAACCCCAGCTGCTTAACTCCCCTCTTCTTTGCAATGGGCCAGAATTTCATATCACAGTGGAACTTTAAGACCTTTATTACTGTTTTACACAGTAATGCAACCCAAAGCAAAGCCACACAACCCAAAAGCTATTCCAAGTTACTATTAAAATAATATTAAACGTTCACCTTTCCGTGCATTAAAATTGTCCGTGCTGCAACATTAGCCACAGCAGAGCCCACTGGGGGTAACCGCAGCTCCAAAACGCAGCCCCAACAGCAGCAGTTACAGGGCAGAAGGCAAAGGCAGCTTTCTAGCTGCCCTTCTGTGCAAAAGCTGAAATCCATCCAGACAGATTGAATGCTTCAAAATAGGAAAAGGCAGGAGGCATCTAGACGTACTGACTTTTGGAGTATGAGCTTTCAGTCTTCCTGTGCAAATGCTGGCTGTGAGTGTGGTAGTGGGTTGGTGCGGAGTGTCCGTAGCTTCTGGTTTTCTCACAACAGCAGCAAAAGCAACAGAATATGGCTCCGGCAGCAATGAGGCAGAAGGCAGCTACCCAGCCCAGGTAGAGGGCCTCTCCAAGCTCCCTTTTCTGTGCAACGTTGACCACGGGGTTGTAGAAGTCACTGATGATGGTGTTGGCAACCCAGCAGACTGGAATGAGCTCGACGGCACCCGAGAGGATGAAGAGGAGCCCAGCTGTCAGAATAATACAGCCCTTGGCTTGCCAGCTGCTCTGTGCGCACCGCGTGCACTTCATCCCAGTAATGGCAATGATGAAAGCGAGGAAGGAGAGCACTGACCCAGCACACATCAGCCCTCTGGATGCTTGCAGGTCCGGTGAGAGGGTCAGCATGGAGTCGTAGACCTTGCACTGCATCCTGATGTTGGCTTGCCTGATGCAGTGCATCCACAGGCCTTCCCAAATGGTCTCAAACACGATGATGTTGTTCTCAATGAAGGCAGACCCCCTCCACTGAGCCATGCCTGTGACAGCGAACGTCCCGATCATGCCAATGCCACCGATGAGCAGCCCAGCAATCTGCAAAGCACTACTGACCATGTTGTCTTTGCAAAGTGAGCACACCTCAGCAGGTCCCTGAGCCAGGCGCACAGTGCTGGCAAAAAAATGAGCAACTTTTTCTGAAAGTCGTTGTCCCTCGTACAAAGAAAGTCTCAGAGTCAGTCTGCACAACTTTAAATTAGCTTAAATCTGGTACACGCTACCTGGGACTCGGCTGCACCTTCATCACCTTTATAATGCCCCCGCCACCACTGACTCAAAGAGGCAAACTGAGCAATCAAGCGGAACAACTTTCCAAAGCAAGAGAAAGGACAGGGTGTGTGTAAACCAGCAAGAGCCACTTAGGATAAATGTACCTTCTGAGGAAAATGCTTTGCATTGAAGTCGCTTATTTAAAAAAAAAAAAAAAAAAAAAAGCCCTACCCTTACCTCTAGCTATTGTCTACACGTTTGCCTGTGCTAAGGAAATGGACTGGTCTCGGTAGGGAGACTTAGGTGTGCACTGGTGCAGTTACTGAAGCTGTTGCACTGAACAAGCAAGAACATTCTGCCTCGGCTCGGCTCGGTGGCAAATTGCCAGGGGGAAAGCAGAGCCCCGCTCCCTGCCACAGGGCCTCTGCTCCCAAAAGTACTCTTGTTCTGAAGCTTGAAGGAGAGTACTGCAGTGACAGGATCAAGGGACAAAGCAAATCAAAAGGGTAAAGATAAAGTAACTCTGAACCTGAAACAGTTTGCAGAGGATAATCAAAGCTGCAAAAGACCATTTAAGAGGTAGAAGGAACAGTAAGAGACCTCAGTCCTGCTAATACCTGCATAGCTTTATACATTTCTGTTGCTATACCGAGTATTATGGGGATAGGCAAGCTTCTGGAGATGTCCACATGCTTGAACGATTGCACAGTCAGGTCTACCGAATGGTGATTTAAACTATGTAGCAAATTGTTCTCCTGTGCAAAAGTCAACCCAGCAATTACCCTATGATGGAGCCTAGTGCAGTGGAAAGCATTGGCTCTCCACGTAAAGACCTATTAGAGCTATCCATGTACAAACAAATGCTTTACAAAAATGTCATTTTAATTAGAAAAAAATTTAAACATCGTAATTATGGAGACCAGGTGAACTCTTCATTCATTCATTCGTTCTTGTGTGATGTGACCAGCAGACAATCCTGGAAAATGTCAGGTGAAGAAATTTGGTAAAGTCAGAGCAACAGAAACCACAGTCAAAAAGCTAGACAAAAAAACAGGCATGTAACAGTGGATTCTTTTTACAAATTCATATAGCTATGAATGTATGCATGAAATATTCAGCCTGATCTCTGCATGTGCCTTAACACGGAAAATAAAAAATTAGGCATAAACTAGGATTTTTTGTTATAAAGTAGTACTCCATAAGTTAAGACAAGAACTAATTTGTTACACTGTAAAAGATCAATTTAGGATATAATTAGCTAGATATTGAAATAGTAGTCTCCAGTCTCCTGCTATTCATTTGAACTTTCTTGCCTCTATTTCTCTTCTTGCCATTTATATATCTTCAAAAACAGAAAGTAAATGCAAGAAAATAGAGCAGTGCAGTGCTAAATATGCCAGCTTGTTGGCATATCAAAGATAGAGAAAAGATAAAAGTCCCACTTACATGTAATATTTTATGCTCCCTATGTGTATTTCTGTGTGTGTGTGCGCAAAACTGTGGTTAGGAGGCAAGGGAAAGTAAGAAGTACTCTACAAATCTTTCCATATTCAGTTTGGTTTTCATCCCCACCTGCTTTTCCAACCTCTGCAGCAGGCTGCTGCTTATAAAGACGTGCTAAAAGGATGCAGGCAGGTAACATCTCTTTCTGTTTCTGGTCCCTTGAGCCCTGATTTGTGGCCAGGCAACTTTCCATTACGCCCTTTCGGTTTTGTTCGTATCTCTGAACTCAAACCCGCTGTCTGCATGCCTTTCCTAATCCAAAGGCACTGAGTGCCTTGCCCTGAAAAGTGCAGTTAGTCTGATGGCAGCTCCAAAAGCATTTTGTGGGATGAGAAGCCAAGCAGGAATCTGGTTTTTTTGGGTTTGCTCCTGCTGCTGTGGTGCTCAGCGGTATCTAATCCCACTGCAACTACTCTGCGTGCTCTGCACTGCTCCTGCCATACATTTGTATTTGCAATTTTGGCTTCTGCTTGCCATCAGTCAGCCTGCCCTGGCAGCTCAAGCCCCTTTTGCCGTGTCTGTGAGCAAGGCAAGGGAGGGGCCCTATAGCCTCCTGAGTTAGGGACCATGACTGCCATGTGAGCTGAAGGCCCATGTCATTTTTGACTGCCCCTGGGCTTTACACTCTGCAGGCCCGTGCCCCGGCGCCCTGCTGCGCTCCTTGCCTCTGCTGGCCTGTGTGCCCAGGGGAGTGGGCAGTGCCCTCCTCCCAAAGGTGAGGTGTGCTGCAGGTGCAAAGGTGCTGGGGGGTAATAGCTTTCCTCCTGCTGCAACCCTGGTCTCCTGTGAAGGGTGTCATTTTCTGGCCAGCGATAAAGGGTGACTTGATGCTGTTGGGCAGAATGTATACATTCCCAATGCGTTAATTTGGAGAGGCCACACTAACTCTTACTGTATTGACGTAGGAACTGCATAGACTGCTATAGCATGAGAGAGTCTGGATCTGTGTAACTGAAATCACGATTTGCTGCTTTGCGTGCTGCAAACTAGTCATACAGACCCATAAGTGGTGGGCTTCTGGGTACAGGACTTTGGGAAAACTGAGTGGGGAAAACTTCTTGGATGACCGGATTCATAGAATCACGGCATAATTCAAGTTAGAAGGAGCCTCTGGATGTCATCTAATCCCACCCATGCTTGAAGCTGCGCCCTTCAAAGTCACAAAGCTAAGAATCCAATCAAGGTCCACTTCAGTCATCAAAAAAAGTCCCGAAGATTTCTTGGGGGAAGAAGGCGGTTAAATCCTGTTCCCCCAAGGGTGAGACAAGGAAGATTTTGAGGAGAGGCTATAAATGCACAGTATTTCTCTGCTAAAATGGATTTGGAATATTAAATATATAATA
The DNA here is from genome assembly GCF_000699145.1 of Aptenodytes forsteri. Taxonomy (NCBI): domain Eukaryota; kingdom Metazoa; phylum Chordata; class Aves; order Sphenisciformes; family Spheniscidae; genus Aptenodytes; species Aptenodytes forsteri. The sequence continues at coordinate 6,604,731 of NW_008795695.1, forward strand.
ATGTAATTATCATTGCATGACTTTGCAGCCCCATGGTTGCCACTCAAACAACAAAAAAAAGCTACCAGCCTATGGCAGAACAAATAAACAAGCACTTTAATAACATAACAGTAAATAAATACAAGCGTGATACAAGCAGCAGGACCGATTTTTCTTAGAGACTACTGAAGTTCTAATTTACAGGACACGGAAAATAATTAGCTGAGCAAATATAATTTAACCGCGTTATTGATTAATTTACAAAATCATTAAAGCTCCCATATAAATTCATGGTAAGAGTGTGTCTGCGTCAAGGATTCAGTATTTGCACATTCTTAAAAGGATTAAATTTTAGTGCCTTATCTTGCTTAAAACCATTTTCAGAAGGAAATGTGGGGAAATCTTATTTAGCATTATGGATTGCATCTGCTTGTTTACAATTAAAACACAGGAAGGGGGCAAGTTAAGAATCTCATTATTCATTCTTCTCTATATTCAAACATGCCGTTTCATTACGGGGAAGTATCAGAAATACCTGTGACTAGCTAATCATATTTCACTGTTGGCCACAGGATCCTATTATTTTGTTATAAAACAAATATGCACATACATAATTTAACCATTTTTCTCTTTTCTTTTCTTTCCTTTTCTTTTCTTTTTTCTTCTCTCCTCTCCTCTCTTCTCCTCTCCTCTCCCCCTTTCCTCTCCCCTCCTCTTTCTCTCCTCCCCTCTCCTCTCCGCTTCCCTTTCCTTCCCTTCCCCTCCCTTCCCTTCCCCTCCCTCCCCTCCCGCCCCCTTCTCTTCCCCTCCCTTCCCTTCCCCTCCCTCCCCTCCCGCCCCCTTCTCTTCCCCTCCCTTCCCTTCCCCTCCCTTTTCCCACTGTGTTAAGGAATTAATATCCTTAAAGTCAGTGTCAAGTTTTTCTGTATGATCTGTGTATTTTCCTGCTCGGTGTTCCCAGCTCTGCCCTCCTCCCCTTTCTCCTCTCCAGAGCGGGTGAGTAAGTCAGCTGCAGGCACCCGTTGTTCTGTATTCTTGCTGAATAATGTGGACCTAAAGCAACTACAGCACTGCCTGAGCAGAAAATACACAACATTTCAGGATTGGGCTTGGTTGGTCTGTCTGTTAGCTTCAAACAGGACCCCACGTCAGGACATTTTGCTTCCCCGTCTCTTTGATGCTTTGGTAGCACCTTTCTCCAGTGAATCACCTTCTGTGAGAGCAAGAAGGGATTTCTCACCCTTCTTACATGGCTTTTCTTCTGAATGCTGCTCGCAGTTTGAGGAGGAGGTGAAGTGAGGAGATAACCCTGTGATTAGCTCAGCTGCCATTTAGCACCACTTCTCACAGCTTCTCTGGGAACACGCTGCTCCCCACCAGGGCAGTACAGCCCCCAAGTCCCTGCCATGACCCATTTTCAGCCACTAAAGGTGTTTTGGAATAAAATACACCAGGAAAATGTTTTAAGCATAATGTCATTCCTCTTCCTGAGCATATAGCATTTTTTAATTCCAGAGTTGTGAAATGCTAACACTGATGCTGAGGGGGAGGTGGGGAGAGGGGGAAGAAGTGGTTGCTCAACACCTCCAAAAATCTCACCCTGCATCAGTAGCACATTGAAAAGAATCCTGATTATTGATGCTCTTATGGAAGAACAGAGGAGTGTTGATGTCAGACAAGTTGTTCAGCATTTTCTTTCTTGGAAGGCTATTATTACTGTGTCAGTGGATGTGCACTGCTCTATGGGTCGCCCCAGGTATACCATAACCTGGCATTCATTTTTCTCCAAGATCTTTTACCTAATGCCGCAGAACATGAAAAGCCAGTTCAACACGCCTAGTGCAAGCAGAAAGAGTCACATACGTTCATAATCAGCTTCACTGAAGAGCCACTTCTTTTCAACTGAGGTAACTTTTACTCCTGTACCTTCTCTCTCCATCACTTACCACTAACAAGAGACCATCGTCTAGATGGCAAAAGGGACAATGACAGAAGTGCAAAACATAGTAATCCTTGGCTAGTAACGTAACAGCATTGCAGAAAATCTTTTTGCCTAATATCCCTTACACATTTGCTTCTCTTGCTCCCCATGCTTTAAATCCCATCTATAAAATCCATGACAATGTGATGATGTTCGCCTTGGATTAACATGCAGTGCAGAAATTTCAATTTCCCTGCTTTTAACTTCTGTTTGTTTTGTGAAGTGTTAATGCAGAAAAATTTGCCTAACTTGGAACAGGGACACACAGTTCAAAAATAGGATTTCTGAAGATACCCAGTGGCTAAAGAGCATCAGAGGCAACAATTTCCTATGCTATCTGCCTCTGTACACCTTTAGAGAAAGCTGAAACCTCATGAAGAGCTGGATACATGAACAAAGAACTGACCTATTATGTTGCTGAATCTTCATAAGAATTAATAGCAGACAATGCTATGCTAAAGGAAGGGATGGAAAACTACCCACTTGGTGGCGTGAAAAATGGACTAGATAAAGTTCATAGGCAGATGTCAGGGGATCATTCTGCACCAAGACATTCACCCTGAGGAGGCTATAGGACATTTCTGGCCCCAGACTCTAGTACTTGGTGCCCGAGCGCCTCTGTCCAGGTGTTCTGCCTAGAAGGAGACCCTGGAAAGGGTCATACAGGCAAGCTGGCTTCTGACTTCAGATACCTAGCTTACGCTCACTGAAACCCATCGCTCCTCTGCTGTGAAATGAGTGGGATCGTGAAGTATTTTGTATAAAGTCACTTTTTTCTTCACGCAGAGAGAGACATGATCACTAATGTGAAGGTCTGAGATGAATATATTTCTTCATTCTTCATTGTTTTAGAAAAAGTTCTATGATTGATGTGTTTGAAAGGAAATTTAAATCCCAGTTTATCCCATTCAGGCGGTTGCCTCAGTAGCATTCTCTAGCATCTCCTGCAATTAGCCTACAATTTACAGAAGCCAGACCTTCTTTGAAATGAAATGTTGCCTAAGCTGATTTGATTAAAAGTTTTACTTCTCCAGACAAAACCTATCATTTGTGGCATTTCTGCTCCAGCCCAGTTGAAGCATTACGATATTACATTTAATTTTCTTTTCTAAAAGCTCCCCAGGCTTTTATTTTTAGCGTTCCTAACATTCTTGCTGTGAAGGGCTGCCCATCCTGAATCATAAGACTTTCACGAGTGTGACATGATCGTTCATTAAAGGTAAAAACAACTGGCCAATGCTTGTCTTCTGTTACACCCCAGGTGCCTCGATGGCTGAGGCAGGATTTCACAGGTGGAAATGAGAGCAAAACTTCAGTTTTACCTGCTTGCCTACACTCTATATTAAGAGTTTTGCAGAGGAAATGTTCCGAGGAGATAAGGATTGTTTTCAATTTAATTAATAATGTTTAATCTTTTGGTATAATAAGATCATTGTGGTGATAATGTATATATTGTAGAAACAGTCTGGCATTTTTGAGGCATAACAGTAAACTTGCAGTTATTTGTAGTAACCTAAGGGGAGGGAATGAAAGGGGGACTCAGACAAGCAAACCCACAAATTCAAAATACATGTTGTGTAAAGTTAGAACAAGACTGAAGGGAGAGTGTTGTTTCTTTAGCACAGCAGTTAATCTGCAACCCACAGAATCAGCACATGCATGCTTTAAAGGTAATGCTGCGGCGTCAAGACCTCACACAAATACAAACGGCGTGTATTTCCTGCTTCTGGTTTTCTGTCTTCTGAATAGGCTTCCTCACTCTTTTTCTTGACTTTCCTTTTTTTATTCTTAATAGAAAAAATCCAGGCTTGTATCCCAGAAGTTTTCTAACATGCTTTTGCCTCTGCGATAGCTTACCTGGCTTTAGCACTACTGGATTTTTGAGGATGAGCAAAATAACATCTTCAAAAACAGATCATCACAGCCTGGCATGATTTCTGGAAAAACAACAGACAAATCAGTAACACAACAAATATCCTCGAGCAGGCCAAAAGAAGCTCTAGAGTTTTAGTCTTTGCTCGGCAATTGCTGTAACATGATACACGTTTTGTGCCAGAAGCCAGCAGCTGGCAGGTTTTCGGAGTGCTCCCACAAATATTTCAAAGCACAGCCCGGCACTGCTGGCGTCACCGCTCCTCTCAGCAGCTGTGCTTGAGCTCTCTTCGGCCCCGTCGGGTGCAGCAGCATCGACTCGTATCCAAACCTTACCTCTTCTTATGTGCTAAGCCCACCCAGATGCCAGGCAGTGCCCTAGTGTTAATAAGCCCTTCCCTTCCCTATTCAGTCTCCACAGGGCGTTTTTGACTGTAGGAGAGACGACATAAATACGCAAGCTGTTTTACGAAGAAAGCCCCTTGAGCCTGCAATAACATTGCAGAGCACAGAGTCCACTGCTATGAAGTGTGTGCTAGTCGCAATCTTTCACTAGCCACATCTTATAAATTGCCCTGAACTCTGGGATGAGAGAGATGACGGAGGCAACTACTGCTCGCAAACATTTTTCACTCGCTGCCTATCCTGGTCGGAGTCCCACGTTCCAGGGGCAGGAAGGAAGGAGCTGCTGTTTCCGCACACAGGAACTCATCACCTGCAAAAATAAAAGGGCAGCAACCATTTGCTGTCTTTTACGTGGACACAACACGGTCAGGAAATAGTCCAGCTCAGGAATCCAGGCTTAGGTACTTTCATGAGAGCACAGCTGGGGTTGTTTTGAGTGCTGGCCTAGGGGAACAAACTTAGACTCATACTCTAAATACTCTCTATGTGGGTGCAACCCCCCCAAAGGCACTTTCCGAAGTTCAAAGGGGACAAAGCTTTCTCCTTGTAAACATTGTAATTGTCAGTGGCGCTCTAGAAAAAGGCATCTAAAGCAGGTGCGTATAACTAGGAAGCCTTTAAAAACTGGAGGAAGGATCAAAATACCATATAAAGGGGGATTTCAATGTTTTCTCCTTTAGCCACGTCTTTTCCAATCTGATTGGGAAACCATACGTCCTAGTTTGCTTCTGGGTTAAAACTTTCTCCTTTATTGCAAATTCTCCTTGTTTGTTGGCTTTCCACTGCTGCATCCATTAGGAACATGGGCCGGGGGTAGACAATATTCTTACAGACCAGGTTTTCCCATGGCGGACCCCTCCTGAATCCTGTAGGAGATCCACTTGTGGAGTAGTAACAACACCAGCCCACTTATAATGCCAAAACTCTTCAAGATCAAGGCAAAGCGTTCCAGCTGCAATGTTATTCACAGATCAATATCCTATTAAATTAGTTGGGGTGCTGCACAATAAAGCTTTACAAATTCACCATGAAATACCTACATGACTAAATGAGTGAAATAAGCTCTAGATGAAACAGATGAGTGGAGGCAAGAAAAAGGAAGAACTTTCTTGACATTTCAGTATTATTCATAGTATTTAACCAAACATACAAGAAATTTTCTGGAACATATTTTAGCCAAAGTGATCACCATATTCAAAGCAAAGTTGTTTGCTCACCAAAAGGCATAAAAGGAAAAGGAAAAAGGAAAAAAAAAAAAGCAGGCATCCTGGGGAAGCTGAAGTGTGCTGGGTTGTTAGTTTTTTCACTTGAACCACAACGGGAAATCGTTGGCTTCCAGGGAGCTCCCTTCTTGGGGGTTGCTTACAAGCCCTGGCTCCTTGGGAGCTGCAGCTCCTTGGATTTCCATTCTTATCTGTCCAAACCCTTTTCTCTTTCTGAGAAAACTGCAGCTGCGCACCCAAACCATCATTCAGCTCGCTCATGCTTCAATATACAGCTGTTGCCCCCATATCCCACATATCTGTACTGACTGCTCGATGGTGAGAGCTTCCTGTCTCCCACATTCCCTGATCCAGCTGCTCTCTGTGTAACAAGGTGGAAAGGACACTGCCTGAGGTGAGAGTCTGTGCCCAAATTTGTCTTTGTTTCCTCTTGGTGTGAGTCAGACCTATGATACTACAGAGCATCTATGAACAGCAGTTTAGCAATGCAGAAGGCGTCTGCGCATTTGGTGATGGTTTTTATATTTGTTTGCAGCCTTCCCAACTGTGTCTTTTAGATCACCACCTTCTCCCAGATTTGCGCTAAAAGCTTATGCCAGCAAACTCACATTTGAATTTGGTCTATTAAAATGTGAACCATCAGATGGCACATGTTTAGCTGGCACAACGCACTCTTCCTCTCATGAAAGTACTGAACAAGAATACTTTTCAGACATACAGCAATCATCCTGAAACATTATCAGTGCTATGACACTGCACCTCCTCTGATAAGTTAAACTTATCCTCATTGGGAAAATGTTCAATTTTCTCCAGCGTTTCTTTCTTTGTTCAGTTCTGTGACCTGTTCTGCTGGAGTGCGAGATTGGGATGCACACATGGAATGCAAGAAGAGCCGAGTACAATTTTTTCAAGGACAATATTTTTCAATCCAAGCAGGGTTTGGCTTTTAACAACAACATATGCTGCAGCAAATGTTCTTTTCTGTCAATGTAATTCATTATCAGGTGAAATTTCCAAATGAAATATTTAAACAATGACAGAAATTCTAAATATTTAATTTAGAAGTTTCACCAGTGAAAATAGGTTAAAAAAGAAGTTGTTAAATAAAAAGCCACCATTTTTGTCCATGTGATCTGTTTAAAAAGCCAAAACTTTTCTCTCTGTACACTGAGAGAAGTATTATTGAATTGAACTTTATATGAAAATTCCCATGAAAAACAAAAAAATAAACTTTTTAAAAGGAAAATAATTTTTTTAAAAAAATATTTCTCCATCTATTTCCCAAAGATACTTACCCTTTTTTCAAAGAGGTAAGCAATATGCCACACAGTGCTTTCCCCCCTTCTCACACATACACACACGTTTTTTCCTTTAGAAAGGCAAGCTGTAGGAGCTGCTGGCTCTTGGTTATGTCTGCTAAAGGAAAAGGAAAGCAGTAACACAGTGCCACAGCCACGTCCCTGCCTTGCGCAGCAGATCTGACTGAGAAAGCAACTGCCTTAGGCCTGAAACTATGCACCATTTATCTAATTCTGAGCCTCCAGTAGGTGTATGCATCTCCTAGGCTATAAGTAGAAGGAAAAAAAAAGCAGCATTAATCTGTGCCCTGCCCCTAGCACAGGACAATGGAGAAGTTGCAGACTGAGCTTTCGCCTGGTTTCAGCCACCCAGAGCCATCTGCAGTCACAGAGTATTCTTTCTTCAGTATTATTCTGAATATTTCAATTAAGCATAAAGCCAAAAGGAGAAAAAAATCTATTAAAAATAAATGCTTTGAGAATATATATATGGCCAGTCTATCTCTGCAATAGCCCAAGTGAGAATAAGTGGTAAGTTTCAATTAGAGTATCAAATACTGTGTTACTGATCAGTTATTGCAAAATGTCTGCAATACCAAGTGCCATATAGGGTCACGCTCCCACCTCGATTGAAGACACATGCAAAACTCCCATTGCCCTATTTTAATGCAAGCAGTCTCCAGTTCCAAAGAAAGTAAAACAAGAGCCTCTCAAGTTCTGATCAGAGGACAGGCTGAACCGCTTTTTGTCCTTCACAACTTGCCTGGCTACTGTGGATGTCCATGGAAACAAGTGTGACAGTGACAAGTGAAGACATCTCCTCAAGCCCACCTGGGAAGAGCATGTCAACGTTATCACCCAGGAGCACACACGGAGCGGAGAGGCATTGCACCTTCTCCAGCCCCCTGGACTTCTCCGTTTGAATGTCCAGGGACAGGAGGGTTGTGCAGAAGTAGCCTCCAGCACAATGCCAGGGCAAGCAGGAGCTTTCTCCAACATAGACGGTGAATCCATACCAAGAGCCATCCAAGCAGATGCTTCATATGTCTATGCTTCCAGATGAAGAGAAAAGCCACCACGGCATATGCATCAAGTGCTCTGCCACCACATCCCTGCTGGAGAGGAGCACCATAGGTAGATGTTGGTGATAGCCAGATGCAGCTGTAGTTTTATAGGTGCTTACGGGAGCTATTTCAGCCCCAGAACAGTGATATTCTGGTGCTCATGCCAACACAGAGAGGGAAGGGCTGAATACACCCCTGACCAATATAATTTTGGTGGAGTGGACATATATCAACCAATGTCCCAGGAGATGAAGGTGAAGGATTTCTGAATCCATCAATTGCTGTCCCAGGAGCATCCCTGCGCTCAGTCCTGCCTGGATTCACTACCTCTCTGCCAGCTGCTGTTTCTCTCCCCTCCCAACCAGGGATACAAGGGTGAGTCCTTAGATTATCACCCAAGGTCTGGTGTCAGGATATATCTCCACTACACACCATACCACAGCACAGAGCCAATGGAGCTCCAAATTAGGTTGGGTGTCCCAGCAGCTCCAGGTGAGCTGATTTCTGTTGTGACTCGGCTGCTTCCTCTGCCGAGCACACAAGATTATCTCCACGTAGTCTGTCAATCTGTAGGCTATGTACATGCTTCAGGACATGCGCTCCTTCATATCTGCTGACAGATAAACAGAATAGCCCATACAGTATTGCAGGACTTAATTAATATGATCTTTCTCGTACTCATCTTCTTGAGTCCACACTTGGAAACATGTAGGGCAAGGGAGCTGTGTAAGGCCGCAGTCAGTAATATGTCACCCCTTCTAATCAATATCAAAAGAGAAAAATACAGACTATAGGCATAAAAGGTCCCCTAAATGTGCAGTTCGCAATATTTATTGACAGCAATCTGTCCAGTTGCTTCACACGGTTCTCACCTCAGTAGTACCTACATCATCTTTCAGTTTATGGCTATAATGTCAGGTACCCCTCAATTAAGCATGACAATACCTAGCACTTGTCAACAGCTCTTGTCAGCTGGTAAGCACATTACAATTATTAATTAGGCTTCACAATACTCATCAGATGTAGGTTGCTAAGTACAGTATGGTTATCTCTGTTCAGTGACAAAAAGCCACTAATGCAGTTACAGCTGTCCAGCCATCAGAAAATTATGTATGTGGTTCACGCCTCAAAATTTCAGTTTTCTGTTACATCGTGGTTATCATCCTTTTCAAGGACTGAAAAGTCTCTTTTCTTCTGTGCTTTCCTGAAATACATACCTGCACTGTCAGCATTTCCAGCTCATTTTCCTTTCCCATTAAATCACCAGCAATTTAGAAGCCATTAGGATATAAAAATTGCTTACTGGCTGCCTGGACTCTGAACACGTTGGTGAAACAGACTTTCAAGCCTGTACACAGGGGTAAGGAGCAGGGCCATGCTACTCTTAAAAGTTTCTGCTAATTGAGGTTCGAAATGCTCCATGGTGCCTGTAAACCAGAGTTAGTGCCCACTGAGCTCCCCTCTTATGGACCCGGGCATGGGGAGTGCACATAAAGAGCAGGAGTGCACATGTCTGGAGGCAATAGCTAGCATCTCTTAAGAAAACTAATGGGCCAAAAAGTCTGCACACAAGTCAGCCCGCAAGTGTGCAGTGTAACCCACTGGGACGTGCACTTCAGTAACAGTCAAGTAGTTTTTGAATAAGGCATCCAAAAGGGCAAGCGTCAAGCAACCCAAACCATCCAGGGCAAGATCAGAGGCATCACTTGATTCCTGCCTTTCCACACAAAAGCGTTGGTGGAATCCATTGTGGGTTTGGTTGGGTTTTTTCCTCCCCCCCCGTGTCTTCGTTTTTGGGGGGAAAAGGGAAAAAAGTCTTAGGAACCGTGTGCTGAAATGTCTCCAGATTTAGAATACCTCCTCTATTCTGACTGTTGCAAGGCACCCAGAAGCTTCAGGACATGTACACTGGATCATTTAGAGAAGTCAACCTTGAAAAGAGATAAGTCTCTACTTTTATCTAAGACAGAATAGCGTTCCCTTTCAATCCCAAAGATAGGAGACTGAAGAACGTGCCGGCAGCAGCAATTTAAGCTAACCTTTTGCCTTTGCTCTGCAAGAGCCTGGAAGGGCTCACGCAGTCACTTACAGCTGTTCCTGGCGTCCTGCTGCAGCCTGAGCTTCCCATACCGAGAGAGAAGGGGTTCGCTCAAGCCTGTGAGGACGGAGCTGAGACTCTCCTGCCAGGGAAGGGAGAGGGTGAGGTGAAGGGCAGAGCCATGAGAAAAGCCCTGGAGAGCGAGCATGCCTGCTCCTCCTGCCTCTGGGCATGGGCAAGGAGCCCAGCAGCTCCCTCCAGCTCTGGGACCTGGCACCAGTGGAGTCACCACGGGGCACTTGGCCATTCCCACCACCCTGCTGATGGCCACCACCAGCTCTGCCAAGAACTGTCCTCCAGACAAATATCCAGTGTTCTTTCTGTGAATGCCCAGGCAGCAAAAACTGTGCCGGCAGTCCCCCCTGGGCTTCCCCACTGATGTCCTTAACCCGCAGCCAGGAGCTGCCCTGTGCCAGGGTGTGTGGCATGCAGGTGTGCTCGAAGGTGACCAGTTCAGGGCTGCGCGAGCTTGGCTGAGCTGATGGGGCTTGGGACCCTGCAGGGGTTAAGGGCCTGATTAAGCAAAGTGCTGCTGGCCGTGGCAATGAACTGCTTTGCCAGCACAAATAATTAACCTGGTAAAAAAAACCTGGTAACTCAGTTACCAGGTTCAGACACTGTGTCTTTGGGAAAGATTCACTTAAAACGTGAGCAAATATTTTGAGGGTCCACTCTACGCCCACAGAACTACATTGTGTACTTATGCCTGATAGTTTAAACAAGATTTTTGCATCAGGTTTTTTTAATTTATTCTAGTTGATTGGATCTAAAACCTCTAATAACTACACCCATTTGTACTATATATACACAACCATTTAATACGAAATAAATCTTGTACCAGGGCTCTTGCTGGGTTCTTGGAAGATGTTACACTGCAGCTGTAAAAATTACTATTAGCTTTAAAGTTGGACCATCAGATTAGTGTCTTACAAGTGACAATTCCTATGCCTTGAAATGTTACATCTCAAATATTACAGCAATTTATTATCAAATAACCATGATAAGATTATTTCTTCTGGCAACACTGACTAACAAATTCCATTCAAATTATTAAAAAAAAGTAAGTACTACCCCTAAAACCACTTTTCTGAGCAGTTAAAAAAAAAATTATGTACCTTTTGACCAAAAACCTTAGGCAAAATCAATAGTCTTGGCTTCTATCCAGAAATTGAAGATGCAATAGGTAATGGCTGAAAAACATGTTAAAAAGCTGCCAGCTCCCAGTGGCGCTGATGGCAAGCTCTCATCTATCTTGTTTTTGTATTTCTACAATAAACGTATGAAACACATGTTGTTAAACCAGAATTTGCCCTCTATGGGAAAAGAGTGTACAATTACGATTCTTTGTTCTTGTGAAAAACAAGCCAGGTCAGAATTCTTCGCAATGGTGCCTTCTGCAGCACTGTCCTTACTAAGTGACAGACACTATGTATAGCTATAAGACTAAACAAAAAAATGTGATATAGATGGATGAAGGGGAATGAGAAATATGGGGAAGAATTCAGTGTGACGAAAAGCACACCTCTTTAGTTCTAATCCCTTCTCTTCCCTCCTCTGCAGTGTCCCAAATAATCCTTATCTAAATATTTTATTCTGAAACTACGTTGTCTCTTATCTTTTTACACCATGTTTTTGTATTTGATCTTAATCTTCTTCTATTTAGCTTGTACCAGCCTCCAGCCTTTTCACATTTAAGGATTTTCTTTCTGCAGAAATTTCCCATTAGGAGTAGGAAAAAATATAAGTATTTCTGTGGGTAAATAAGCACATAGGAGCTAACGTTATATGTGGGGGGAAAAAAGGTATGGACATTTTAGCATGAATTCATTTTCCTAAAAGTTAAAGACAAGTCGCATAATTTTTTTCTTATAATGATAATTTCCATAGGATGACGGCATGCTGAAGGCAGTGTAGTGAAATCACACCAATTTACAATATTGCAACGCATCAGATTCCAGCCTTCTGTCTCCGGAGTGTGCCTCTAACTCCCATAAACAGCTCTGGAGTTCTTTGGAGGAAACATTTACTTTATAATTTCACCACAAACTAGAAAGTCAACATCAGCTATAGTGTTGCTAAATTATTGCATCCTCACAAAAGCAGCTGTGAAAGAAGATAATCATTACAGAACTCAAAACACTTTTTTTGTTACAAATTCTCATTTAAGATTGCTGATGATATTAATTCTCATTATCCCAAAATACCACAGAATGTGCATTCAATCATAAATTCCTCATAAGACAATCAAGACTTCATATTTTCTATTGCCACTTGAGTTTCTTCTGGTGGACGAGGAACTCGTCAGAACTTGTCAGAGCTGAGTCTGAACATTAGAGGTAATTCACCACTGTGCCTTTCGGAGCAGAAGCAGAGTCCTGGTTCTTGTGGTTGCCCTTCTCTGCTGTAAGGCCATTGCCAAGAGGGCCTGCACACCAAACCGGCTTTCCTTTTCCTCGTATATTTCAGAGCAAGGAGTGGGATAAATAAATATAAGCATAAAACCCCCTTTTCTTCAGCAGCTATGTATTTACTCTGACCTTCTCATGCTATACAAAAAAGCTCGTCTCAGAATATAGCTCCACTGCAGAGCTGCAACTGTAGAGCATGTAGGGAAAGCCACGCTATGCTCACCCTGGCTGTCACACATAACACCAGAAATGCAAGCACGGACTTTAGTATGGGATGTGTAGGCTCAGCAGGGACCTCCGATTCAGTTTGGGAGCTCATGCTGAAGCCCAAGCCACTGATGGGCCATTACTGCCATTACTTTTGCTAGCTAAGGAAAAAATCAGGATGTGCCCGAGTGCTTTAATCACATTTCTATTTGAGCAGAGATGGCAATTATTGTACAGAATTATCTGCAAAAGCTGTGCAAAATATTTACAATGAGTGATGAGTCCTCAGGCTTATGTTTCCAGGAACTTGGCCTCAGGTTTACTGGCTTCATAATTATAACAGAAACCTCCTCCCACTTAGCCACCCTCACACCATTGCTGCCTGAAGTTTTCTTATCCCAGATAGCAAATGAAGACACAGGGGTCAGGCATAGCCGAGAGAGAAAAAAAATCTGCTCTAATGAATTCAGCCTGGATATTTATTAATTTTCCTCTTGTTAAACACCCAAACAAACCCACACAGGATGTTTGCTTCCAACCAATGCAGACTGCGGGGTTTAATTAGCTGAAAGCTCCACAAATTGAGCCCTGCCAAGTTTGCAGTGCTGCAGTTATAACACAAGTTTTAAAGGCGACAGAAATGGCCATAGGATATCTAGTTATGTCCTGGATCAAAGTGAAATGGTGAACACCTGAGTTCAGGTGATAATGTCAGCAAATTTATTTTTTCAAGTGCGATGAAGACTGTCATTGTTGTTCTAGAGTCTCTTTGAACTGCTGAATTGTTGCACTCCTGGAGAGAAGCACAAACGTGCAACTAACGTAGAAGTAAGCATCGAGTACACTCAAGGTGAGGTGGTATGTCACATTCTTAAGACTTTTGTGGTTGCTTTTTAAAAAATATGTAGTATTTTGGCAAACTCAGTTAACAGTTGCCTTTGTTTTCCTTTCTTGTATGAAAAATGAATATAAAAGTCTCAGAAATAGTGACGCTGCATGAATAGTCTGTTTTAATAAGCCGATCTTCATCTTGTCAAATGTGGCTTGTAGGACTTAACGTCTCTTCTTTAGATTTAATAACATGGTTATTTTTACCAGTCTGTACTTAAAACACATAGTCACATACCGGTTCAGGGCAGGAGCGCAATCCTGATCCCTTGTGAATATGATGAAATCTTGCACCATTGTCCAGTATGGAAAAGACAAAATGAGTCAACCCCCCAGCATTGCTCTTCCTGAAGCCAGCCCTTGCAGGAAAGCCTACCTCCAGGAATCGTTCCCTTTGCTCACTGGTGGCCTTGCTCTCTTCTCCCTACAAAATGGCCGCAAATTTCCCTGCATCGCTCTCTGCGGTCCTGGGTGCTTTGTCGCCCTGTCACTCCCAACGGTGCATCGGGCTGAAGCCACCAGTGTAAAGGCTGTTGCTTTGGGAGAGCTCTCTGGGAGCTGTCCTTTCCCAGAAAAGACGATTCTCAAAGTCTGTCTCAAAAGAGGCGTGCTGCTTTATTTGTTTTGGCTTCTCCTGGCTTGGTTCCTCGGGGAACCGGCTTATAGGATCTTAGCTCTTGGGAATCCAGCTGTCTCCTGATTACAACGCTGGCTGCCCTCCTAATTTCCCAATGCACTATTTATCCTCTCTGCTGCTTTGGACAGCATCACCCACTCCCCAGTTTGTTTTGCGTAGAGGTTCAGTACATGGAAGGAGAAATTCCCACCTGGGCCCTGAAAGAGCTGCACTGGGAACTCCTGCCCCCAGAACCCACAATGTCACCTCTTATTGCCATTGTCACCCTATTACTTTGTATGCTTACTATATATATGTATATTAATGATCATTTGTTATGCTTTGTCTTTCAAATAGCCTTGACTTGAGAAAAACTCACTTACAAAGCTAAGGTAAGTACTGAGGAGTCCCTAGACTTCAGCCCTGGCGTATAACCTGACTAAATGGTCTCTAAGTGAAAGATAGTTCAAGAATTTGAGGCTAATTCCCATCTGTGTATGTCATCAATTTTAACGCAGACTCTCATGGAGGGTTGGTGCATGACTACGGCCCTGCATCGTGCCAGCTATTGCTAGATCTGCTTCAGTGAAATCACTGAATTTGTACTGATGTAGGGTTAGCACAACGTAAAGGAAAGTTAGGTACACAATCACGGATGTTCTGGTCAGTACTGTGATTTTTTTAATAAAGCCTGTTTTGATGAATTGATGCCGGCAACAAACTATCCATTATTTCAGGATTTGTCTTCCAGAGCTTTGCATTTTGAGCACTCCTAGCTATCTGTGCCAACTACATGTCACTTCTGTCCTGTCATCATTTCACACCCACTTTGCATAAAAGTCAGCAGCTAGACAGAGGGATGGCAGGGAAGAACAGCATGAAAACAGGCTCCACGCCTGTTCCCCTGACACCAGCAGGCTGAAGGTCCTGGGTGACTGAAGCTTACGCAGGCCTTGGGGGCAGGGGGAGAGGTGGGACGGTCCCTTCTCCAGCTTCATCTTTCCTATACCTGCGGGACCAGCAGCACTGGAGATAGCAGAGGGGCTCCCCGCCCCATCTTCCCGGAGAACCTTCTCTCTCCAAAGGGACCTTAACCAAAGCCCAGCCAAAGGCATCGAGCTGTGTCCACCCCGAGAGCATCCAGCAAAGGTCATAGTGGGACAGAAAGAAAATCAGCATGCCACGTGGCAGCGGGTTCTGTTTTAGGCTATAAAGGCTGAAGCCGTGAGAAGAAAAATGCCTCCCTCTGGAGCAGCAGAGGGCTGTGCACGGGCCTGGGCTACGTGGACCATTGTGTGTCAAACGCCACTTAGAAAAGCTGCCAGGAGATGTTGTCTTGCTAGGAGCAGCTGCGGGGTGGAATAAAGGTGTGTGTGTATGCTGGGAAGTTAAAAACAAATCCAAGCCTAGTAACTGTGACCTGGAGCCCACACGAAAGCAGGAAAAGTGCGCTGAATGTGCTCTCTGGTTGATTACCACCCATTGTCTAAAATAAAGCAAGTCAAAAAGATTGTTAAACCCTGCTGCAGTCTCAGGGACCAAATCAGCCAAACAAATAATTCTGCTGCTTGTTGTTAACACGTGCCAGAAATGTGAAACAAAAGGTGCAAGCGATATGTTGCTCCCCTCTCTAATTTTAAACGCTGTTCTGCAGACAAGATATTCCTTACTGCAAATTCATTACAAAGCAGCGACAATAGACAGGCAAAGCGAAATAAAAACTCCACATCTCCCTGGGGAAGTACAATCCATTTCTAACCCTTTTTTTTTTGCTTTTGTGTAGACAACCAGCATCGGAGGGTAAGCAGACATAACAGAACTACCTGCTATTGCCAAGCCGTGGTTAAAAGAAGAAAGGCTGATGTGAGGTTACACTGTTCTCCAGTTTACTGTGCAAAGAATGACAGCAGAGGTGGGAAGAATTACCATTGCTTTCATAAAAGATGGACAATTGGTTCTCTGAATTATGGAAAGATCAAGCTTAAATATAACAATTAGCAACAAATGGAAAAGGAAGTTTCTTTCATAACAAAGAGCAATTACCGAGGAGGCCTGGCTTTAGAAGCTAATGTGAGTTTGTAATGAATAGGGAACTGTGGAGCGGATGTACAGAGAGCAATTTAATCAGCCCAGGGATATAAGGGGCCATGGTCAGCTGCAGTCGGCACGGTGGAATATAAAACATATGTATTAAAATATCAATAAAGGAAACAATGAAGCCATTCAAAATATAGGTTAAGAATTAGTCACTGTGTATTTCTCCAGACTGCATGGTACCGCCAAATCAAAAGCTATTCATTCCATTCACCTAGGAAGTCAAAACAAAAAGAAATGCATTGTTCGTATACTGGAAATACAGGGAGGCCCGAAGTCCTCCGTAAGAATGATAGGTCACCCAAAATTGCCCAGCCTTCCAGGGACATGGAGGGAAGGGACAGCCACATATGGCACAGCTTCTGTACCTGCAGCAGAAAAGAACAAAAAGAAAGAAAAGATTTACCACCTGAGAACAATTAGAAATGCAGGAATTTCTAAGGCAAGCAGAGAAAAAGTGGCGGTGAGGGGAGGCCAGGACATGGGCAGGAAGGAGGCAAGGCTTTGCAGAAAGGGAGCAGGGCGTTAAATCTTCAGGGGAAGAGCAGAATAATGAAGAAAGCAGCAAAAAACAGAGTCCCACAGAGGGGGAGGAGGAGGAGGGTGGCGCCCTCAAATGTTCCAAAATCTCGACAATGTCAATTAGTCTTGCCCTGAGATTTTTGGACTCAGTCCATCTGTCTCTTAGTACTTATCAGCTATATACCCTCTTCAAACGCCTGCAGAAACATTAATCCTAACACCTGTCTTCTCAGGTAGATTTGTAATGTTATTGTCCTCACCTATAAATAGAAGAGCAGAAAGATGAGAAATGAGACCAGGCAGAAGGTCTTAAACTGTGTCCAAACAAGGTGTCAAGTGGTGTTTTAATTCATGCCGGGCAATGCTGGGGGGTTTCTGCACCTTTTCTCCCAGTAGGAACAAGTCCAGGCAAGCCATACGTTCTCCTCGGTCTTCCTAGCATAAACTGACGTATAGACAGAAATTGCATTTAATAGCTGAGGAGGAGGGATCGGTCTTTATAATACAAAGGTAAAGAGAGAACTTAATGAAGGAGTATCGCTCTGGCTGAGGGCAAGTACCAAAGAGGAGAGGGCAATGTTGCTGCAGAGCCAGGGGTGTGTGACACGGGGTTATTGCAGACTGGATTATATGTGAGGAAAGGGGGAATTAGGAGCTGTCCCTCAATTGCAAAGGAACGTCTTTGCGATTCCTGGCCCACTGCAATATCGTTTATGCAGGAGCTACTGATGAGGAAGACTGACTTCCCTGCTTGCAGCTGAGACGTGGGCAGGAGCGGAACTCACACTTTCATCCAAATATTTCACTGAATTTCCCCCAAGTGCTTTTAATATCTCATCGCTTTCATTGTGAGTTGATTTGATTTTCTTTTAGTGCCACCAGCTGCTCCACATACAAAAACAGTTGGCTGTGAACTTCAAAGTTTAACACTGATTTTCACTGCAGTTTCATGCCAAGGTTCCTATAGAAGGTGGAGAAGGGAAAGTAGCTTGTTAGGGACACATTTCTCTTCTGTCTGTCCCGGAAAAGTGCTCTTCAGGTACAATACATTATTCTGCATACATAACTACAGGCATAATCCATCAGACCGCAGGTCCACCTAGTCAACTGCCCTGTTTCCAAAGCAGCTAGTGGCTAAGTGTGTAGTTGTGTAACGGTGTGCCAAGTGATATCATTCCCCAGAATATTCCCAGGAGTCCCCCTCATGCCATTTTCAGCTCAGAGTCGTTTCAGTATTTTTGTATTTACTAGCCCTCAGTGGATTTTGCTCCCAGTCATTTGTCCAATAACACTCTGAGCCAAGGTAACCAGCTATAATGCAGCTCACAGTCCCACATCTGAACTGCACTCTGTGTGAAGGACGGTGTCCTTCTGCAGCGAGCTCCAAGGATGGCGCTCTCATTTGACCCCTCCTAGCTCTTTTGTTGGAAGACTGTAAACAACCATTCCCTGTTCACCCTCTCCTTGTCACTAGTGATTTGATACACCTCTCCCATATCCCTTTGTTGTCATTTCTTTCTCAACCTGGAGAATCGATGCTCACCCAGAAACTGTTCCATACGTCCGATTATCCTTGTTGTCCTTCTTGGTATTGCTTCTGTGTCAGCTGCATCCCCTCCGAACTGAGAGGGCCAGATGCGAATACACATTTAGGATGCAGGCACAGCATGAGTTTGTGTGATGGCGACATGCTGCTTCCTGTTTTGATCTTTACGCCTTTGCTAATAATCCCTAATTTTCGATGTGCTAGTATGATCAATAACAAGCACTGTGATGACACGTTTTCATGCAACAAACTATTAGAAACCTCAGAGCTCATTCTTGTGAGGTAGCAATCACCTTAGGGCCATCATTTCGTATGTGAAATTAGGACTGTTTTTCCCATGCACACCACTTCATCTTTCCCTACAATGAATTTCACTGACCGCTTCATCATCTCATCATTCTTATAACTCTTATAACGTCCTTCTGCAGTTCTCACAATCAGCCTTGTATTCACTGCTCTGAATAACTCAGTATGATCAGTGAATATTGTCACCTCATTTTTTCCATTTTCGGATCATTTAGGAACACATTGAACAGCACGAGCTCCCCACACAAATCCCCACAGGACTCCATTCATGACCTTCTTCCACTGTGAAAGCTGACCATTAATTTTTGCCTTCTGTTTCCTTTTAATTATCCGTGCACAGACCTTCCTCCTTCCCCATGGCTGTTCAGTGCGGACGGTTGAAGGACCTCGTAAAAACAACCTTAGAAAGTTATCAATTAAATGAATCACCCTTATCTATGTGCTTGTGGACTCTCTGCACTTGTAAAAAAAGTGTGTAAGTAGATGTGATTTTTTAGTCTTCTTGGATGTGATTTTTTATTCTGCTTGGATGTGAAGCCACATCCGAAGGCAGTGAAATTTCTAGCAGGGATTAACCAAATGTCAACAGCGAAGTTCTCCCTGTCCTCACATGTGCAGCTTTACAGCTGAGTAATTCTGTAATTGCAGAACGAATCCCTGATCTTCAGCATGGTTTATGCTGGTCTGGGCACTTCTGAAGAGCTGCTTTCATAAGAAATGCAAGAATAAAATGTGAAATAACTGGGAACACGTGCTGTAACCTGCAAATAAAACAAAATATTATGCCAAAGTTGATATTTGGTATTTCAGTTTGAATTTGGCATTCCCATTTTGCAAAACATTGTATCTTTGCAGTTATTTAAACATACATATATCACAGCCTTCTTACTGCACTGAGTGTGGTTCATTCATTTTTTTAATTAACTGATTGCTTTTATTAGTTCAATAAAACTATTCTAAAGTCTGGGTTCATGTATTTTAATCAACTACCTCTTTTTATCCAACTTTGGGCAAATCACAGGGAAAAGTAATACATTGGTTCTCTAAAGTACGTAAGGAGAGGATCTGAACGGGTGATTTGTGGTCCCAGCACTTTGAGGATTTTAAAGCCAGTAGCTTGCAAACTCTAGGGCACAGCTTCTACCCATTACTTAAAGAGTGGAAAACATGCTTTTTGCTTCTTGCAATAGCAACTGGCTGCCACGCTGTGAGTGAACCAGGCATTGACCTGAACTAGCTGAATAAACTAAAATGAAAAATAATCCCTCTACTGTCAGAAAAGACTACTCTTGTCAGTATTTATTTGGCACCTCAGCGAGTCAGTAACCATCCACCAGCTCAGCAGTCTGCCTTTTGTTTAAAACGTTGGCACCAAAAATGTGCTACTTTATATTATCGCCTTATAATCTAGTCTGACATTGTGAAATAAATTTTTAAAATATTCCTTAAACTTTACCTTGCCATTGATTTTTAAATTGTGTCTCAAAGAAAGAAGCAGTTAAATTTAAGGAATCAATTTCTGCAGTAGGCATCAAATTATATTTACTGTGAAATCGCTAATATTGTGCGCTGAGTGGATAAATCTTGCAATTGTGTGGGGAAAGTTTCAGGGCTACGAAAAATTTTTGCAAAGCAAGAGGGGACCAAGGAGTGCAAAAAGCTTTTTAACTTCACCCATAGAAAACCAGCCACCTCCGGTGGCGCAGTAGCTCTGTGTCCCCAGGACTGCCATCCCAGCCTGTACAGTAAGGATTCTGCAGGGTTGGAAATATCGCAGAGAATATGATTTGGTTAAGCGAAGCATCTCCTCCCCTCCATGCAAACAGCTTGGCAGCAAGTCTGACCCCGTGGCTGCCGGCACGGCACGTGTGGCTGAGGAACAGGGTTGCACCCCAGCAAGACCCGTCAGATGCAACTGGGGTGGGCTCACACGCGACAAAAGGGTGTTTGCCTCCACCGCTCCTGCTGTTAAGGCTTTCGTTATGTCCAGTGAAACTGGAATAAAACTCTTGCAGTAAGCAGTAGCAGACAGTGTATAAATGTGACAGAAAACACAGGCAATTGCTTCTCGTGCTTATTTCAGGCCAGAGAATATTTTAAAAATATTCTTGCTTTAAACGGGTGCTGGGCAAGACCAGCAGAGCTGATGACTGGACACGGAGCGCTCTCGGAGAAGTTTAACAACGTGCTGTCCCTTACGGTCCTTCACCACAGTATTTAAGTATTTTACCTCTTTCCTGCACTCAGGATTATGTATTAGGAGAAGGAAGGAAGGATCTGGAAGATTGTTTTCCTGTGTTCTTGTTAACCTTCTCTCTCTCAAGCCTGATGCCCGTATGGTCTGTTAATAATGCAGCACCATAATTTAACACAGTTTGCCTTCAGATAAATCCCAAAGTAAGCATGGTCCGGGATAATGCTCACTTAATATGAAGTGCATGTCCCAAAGGGCACCAACAAGCAAACCGAACTATAAATGTGAAAAGATGGAGGAAAAATACAAGCCATTCCAAGCACTTCAGAAGTTTTTATTATTATTATTATTATTACTACTCTGCTGAGCTTTCATCCTGTCAGCTTAAATGAAAAAGGATTAGATCTTAATATTGTTCTGCAGTTCCAGTGACTTCCAGTAAGGTGTGTAAAGTTTTAATCAGAACGATAAAAGGGGTTTTTTTTAGAAAAAGCTTGTAATTTCATTCTAATACAATCAGGGAAGGTGCTCCAAGGCAATTGGTGAAACGTGATGATTTGTTAGCATTAAAAAAAAAAAGGAAGGAAAGAAAGGAAGAAGGAAAATGAAGGAGCTAAGGAGTTGGAGCAGAAGTTTAGCTTTGTGTCAGCAGAGCCAGGAGTGAACTAAGATTTCACAACAGCGAGAATCACTGTGATATAAATGCAGGGCTTACAGGTTTCAGGCCAGCCGCCGGGGACAGGTACACTCCCTTGGTTGATGCGGGGGCCACCCAGGAGTGCCATGGCTGCTCTTTGAGTGACACAGACGGGAGGGAAGAGGAGCACTTTGGGCAACGCTCATGTGACAACCGTAACCCTGGACACCGAACCACATTTACCATGCTTCTGGGCTTTGAGACGCAGCCATTATTGCTTCTTCTGAAAGCATAAGGAAATACAATGAGCCGAAGAGTAAGAGAGCCATTTAGACCTGAGAAAGACTGTGTCATCTCCACTGTGTCGTGACTGTGATTAAGCCGTGCCTCTTCATTAACAACCACAGCACTTATGCATGTGGGCCCTCCTTAAGGAGAACAAACAGAAAACAAAGAAGAGGTGAGCATATGGTTTGGCCAGTACATTTAATTTTATTGCACCTCTGTGAACTCTGTCCTGCAAGGTCAGAAGAGAGGCCTGGGCCAGCAGCTGGTAGAGGTCTATTAAGACAAATGGAAGAATTTGAGGTGTTCATATGGTGATTTTTACTGCGAAGAGCTGGCCTGACCCAGACTGACTGGCAGGACAAGGGCAGCTCTCGTGCAAGGGCGTGTTTCCCCCAGCAGCCTTGTGTTGCCTGTGCTGCCTGCTCTCACCGCCGGGCACAGCCACCCTTGGGATGCAGCCCTAGCTGAAGTCCACAGGGTTTAGCACATCAGGGCTCTCAAAAGGCCTCTAGTTTTTCAAAAGAGAAAGCAAAAAGTTTTACTAAACGTGAAATTCAATTCATTTAATGTGCTTCCAGGGATTATTCACCAACAGTAACACTTTTTATTTGATTTCTGCCCACAGCACCCCAGCTAACATAATGCTTAAGTATCCAGAGGAGACAAAAATAATTATGTAACTTTGTGATCTCTAAGCAATAATAATGAAAAAGTTCCATTTCTATTACAGTTATAGAAAAACAAGACCTATTACTCACATAACATTTAACTCGCTTTCAATATGGCAGGAAAGTTCTTCTGTCTCAAAGCAGCTGAAGTCCACAGGGTTTAGCACATCAGGGCTCTCAAAAGGCCTCTAGTTTTTCAAAAGAGAAAGCAAAAAGTTTTACTAAACGTGAAATTCAATTCATTTAATGTGCTTCCAGGGATTATTCACCAACAGTAACACTTTTTATTTGATTTCTGCCCACAGCACCCCAGCTAACATAATGCTTAAGTATCCAGAGGAGACAAAAATAATTATGTAACTTTGTGATCTCTAAGCAATAATAATGAAAAAGTTCCATTTCTATTACAGTTATAGAAAAACAAGACCTATTACTCACATAACATTTAACTCGCTTTCAATATGGCAGTATAGTTCTTCTGTCTCAAAGCATTAATAAAATGTAACTGCACTGCACATGCTGCTGAGAAAGCAGATTTCCATAGATTTTCTAAAATATCTGAAGCTTTCTGTTTAAGCATGGACAGGTAACTGAAATATTATTGCAACAATGAAACTAAAAACTTTTCCCAACGTGCATGTGGCCTGAAAAATAGATAAATAAATATGAGGTTGATAAACGCTATATCAGTTTCAGTCACTATTCTAGAGAAATCAGTTCTTTCCCCCCAAATCACAAGTGTAAGGAGATTTGCCAGTTTTTTTCTCTTGAATTGCTCTCTTTATAAAAGGAGTTTGAAAATCACGGAAGCAAAACAAAGCGCATTCCTTCATATGCATCATCAGGATCTGTCAAGTCGCATTCTGCACTGGTTTGCGTGCCTGAAACCCATAGTGTTGGCATGTGCATGAATTGGAAAGGAGAGATGAAACGCCCAGCAAAAAATGGGGAGTAGCTGGCTACACGGGAAGCACTGCCGGAAAAGATGACAAACCATTCACTGGTCAATAATGTGACGCTGTTTCTGAAAGAGGAAATCTTCTCCTGGTATGTATTTAGAGGATTATTGTCCATAAGACTTGAGAAGAAAATGATCGTTTCTATCTGTACTGGGGAGGCCTCAGCTACGCAGAAGTATGTGCCTTTGGGAATTGCATTCCAGGAGTGCCATAGGAGAGATGGAGAGAGCACAAAGGCAATCCTCGAAATAGGTCATTTGGCCTACAGGTCTTCATGAGGAAACAGTAAAGGAACCAACTTCTGAAAATATTTCTTAAAATTTATATACATACACACACAAATATATATACCACATGTCTGTTTTCTAAGAATATACCTTAAAAGTCAATGGCAGTACTATACAGATCAAATTTGGCGTCTCATGAGTCCCACAAAACAGCTTATATCCTAATGAAACAGTCCAGCACAACACCTAACTGCAGATTTCTTGATGAACAGTTTACTGTATTGATTACATGACAAGCTACATAAAACCTACATTAGCTGTCCACAGAAAAGCTTAGATTTTGGCTAAGGATTAATGTAAGAGTTTTTATGTGATGCAGGCAAATCTACTTTAGCTTTGCAAGACTGTAACATTCCCAGGTTTGAGAGAATTTACTGTACAAAAATCCGCTTTTCCCCCATGCTTAAAGTGTGTACAAGAATATTATAAAACATAATTCTTTGTGATCTACTCAATGCTATCGTGCCCCAGTTATACCAGCTTTTGTAGATTTTAATTTTATAGTTCTATCATTGTCAACGGACATATTTATTTCTGTTTCAAACTTACCTAAAAATTATTCTCTAAGTCTTTGTTTCTCTTTCAAAGTTTCTTCTAAAAGAAGAAATAGCAACACAGCATCTAGACAGATGACTAGAGAACGAAGTTGCCTATGGACTCATGCAAAGGATTTGCACCCTTAGTATTTTCATGACTGTTGATTTTTTAAATCTTACTTTGGGACGTTCAGTTTAGATTTTGACCCACTGAAATGGAAGAACTTTGGGACATGATGGTTTGATACAGAGACTGAACTTCCTTGCTGAGCACTATCTGCAGAGAAGAACAAAGAGATAGATTAAAAGTGCCTACAAATCTGTATGCAGTTTTCAAATGTGACTGTATATCACAAAGATTTCCTGCACTGCATCCACACTGGAAAGCAGTTAAATCAAGTTTAGATATAAGTAATGAAACACTTCTGAAGTACAAAGGACATTTCCCACAAGACAACTACCAGATGCATATTTCTGTTAACTATGTATCTATCTAATAATGACTTACAGTTTGAAATATTTGTTTGGTTGTTTGTATTAACATCTGATGGCTGTAAACAGCAGAAGTTACACCCCAGCTAGGATAAGGGTCTTTTCTAGTATACTTCCACACCAATTCTGAGAGGTTGAGTAGCCCCTTACCTACACGGGCAGCTCTACGCACCCATCCCTCGCACTCTGCGGGTGGGCTACAGCTGCATCAGCACGAACCTCTCTAGCACCAGTTCACTGCATCCCTTGTCCACCCCTCCTCCACCAGCCCCTCTGCTTTCCCCCCAGGACAATAAAGATCCTGTCTGTGCAGTCATCCCATAGCTTGACCCAGAGCCTTTAATACCTGGTTAGGACTAGGATAGGAATAAGCTGCTCTCACCTGTTAATCCAGTGCTAAGAGCAAGAAGATCATCCTCCCTGTGGTAACTGCATTTCCATTTCTTGTTTGCATCTTACTTGTGAAACTCCTACCAGCATCACTAGGGCATTTGAATGGCTGCCATTTTAGGAAGTGTGTATGAGAGACGTTTTGTCAGTTACCTTCAATTTTCTAAGCCAGATCCAAAAGATCGATCAGTTGTCAATGAGTCTCCTTTCAAATCGTGGGTGTCCTCATGCACAAAACCTGCACTTCACTCAGGAAAGCAATGGAAGCGATGCTAGATTTTTTTTCAGTGCACATGATCTCAATTTGTAGCATAGCAGGTTAAATGCTAACACAACTTCAGCAAAATGAATCCCACTCCTTGCTATCCTTTTATCTATTCCAAGCCATCAATTTGTGTGCGAATTTTGGGTGGTTTGGTTGCCTCCTGTGCATACAGCGTTGTCCTCAAAACATATGTTTCTGCTAGATCTGTATAGAGGCTTTGTTAGTGGGAATAAAGATGCCGGTATTATACAGTTTAAAGTGTGTAGGTGTTGCACTGGTAATGCTTCTGTCCATTTATGCTTATGGTACGCTTAGCTTATGCCTCTAGTGTAGCGTTTCTGAAGTACCCTTCTCACTGGGTGCACTCAAACCAGTGCGTTGCTATTTGCAAGTCTTCTGAAGCCCTGTTACATTGATCGTTATGTATTCACAATAAATAGCACTGTATTTTAATTGGATTGGAGGAAGGTTGGGGGGTTTTTTGCTTGTCAGGAAGCAAATTTAATATAGATGTTCATTAAAGGCGTGAAGCCAGAGGCTGTTGAGGATGGTGCCAACTGCTTGTTGCAGGTTAAATTGAGGCAAAGGACATGGCAAAAATGCAAAAGATTTCTTCATATATGTACACCTGCAAAGAACTGCTGCTTCCCTCAAATCCCGACTGGCACACAGTATTGGTATGCAGGACCCAGGGATTTTACCACTCCTCACAACTCCAGCCTAAAATTTTCTATTGTTCGGGGCATGCCTCGGTTGCACTCACTCATGGTTTTGAACCAGTTAAGAAAAAATTATGGTTGTGGGTTTCTGAAGTTGCTTTCTCCGTGAGACACTAACAA
The DNA here is from genome assembly GCF_000699145.1 of Aptenodytes forsteri. Classification (NCBI taxonomy): domain Eukaryota; kingdom Metazoa; phylum Chordata; class Aves; order Sphenisciformes; family Spheniscidae; genus Aptenodytes; species Aptenodytes forsteri. The sequence goes on from NW_008795695.1 coordinate 6,630,793, forward strand.
TGAGTTATTTGCTCTGCCCTTTTATTTTATTAAGAGGAGTGCATGTGGATTCTCATGCATTTTCTTTCTTCATGCTCCACAGCTCTAAAAAAATATAAAATCCTAACTGAAAGGAGATTAAATTAGATTTGCGAGATGTGAACTCCCAAACAAGAAAAGAAAACAAAAACCCTAATCAGCGTATTGTGATCACGGAAGACATTCTAAAGAAATTTAATGCCATGTAATACATATTTAAAAGGCAGCTTTTTACAGCCGTACATTTTTTCCTGTTTGCTTATGCATGGTAACAAGTAGCATTGAGACACAAAATGCATTAGAAGCCACCACACAGCACAGCCACCCGTGGAAACAGCAAGTTAATTTAGCATCAACTTCTTGTGGTTTTAGACAGGGATGCAAATGGCAGATTCTAGTAGTACCAGGCTGATGCAGCTGGTTGTCCTGTGTCCTTTCCCTTATCCCATTGAGATACCACCCCTGCAGCTGCTCTGCTTGGTTGTTGCTCTGATGCATTGCTTAGCTATCTGCACTTTTCTTTTCTTATGCTGAGAAAATGATCGTTGTTATAGGACCTGTCTTCTGCGACAGGCCAACCATTGGGATGTAAATGTAGTTTCTTCCACGACTCAAGGAACTCCTTCAGTTTGTGGTTGTTAAGACAGGATCGACCGAGGGCTAGCTCGACTGAAGGACGCTGGTGAAACAATTCTGCGGAGGCTGACCCAGTCTCACGGGTGCCTGCCTCAGTCAATGAACTCGTAACCCGGGGTGAGTCACATGAGCATCCTATTCAACCTCAGGGAAAGGAGTACGTATATTGCACTTGGATCTGTGGACGTGCTTCCTAAAAAAGGGTCAGACTAAGCAGAATGATGCACTCCAGGATTGCACCTAATGTACTTGGCCGCTAAAGGTATTCAGTTCATGGGACCGGGCTCATATTAATCTGACGTAGCCCTTCCAAAACACACGTAGTGTGGACATCAACTCCCCAGCACCAAGTGTTTTCAACTGCACATCTGTTCCCACTGGACCACAATACTCACTGATGTAGACAAAAGCATCAGCATGATAATCCAGGCTGTTCAGCCACATTATCCTCCCTCTGAGATTCAGAAACCCTGAGCTTCTTCCTACATTGTCGCCTTCACTCATGAATCACTGGCACAGACAGAGATGTGAAACAGCCACAGATCTTACGCCATCTTTCTCCTAAACACCCCAGTGACCACTGGGAAAGCATAGGTACATAGAAATTTTAGATCCCCCCCAAAAGGCGAACACGGATTTTGATGATTTATTTTTATCGATTCATGGATCTGTTTCCAACACAGCAGTCTCCTTCTCTCTCCAAACTGAGCTTTTCCTTCTGTTGCTTAATACCACTGGTATGTGTTAAGTTCTGGCAGATGTTATACTCTCTCCAAAAGACAAAAGCATTCTGCTCACAGTAAACAATATTTCCAAAGGAAGTTCAAGTTGTTTCCAAAACTGGGATTGAACAGGGTTGAAGTTCATCCAGTGAACTGTATTGTACTCTGCCTGGGCAGAGCTTTGCCTCTAAATGGGTAAAAGATCATGCTAGAAATTCATTTCAGTCCGTACATTCACTGTTAGTGAGAGCCATAAAAGTCATGCTTTCGAAATTTTGAGGACTTCCATCAAATCACTTACTGCTGCCAAATGCATAGAACAGCTTAATTAAGGTTAAAAAAAAGACCATCATATGCAATCAGGATCCTATTATTACAAGAGAAAACCATTATTCCAGTGACCCTACACCCTTCAGGAGAAGATACAAAATTGTTTCTGCAGGCAGATGGAAAAATACTCTTTAATGAGTCACCTCTTGACAATAAAGAATGAAACCTATCTGGATTTCAAGAATTCCGAAAGTTTAAAAAAAAAAAGTTTTAGTTTAAAAGAGTTTAAGACTTGGACATGTTACACATACTAGCTTTTTAAAGCAACAGGGTGGAACTGAATGAGTAGGCTAGTGGTAAATAAGGTTCTGTGGTACCTCTCCAAGTTCATTTCAAGAAGCCTTGACTCTTTTTGTTACAGATAGATTGCAGCCAGAATAGACTGTTAGGGAAAAGATTGCACCCTGAAAATGTAAAAGGACAATAAAACAAAAGGTGCATCATCAGATATTAAATCAGATCTCATCAGGCAAATTTTAGCCTTAGCTCTTAAAACCTTCGCTTAAGAACCCCTCAATAAATGTGTTGATGTAGAAGCACAGAAAATATAAATTTTATTAGCTGTTAGGATCTGAGATAAATCTTTATATTTATCCTTAACTAACACAGGAACTGTTTCAGGGTGTGTCGGCCACGTCCCTTGTCCTGTTCTGTAACTCTGTGTTGCAAGAGGGAAACTGTGCAGTGAACTGAGCTCCTAACAGTGCTCTTGTTCCTTGTTTGAACTCTAATTTTCCTTTCCTTGGGGACTGGGGGTATGGACAGTAATAAGGAAAATCAATGATTCCTGATGAATCCTCACAGTCCAGCTCAAGCCAGATACAATTTTCTGGAGAAGTGTGCCAACCAGGGTTGGCAGGCTCAAGAACCTGGCAGCCCCCTGGCCTTGGATGGCCCTTCCCATGCTGTACAGATCGGCAGAGACTGTAAGATCACCCTCATGGCCTCAGCATGAAGCAGTGATTCACGGTTTCTGGAGGGCAGATGTCCACATGAGGAAGCCCCTGATCAGCACTGGGCGTTCTTTGAGATGATATGGAGAACAGATAACTTACAGACTCCCACCATTGTGGGATTTCCCCTTTTTTCTAAAACTTTGTTACATAATTTGCTTTGTCAAATGCCATTTCTCACCATTGACCTTTACAGATATGTTAAAAAGCAGCAACTTTTACTTTTCCGCCTTTTGCAGCAGATATGCTTTCCTGGACAAAAAGCAATGGAAATCTTGATAAAACATGTGAATCAGAGATGACAGTTGTGTTCCTCTTAAAAAAAGAGAGTTGAAGAGGCAACTGAGGCTCCTGCATGGTTCCAGCATAGTAGAAACTCTCTTTCCTTCTGCTGATCCAGAGATAACTAGCCAAAGGAGGCTCACTGCATAAATTTCCTCTTTCACGGGGTCTCTGCTCAGAACACAGTGTCTGCTCCAAAATCTGATGAGATTTTGGAGTTTTTCCCTTTGATCCAGTTGGTGTTTTCAAGAAGTCTCTCTCTGTAATTATACTTTGGGGTTTGGAAGTGACATTGTGTTGATTCTACAAAGTTTATAGAAAATAATGGAAGCTTTGAGTGATCCTTTGTGACTTTCCTCAGTGCAGAGCTTCAGAAAATATTTTGGGAAAATACTCAAAACCAGTAACAACTGTAAATCTTTTCCAGTTCACCTCCCTGCTATCTATAGCTGAGGAATCAAGAAAGTTTATTGGATCAAATAACCTAGGCTGGACTCTTCCTGTACTCAGCATCTTATCAAGGCTAACCAGTTCTCCAGGATGTAATTGAGAGCAGAGTTTAGGATACTCGAGGCAAAATTTAACACTCTGTTATGTAGTCAGTGTTACAGATTTCTTTCGTTCATCCCTGAGTAAAGAACTTACTGCGACAAATCATATTCCTGTTAATTCACTTCCTGAGCATTTGTCCTACAATATTATTGCTCCTTGTTTACAGAGAAAAAGTTGAAGGATTCCACCATATGGGTATAAAAATATTATCTCAGATGGCTTATTATTTTATAACATCCTATTTCCCACCCACAATATTAATTCTTACTTGCACACTACCCAAACGTTAGCAGCAACTACTTAACATGGATACCTGTCCATTATTGCCATTCTCTTTTCCCTAAGGAAATGAGGTTAGGCAGTTGCGCTGGCTATCCATCCATCTGCCTGTCTGACAGTTTCCCCAGCCCCCCCTAAGCAAGTGCTGGTTCTTGGCCAGTCGCAATGATATTTGATAGAAACATTTAAACCCCAAAATTAACAAGCTTCATGAAAATGAAAGTCAGGCAAAGGAGACAGACCCAAATTACTGTCACCACTGTGGGAAAGGTGGGCAGAGCTCAGCCGTCCTCCACCTGGCAGCAGCTACCTTGCTGATGAGCCAACATGTCCTCACCTGCCCATTGGCGCAGCGGGGTCCCTGCCTAACCTCTGCCCACACTGTTCCTTGCCCTTTGTGGTGGCATAAAAGTATATGCAGGAAAGAGAAAGTTATCATCACAAGGAAAAGGGCTTAAGGACACAAACCTGCAAGAAACTTAGCTACTGGAGCTAGAGGTTTCATCAGTTCTGCAGCTCATGGGACAACCTCTCTCTTATTTATGTGGTGGCCGTGCCTAAAAGCCCCTTTTCTGTATCAGACCCCAATTTTCTCAGCACGGTACAAATACAGAATACAAAGACAGTCTCTCCTTCTTCCTGCCAAAGCTTTAGCGATTCTTATGGCAGTTTCTCTCTCCTGATTGCATGTCAAAAAAAAACCAATAAAGACAACAAATTGTGGAATCAAAATAATATAGAGTGACAGGGGAAATGCATGTAAAAAATACGTAATGAAGCCAAACCGTTGCTAGTGTAAAGTCTTGAGTGCGATTAGTAACTTTGGATATGTCACTAGATTTATTTTGTATCCTCACAGGATATGTCGCTGACGATACCTTCAGGGGGCCTGATTTCTCAGGCATAGTTGCTCAGTGCTTTGAAAAAAAGTGAAATCTGTGTATGGGGTCCATGCAGCTGCTGATCCAATGTGAATGGCTGAAATTATTGCTCCCTCAGCCAGAAGTTCCCTCCCTGAAGATGTGATGAGTGAACTGACCGTATGCATGCTCCAAATCTGTTATAACGTGAAATAGAATGGGTAGCTTTTATCACACTTGGTCTATTTCTGGTTCCAGTAAATGAAAATAAATCTGTCCTGTCACCTTAGCAGGCATGATTTTCCCTCTCTCCCATGGGCACTAAAGCTTTTGACAAGAAAAGTACCTTTTATTTGAGGAAAAGGGGAGGAAGCAAAAATAAACATAATGCAATGTCTCAAAGATTCAGTCAACCGCACCATTCCAAATTAACAAGGGAGCAGCAAAGCCCTTCACCCCTGGCCAACCCAAAATCCTCCCCAGGGCCCTGTGAGACACAGGGGAACCAGAAGGGCACCCACCCCATGAGTTAGCCTCCACCCAGGTTACATCAGCCCAGCTGGCCCATCCAGGCTCAGCTATAATGTCAATTTTTCACCTCCCTGAATCTAACCACATTTCCCCTCAAAGTCAGCCTGACGCTGTTTCTGACTCTGGCCCTGCCCGGTCAGGGCTAGCCAGTCCCAAGAGGGACTCCCAGTGCCAGCAAGCATCCCTTGTTGGGCCGTGCTGGGCAGGTTTCCCTCGCCAAAGCACCCCACAAGCTCAGGGTGACCTGTGTAAGGCAGGTCCCCTCCTGCGTGACTTCTGTGCAACTGGAGCCTCATGAAATAAGAAGTCAAATAGGCATTAAAAGCCACGCAGGCTCTGGGGAAAGTGCTGGAAACCGTGTTTGAAGGACTACAGCAGCTCACTGGTAACTACTGGATCACTTCAGCTGTTTATCACAACAAACGCAACCAATTCCAAAGTATTAAAAAGAAAACAAAACCAAAACAAGCATTGGGTAAGGAAAGCTATGTTTTACATAAATAAAATAAATGAAGGCCGTGAAAGTTGGGTCCCCCCACTTTTTTCCATATATAAGCATAGAAAATCATCTCCAAATCCAATGGTTACAGGGTTTTCAATTACACAGACTGATCTTGTCTTGGTCAAGAGGATGAAATTCCCCCAAAATTGTTTTGTCGTGTTTTGTTTTAATTTTACTACCTCCCTTTTCCGTTCTTTGGGCAGTTCAAGAAGGAGTTTCAGTGCTCTTTCAGTCGTGAGGAGGGAGTTTCAGTGCTCTGTGCCGCTCCATGTCAGCAAAAACTTCAGAGAAAAACCATGCAGGAACAGAAAATTCTTTTTTAACCTGAGGAAGGGTAAAGCCCCTTTCTCCTACCCACAAATCAGGAAAAATGGGAACAACTTTGAGATCGCTTTGCCCTAATCCTCTCCGCTGAGGAAGAGCATTGTCTACATCAAGTCATAATACGGCCTCATACCAAAGGACTCTCTTTGTAAGGAAAAAGAAAATTCCACATTCCTGTTTTTATTCACGGTTTCTGTCAAAACTATTTGCGGGCTCTTTTCATGGGTGAAGATGAAGAGCTCTTTCATCTACATGTGGTTACTTTGACTTAATTTCTTTCAATTCATTCTATCAGCTGCTGCAATTATTTCTCTTCACAGAAACCCTTCACCGTCTGCTATTAAATTCCCAGCACTGCGCGGCCAAGTACCCGCAGCAATACTTACCACCGGTGTCAGCGCTGGAGCCGAGCGTGTCTTCTTCTGAAGGACAGATTAGTAAATGGGCTCTGTTTACTTCTGACACTTCCCTTCCCCAGGGCGATAGTGCAAGCGAGTCCGACTGGAAAAGAAAGGAAACACCATTCACGCATGTATGGTTTATTTTGAAAGAAATTTTCAGGAAAAAAGACAGCCAGTACAGAGAGAGAGTAACAGGAGTTCCCACCACTCGCTTTTGGCTGCAAAACATGTTTTGTTGTTGCAATTATCCAGCGTGCTATTCTGTGGTATATTTTCAGATTAACAAGGTGATGTGTTGTGGCAATGTAAGTCGAAGAGCAAAGACAAGAGTCTTCCCAGCAAACATTTGCGTAATGCAGGTCAGTCTGTAGTCGGCCTCGGCCATCTACCTGGCAGCTGACCCGACTACTGCAGGATTGGAGCACTGCTGCTGCAGTCAGAAACAGAAACCCTGTCCTTCTCCGGAAAGAAAAACTTCTCCATTTCGCATCATTTCTGGAGCTCCCATCTTTCCGTGCATCCAAATACGCATGCTCCGTTTGGCCAGTGTTATTTCCCTGTCACCCACCCACGCAGACTTCTTCTTCTCTAGCTCCCTCACACCTTCACTACATGTCTCAAATTCATTATTTACTGCTTACCTCTTTTGGGCAACCGGTGACTCTGTTTCTGGTCTGAATGTGCTGCTTCTGAGACAATACACCTACTCAGGAGGGTTTGATTGTTTTGATGCAACACCCTCTCCAGCGGTGATACCGTTCCTCAACGCCTGGTCTGTGCTAGCTCAGGAATCGCTGGCAGCAGGTCAACTGGCCTTGTACGCATCTCCTCAGCTGCACCTACTGATTTTGTACGTACATGAGGGGTTTGGGGGCTACAGGAAAACTATTCTGCGCTACCTAGTCTCCTTTAAAGGAAGACGAGTTCTAACTGGTTTTAAGCGTAAAGAAAAGTAGCAAACTCATCTTCTTGACATTTCGAGACATTAACTTACATTTGGACAAAGAAATCAAATGACAATGGCTTTCTCTCTGCTTTCTTATGTTTACATCTTTTTCCGTCATCTTTTTTTTCTTTCTCTCATCTTTACCTCTCTCTCTTCTTCTAATCTTTTCATCTCTTTTGTGTTCTCCCCTTGTCTTTTTGTTCCTTGGTCCTGCACATCACCAACGCCTCCCTCCAGCTTGGCTCCACTCGGAGCCCAGGGCTGACAGAAGCCCAGAACCGGGGCAGGAGAGTTCAGTGCAGGGCAAGGTTGGCATGGACAGGCCGTGCCCTACATTGCTTAGCACATGAATGCAACTCATTCTCGTCTTGGACACAAGTGCAAAAGTCTGATGGTTCTTCCTGAACATAAAGCTCCTGGTTCAGCCTGGGGAGTGCGGTCTGAAAGGCTACAGCCCAGCGCTGAAGGGCCACAACCAGTGTTCGTCTGTTGATGCAGATAGAAGTAGCTTGCACAGAGAGACAAAAAATTTGGCTGACTTTGGTATAAGCAGGTTTCACGTCCTCACTCCACAGAAATCCTCTGCATTGCAAACATTGTGCTTCTCAGCTGGATTTTGCAGGCCATTCACCACCAACAGCAACATTCACTGTTCTCTGCTCCAGCTCCTTGTTTTGCTCCCAGGGGCGTGCAGAAAGGTGGCCTGCAGCAACAGAGCAGGGCTGGTGTTGGCCCAGGCTGAGTGCTTTCCCTACTCACAAATCCTGACTGCAGGCAGGTCTGACAGGTTTCTGGGAAGAGGGCTTTCACCTTTGCAAGCAGGGGTCTCTGGGAGCATATGGTCTGTACCAGTAGCACCTTGCTCATCACAAAAAGCCATGGGAACTGTAAAACTTAATGTATTCTTTGTGTACTTCTTATGAGCACTAATGCCTCTGGGCTATAGACTCTTTGTTTTCCTTCATGTTCTCTTTTACACTAGTGGCATTTTATCAGGTTGATAATTCAGCTATATAAAAATCCCCCGATATCAGCATTAGTTTTGTCAAATCCCTTATCCACTGCGTGAAAACAGACAGGCATTTTGTTGAAACAATAAATCCATTATGTCAACACAATTAATTCTGTTCACTGACTAAAACATTCTGTCAGGAACAAAAGGCATTAACCTAATATCTTTATCTAGTTGACAAAAAACAAATTAGTTCAGAGTCTTTGATGTCATTGTGGTTTACGCCAAGGAAAATCCTTCTTGTCAACATACCATTTTATCATCATTTTGTGGGGAGTCAGGACACATGGGCTTTACCAGGGCTCTGCTGAGTGACACAGAGAAAGTTATTGCATCTGCTTGTGCCTGTACTTCCCTCTGCCTGTCTGGACCAGGGCTTCTGCAGAGAACTGTTTCTAATTATGTGCTTGTACCATGATGGTCTGTTCCCTGGGTCAGGGACCATCATTTCTCTGCATGTTTACTTTTACAACACAAAAGGAAAGGAATCGGTTCCCTCTCTGCTCTTGCAGCACCAACAATAAGCACTTGATTTCTCTTGGCACTTCTTAATGCTATTATAGACCAAATCACTTTCAAAGTCATTGGTGAACACGAGGGGTTTCGGGGCTCCAAGTTTCTAAATGAGATCAGCTGTCCTTGCATGTCTCCTTAAGGAAAGGGCCTTAAGGAAAGTCCCTCTCTCTCACATGTATGTTTTTTCCTACAGCCATTGAAAATTAGAGGTTCAAATTTCGCATTATTTCTTCGGGGAATTATTTCATTACAAAGAGACCTCAGGTTTCACTGAAGCCCTTAACAGTGGGCTGCATATGCACAGAGAAAGGAAGTTTTACACTGCAGTAATGTTCTTTCCCCCCGCCCCCTTCTCCTCAGAAGAGGTGAATTACGTTATGAGATGAGTTTTTAAATCAGCGAAGTAGTCAGTCCTGTCTCCCTGGAGGCTAAGGTACGGCAGTGGTTTCCCTCAGCTCCTCCTGGCACTGGGAGGGCTCCTCTGCAGCGGGCCTGGGACTGGAATGTATGAGAGCAGATGATGCAAACCCATCCTGTTGTAGAGGAAAGCCTCCATGAGCTTGGATGGGGCTGGGATGTAGATACAGGACAGGACCACCGCTGACGCCACCGCAGCAATTCCTTTACCACCCATGGGTGCGTATATCAGGACAGCAGCCCTTCTGGCCATGGGAGCAACCCACGTGCAGAAGTTCAAATTTGTTTTCCCACAGGCACAGGGTTTGTGCAGTGCCTCCAGCACCCCGTTTGGCCATGCCGCATAAAGTCAGGGGCTCCTCTGTTCATCCTCTGAGGAAGGTCCTCCTTTAAAGATATGCCCATTTCATTTCGTGCTAACAGCACTATACATAAGCATGCAGATCAGCGTTGTCTTTTTGCTGAATGGAAGGGTTGTTATGGAAAGGATTCTGGCTGAGATTTATCAAATCTGAGATTTATCAAATCAAAGCTAAATATCTGGTCTGCCAGAGAAAACCTGTGCGTGTCCCAGGTTTCCTTTTCTTCAGTGTCCATCTGGAAATGGCCATAGCAGCACTTCTTTTCCTCACAGGAAGAATAAAGATATCTCTTGAGGGCGAAGAGGGTTGTGAAGTGCTACTGCGTGCAGTAATCCGAGTTAGAACTAAGCACAAATATACTTTTAGAAGATGGACATTTCACAGTCGTCACTTGGCCGTCCACTCCAGCTTCCTTACGTACTCTGAAAGTAGCAGGACACCATCAGTCTTTGAAGTACTGTAGGTCCCACACACAAGACCTCAAACACAGGTCAGGGCACGGGGCCGTGTGAGATTCATCCTAGCTACTTGCTTACGAGGAAGCTACACTTACCTCATCTATGGCACTAATGTTTGGTAGCAGATTTAAGAGGTTCATTTTAAAAGAAAAAAAATAGAAAGAATTAAAAAGATGCTTACAATAAACATTCAAGGAAAAACCTGAAATTATACTTCATCATATCTAAACCTTCAGACTGCGTGCCTACATTTCTTTTTCAAACGCCCAGTAGCTAAGTTTTTCTCCTTACACTGTCTAAAAGGCAACAGTGTAGCTCCACGCAGTGCAGACAGAATGACTGTGAATTGTGTGGTTATCAATAGATTCATGATTAGCATTTTTTCTTCCATTTATGCCTGCAGTGATTAAGACATATCCAGCTTCCTCTTTCATTTTTTAAGAAACCTTTTTTTTTTCCCTATTCTGCTGGAAAATAATCTGTCTTGGTTGATCTGTGATTTGGCCCTCTGCTGTGGTCATGCATTGTTTTAGAGTAGCTTGTGAATCACAGTTGTGAGCTGAATTCTAATGTACTTGCGCATATGCTTACCTTTAAGCTGGCAAGTGATCCTTGCAAGATCAATAATGCTGTGTTTAAATACGTGTTTAGGGGCTTTGCTGGACTGAGACCGAAGTGTTCAGAATCTACGAAACTGAATTTCTGGTGGATGAGTGCTGTAATCTTTAGAAGTGTTATAGTTTTAATTTAACAGCCAAGGCTTTCTCATTTATTAGGTAGCTGCTGTCCCCTAAGCATGTTGGCTATGATGGTTTTTTGAGTGATCGTCTCAACATTCCCACAGACCTCACCTGTTGTATCAGCTAAGGTAGTCCGCTCTCGGAACTTCAGAGGTAGTACAGAAGTTATCAGCAGGATCAAATTACGTGGTAGCTATTTTGCTAATTTGGTTAATGAGATGCTTTCCAGTGTGAGACAGATGTTGCCTACACACACAGGCACAGAGAGAAACCTAGATCACTGGAAATAGAATTACTGCCTTCGGGAAATGTTCTGCTCAACGTACTTGCAAATGCTCGTGGGAAGCCATCCTGTTTTACCTAGCTGAACTGAGATAATTGGCTAGGGATTTTCTATCTCCAATTTTAAACTTTTCTGATATTATCTGGAATGCTTCAATACTTGGCCTCTGAGGTTTTGCTGTGTTTTCTAAGCTATGCTTACTGAAATCAGCTGCAAAATCTTAGTAAAACATTGCTTGAAATCATTTCATGGTCAAAGCCAATCTATCTAATGTCATGTCATAATATTTTAGAGAGCATCTGTACAGAGGTCCCTTAAAAAGAAATAGTCTTAATTGTGTATTGTTCCTCTGTTATGTTTTTCCACTTATTTGCCCAGTATATTAAATCTGCTGTACACAAACTATTCATTTTTCCTAAACAGAAAAATTAAGTTAAACTTTCAACACAAACCATTTCCCTTCCAGACACAGAAACACCTCGTGCTTTATAGCAAATAAAATGTTAGAACATAACACAAAAGTGTGCAAATACTTACGGTCCAGTAGGACAGAACCAAAAAGTGGCAACGTCACATTGAGCTGCTATTAATATGTGGTACTGGGAGAAGAAATACAAACTCATTGAATCACAGGAGAACGGCTGAGGTTGGAAGGGACCTCTGGAGACTGCCTAGTCCAAGCCCTGTTCAGAGCAGGGTCACACACAGCAGGCTGCCCAGGGCTGTGTCCAACTGGGTTTTGAATATCTCCAAGGATGGAGACTCCACACCCTCTCTGGGCAACCGGTTCCAGTGTTCAATCAACCTTAAAGTAGAAAATTATTTTTCCTATTTTTCTAAACAGAATACTGTACATTGGAAAAACATTCACCTGCAGTCTTTCACAGAGGGCTACAGAACTGCCCTCAGGCCACCATCAAGTCAGTGAAATGGTGGCAGTCCCAACTGCAGTGTCACAAAAAGGCATCAGGGTGAGAGACACCCGAAATTGTAGTGAAGTAAGATGGTGTCAGTGGTCTTTTTGAAATAGATTTGCATTATCACAGAAACGAGCTATTGCCACAGTATTAGTACATGGCCCTGCCTCAGGTTCCCCCAGGTTTTGGCAGACCAGTTCTGGCAAATCTCCTGTTGGTACCTTAAGGTGCTCCCACGCCAGCCGTCCCCAGCTGTGGGATGCTTGCCCCAGGGCCAACAGCTGTGTGGGCTGTCCCACCGCCACACAGTGGGACAGGCTCAGGAAACCCAGTTTCTTCTGTGGCTTATGCCAAGATGGACGGAGGAAGGGACTGCGGACGAATACTCTCCACCGCTGACTCTGCTGTGGCAAATGAGGCTGTGCACAGACAGGCAGACCGAAGGGGTGACAGCAGCAACATTTTAAAGCCATTTAGCAAATATGACTAGGGCTTGCCTGTCAACTCCCATATTTAAAATGGCATCATGGATGAAAGACCACATAGTGCAATCTCTGTAGGCCACATGTAGGATAAGAAGGGACAGTGCACTTGTGGAAGGGCACAAGTGAAGTAAAACAAAGTTTGGGGTTGACAAGAGGTGCTCAGTTGCTCAATATAAATGCGTGATGTGGGAGCAGGGGGAAGGGAAATTGCTGACTGATGAGTGGTGCCGCAGTGCCGGGTCCCTGAACACCCTTGCAACTCCAGTTTTGGTCACCAGCCCCATGCATGTCCCCTTGGGGGACACGGCAGGCTTACTCACGTGGCTGAGGCAGACACATCAGGACAGCCCACCAGATAGCCCATCACTGGCCTTCATGGGTGTTTTGATGGCTGAGAAGGAAGGTAGAGCAATGACTTTCTTTGAGTCCTTGCACTGCCCCTGGTCAGACAGAAGTCCTGGGTATGGAGGACCCCATCATTCTTGGGACGTGGATGGTGACATGTCAAGCCTCGAGGGGCAAAACAAAGGCACGAGATGTTGCTGCAACTTTTTTGTTGCCAGATGGTATTTCAGGAGCCCATACTTGCATTCGGGAAGGCAGCTATTGCCCTCTGAAGACTCATGACTTCCCTACACCCACCAATCAGCGGCTAACCATTTTGGGATGGCACATCCACCATGCACCTGACAGGTCTCCATAGTCTTCCCCCAAACTTTCTAACTTAGTCTAAAGTGACTAGCAAGTACCAACAAAATCACCTGAGCCTCTGCTTTCCAGGATTTTCCAAACCCAAATTAGCTGTGATCACACAGGCCACATACACAGCACTTGTCCCACCGGTCCTACAGCAGGTGTTAGGTGGAGCGTGCTTGCAGCCCCCTTAGTGTGGACGGCAGGTGAAGGGCTGGAAGCAGCACTGCGAACACTGCCCTGCGCAGCCCCTGTGAGCCTTTCCGTCGTGACCAGAGCAGCAAGGACCAGGTTTTTTGGCAGCTGTATGCCCTGCCCTCCATCCCCACAGCACACAGTCAGGCCACCCACACCCTGGCTGTCACCAGAGAGGAGCATGGCCGTGCTGGGTGTGCAGGGATGGACGGGCCGCGTGAGGACACAGATTACTCTGCAGGGTGGCAGATGTCAGAAGATGAATGAAAAGCACCAGATGGCTTGTTGGGTTTATCTTTTCACCCTCTTCTCTTGCTCTCCAGCAGCATTTGATCATGATATCTTCTGGGCAAGCACATTTCCTTTGCTTACATGTCCCCGGGCCCTCTCTACCCCCTCCCGAACACCGTGGTGTGCCCACAAGCATGGCCTCCACCACCCCCAGGAGACCTCACAGGCCTCAGGGCGGGGGGGTGGCTGGGTGGGGAAAAACACGCCACAGAGGCTGCACAGAGGATGGCGGGAGGGAAGTTTGGGGGTAGCTTTCTCCCCATTTTCCAGGGTGAAGGCAGGGGTTTTGGGGCTGTGGGTGAGGCAAGATGGATGAGGAGCTCAGGGGGAGTGAGAGAGCCACAGCTACGGGGAAGCAAACATGTTCAGAGCACAACAAAACCATACTCCCCAGGAGGGCCAACATGGCCCCTAAGCATTAGGGAGACAAGCAGGACTGGTGGGGAGGCCCAAGACCTTTTTAGATAGGGCAAGACTGATCTGGAAAGCAGGCAGGGAGGGAAGAGGGCAAACCAGGACAACAGCACCAGCATCACTCGGTGGATCGGCACATCCCAGTGGGGACTAGCAGTAGTAAACCGAGGCCACATCACCTAACTGAAGCAGCAGGCATGATGCTCCATCATTGAGAAGAGATGGCTCCAGTCAGCCCCCTGTGAGCAGAGCCTGGGGGTGATGTGGGCAGCTAAGGTCCACCACTGAGGCCCAGGGATGCAGCAGAGCCAAGAGAGAGCATGGTCCAGCTTCATGGACAGGGCATCCTTCCCGTCCCTCCTCCTCCATAATGCAGGAGGCTTACAGCAAACCCAAAGGTATATTTGGCCTCTCCATTGCCCGAGAAGCACTTCAGAGTGCTGCGCAACCTCTTGGTGTTTCCAGAGCCTCTGTTAGCGTGTGCATCCACAGCAAGTCCTGGAGGTCTCAACAGCTGCGTGGCCGAGTCGTTGGTTCAGACCCTTGTGTCCCCGTTCAAGGCCAGAGTGCATGAGGTGTGCTTCTGGAGCAGATCCTCCAGTTTCACTTGATCCAAAAGGGCGCCAGGTCACTGGCGCCAGAATCTCCCTGCAACGTGAGCCGAGGCAGGGTCAGTGGGGGTGATTGGGACGTTTGCATGGAAAGCACACCCCAGAGCCGGCTAAAACGCTAATGCAAATGTGCACTGAGGGCTCTGCTCTGCACCTGTTTCTAGTGGTATCTAGTATACCAGCTTTTGAGTGAAACAGGACTTTTATATGGACCAAAAGCACTGATTAACGGGTCCTCAAAAGAGATTTTGTTGTGGAGTCTGTTAGGGTGGTGTAGGGTCTTTTCTTACACATTTTGAAACTCAGAGCTGAATCAAGGTCCAGAGGGAAAAAGGAAAGAAGGAAAGAAGGGGGTTTTTTACAACTTGTTCATCTTTATTATTTGAAGGCAGGCTTTTCAAAGACGAACGCCTGACATTTGATTATGAAATCTATTGTCACACACTGCAGCCAGCAGTCACCAATCGTTCTCTCGAAACTTTCCTAAATGAAAACCGCAAGACTCATCTTCCTAACTAAATACTCAGAGCAATGCCACAGCACAGTGAAAACAGACAGATGAAAATGCTAAAGCCCACTAATGTAACACAATGAGCCACACGGAAATGTGGTATGATATGCCGTAAGCTGCAGGGCTTTGTGCTCAGCATTCAAAAGCTCATACATCGGCACTGTTATGATAACAAGACTTTTTCTCCCTTGTTCTTCTTGCATTAGCAACCCACAGAGCCGTGGTGCCACCAGGAGAACTGATGTGGAACCGCCTCCATTAGCAGGAGAGAGAGATATTCAGAGGGTGCAGAGCTTACTGTCAAGTAGGTACCTCCACACCTCTTTAATAAGCAATTATAGGAAATAAGTACAACCCGGGTCCCATTTTATCTGAAGGCACAACAAGGTTCCCTCAGAACTTCAGAGCATATCATGTCACCATGGACTGAGCTGCATTCATTCAGCAACGCAGCTGAGCCGTAGCTAGTTCCTGTGTGCCCACTGATGTTTCTCTGCGAGAAGGGAAAGTGAAACCTAGGATCAGGAAAGACAAATCTGTACTATGAGAAATTAGTAATTTCCATAAGTACCAAACCACACAAAAGACGGGAATCCCCTACCACACTGAAGAAGAGGCGCATTTGTTGGAAATGCAGTCTCACGCAAACTGTAACGCATCTCTTTTTGTGTTTTGTCTTTAAATGAGAAAAGTAACCCTGTTTTCTCTCTGCATTGAAGAGACTTGCACATCCCAGCCTCCAAAACAGCCCCATGCAGGTGAACACCTTCTCACTTGAACAGGATAAATGTATTTATGCTCTCTGCGAAGAAGTTACAGTGGGAAGAACTTTCCCCAGCCATGAGTAGGCCTGAGCAAATTGAGCTACCAGTGTCATTTGATTTTGCTTTACTTCTTTTTAAATCGAGGCTGTCAGGGATATGCTGAGCTGGCTAACTTTTATTGGTGTTTTCCAGCTCCTGCCACGATGGTGTGACAGCAGTTTTCACAGTGCTAGAGTGTCCGCATCGACAGCATCACCATTGCACCACATGGGAATAGCAGCAACCGAGAGAGTGCGAGCACGCCCAGGGGAGCAGCCTGAACTTAGCTTCGGGAGCCCCAGCTGAAAGCAAATAATGCAAAACCTCCTCATCGCCTTAAACCCCATTGCTGCTCCTGGAAGTGTTCTTCTGCTGTCACCAAAATAACTGAGAGACGCCAATGGAAACGGTTGTCATGGGCTTTTACCATCCAGCACCTGAGCACAAGAGGTGCTTACATGTGCATGAGATTGTTTTGTCAGCATTTCTGTCTTGCCCTTACGCTGTGCTGCATTAACAATCCCTTCAGGCTCAAATTCAGTTGAATTTAATTATATTAGCAAAGCGACATTATCCCTTCGCATGACTATCATCGGTAGTTTTCAGAAACACATATCGCATACAATGTCTCAAGGATGTTCAATTAATAGCCTGCAAGTAAGGCTGGCTCTAGTTGCTCGGATAGTGATGGAGGAGCTGTAGGAAGAAAATGCTCCGTCAAAACCAGACATCACAGGTCAACTGTGATGTGAAACTGTTGTTTTTCATAGAATCATAGAATCATAGAATCATTGAGGTTGGAAAAGACCTCTAAGATCACCGAGTCCAACCGTCAACC
>NW_008795695.1:6647904-6650879 GCF_000699145.1 Aptenodytes forsteri
TCTCTGGGCCCGGCCATCCAGCCAGTTTTTGACCCAGCGCAGAGTCCACCTGTCTAAGCCGTGAGCCGCCAGCTTCTCTAGGAGAATGCTGTGGGAGACAGTGTCAAAGGCCTTGCTGAAGTCCAGGTAGACCACATCCACAGCCTTTCCCTCATCCACTAGGCGGGTCACCTGGTCATAGAAGGAGATCAGGTTGGTAACTCCAAACAACTCCTTTTCTTTATGAAACTGGAGAGAAGCCCTTTCCCAGCTGTAAAACCAACATAGATAGTTAAACTTGGGGATGATCCTTCCACATTTCTTCCTGATTTCATTGCTTTCAGGAGCAGAGAGCAAGAATCCAAGAGAAAGCATAATCGATATACTATGCTTCACACAAACAGATCTGTTTTGCCACTCCAGGTGTAACTTCAGTTAATGATAACAGGGACAATGTTTGGCAGGTGGTGGGACCAGCCAGAGATCAGTATTGCACACTGATGCTGCAGTTTTTTACAAACAGCTGTGGGGACTACTTATCTATGTCACAATACTACTCTAAACTTCTGCTTGTTTGGGACCACAGTTTTATTATCCTGCAAGTTTCTTCCTCATTCCCCAGTGTTAGTCTCTCCAGGGATGGGACGTCTTTGTGGACTGACGAAGTACTTGAGATAATAGTTCTGCAAAGCGTTAATTCCTTTGATTCATGCTAAGCACACCCTTTGCCTACTGCTGCTGTGTATTTTGTATTTATTTATTTGTGTAGAGCCGTAAGGCAGCTTTTTAAAGTGTGCACAGTTTTAAAAAGCAGATATAGGTGTAGAAGAAGGGAACTGTTACCCAGCTGGTACCACAATATGTTACTTGTTTAGAGCCCAGTCATAAAACCAACCAGGTGAAAGCAGCAGCATCCCTGTGGATTTTCAACATCTGAACAAGCAGAGATCTCGCCCTGTGCTGCAGACCTAATGCAGGATTAAAACGTGTGACTGTGAGAACCTGGCATAGCAAGCAGAAAAATGGAAAGCCCCTCTGGAGCAGGTGAGCCCCCCCCCTGTAGTAACTATCCCACAACTGGGACTGTAGATTGCAAGTTCTTTCCTTTTTCCTGAAATTCTCTCTTCATTTCTCTCTTCGGTTCCCAACGACATTGTCTCACTGCCCCCCCACCCCCACCCCTGATCTTAAGTCTCCACACTGATGTTTATGACCCTCCAACCCCTGCTCTTGCCCCAACATACTGAAACATCTTCTTGGGCCATCTACAGAAATAATGCCAATCGCAGCTCACTGCTAGGGGCCCTTCCCTGCACCTCCTTGAAATCAGCTCTTGCAGCTCCCTGGGGAAATGCAGAGAGCTGAGCCCCACAGCTCCAACTTGCCTGTACTACGCTGGGGTGAATCTTCCCAGACCCATCTACTGTTTTCAAAATGCATTTGCTGTACAAATGTGTGATTTTTGTCCCAGCACTCTCAGTTTTATTTTACTTTTAACAGCAGCTCTTTCTTTACTTTTTAAACGGGAGGCAGAGAAGAAGGGTCATTTAAAAAATCATTTCATTACCAACTGTTCATTTTCTCATGCTTTGTGAGGTTTTGAGGGGGCAGAGGATTGGATTTTCTTATCTTTCTAAGTTACTTTTTTTGCTGTCTTTATCTCTTTTTCCTGGAGTATTCCAGTGTATAATTCAACTAATAGCCTGCTATTGCAGTGACCTCGAAGAAAGCTGATACTCTTCCTCTAGTTCAGTCTTCTAGTTTCTTACTGGAGATCTAAGGGGCTTTTTTTAATGCTGTACTAGGAACTTGTGGGAGAGGATGAGGTAGATTCTTCTGAACTGCATTTCTACCAAAGCTTGCTTCCACATCCCTCTGCCTTCTCCAACAGTAGGGTTTTTCCCAAAACTCACTAGTATCATGGAGAATTGTCGAATGCTCTTCACTTGCCATTTTTAAGCACAGTGCTGCAGTTCTCAAAGCAAACTTCAGTGATGCCAGGCTCTTGCCTTGACCTACCTGGCCACTGCCCAGCCAGGGCATGCTAGGAAGACTCTCGGTACAAATCTGTAAATGGTCTTGGCGAATGGCTGCTGGCTCCCACACTGCCTTGCAGATCCTGCAAAAGCAACAGGGGAGGTGGGACGTATATGCCACTTTCCAGCTTTGCAGGTACAAAATCTGTTTCTCCTTTATGCAATATTTGCCTGTAATCTAAAGCACTGACACAGGCCTCATGACGGTGCTGAGCAGCCGGCCTTCTTCGACGCTTCTGCCTGTTAGGAGGTGTTATCCCCATCCCTCCCCTTCTTCCTAAATCCTTGATGGGATCCTTCGGTCCCTGTGGAGACTTAATACAAAATAGCAGACAAGACCGAGGGAGAATCTGCCCTCCTTCACCGGGGGAGATACCCACCGATCAGGAGCATCAGTCCCAGCCTCATTAGTGCTTGAGCAACTACAGAGATACTAAACTCTCTAATACCTCTTGAGGAGTTAATTAAAGGGGTTTAATCTCCGCTGAGAAGAAGGGAAGCTGAACCTATCCCCGGAAATTACTTTCTCTCACGGAATGACGTAAAATCCAACTAGCACCCTGCACCGGGTGGACGGCCGCCCTGCAACTGCACGGGATGCCTCGTGTAAATGCTTGAACAACTACAGAGATACTAAACTCTCTAATACCTCTTGAGGAGTTAATTAAAGGGGTTTAATCTCCGCTGAGAAGAAGGGAAGCTGAACCTATCCCCGGAAATTACTTTCTCTCACGGAATGACGTAAAATCCAACTAGCACCCTGCACCGGGTGGACGGCCGCCCTGCAACTGCACGGGATGCCTCGTGTAACGTAGGCAAAGAGGATGCTGCTCGAGCGCCTCCACAGCGCGCCTGCCTTTAATTCATTTTCTGTGTATATCTGTTTTATTAAAGCGGAAATCCCCCGGCTTTTAAACGCGCTGAATAACCGGGGCTGCTTGCTAGCGAGCCGCTGCGGCA
>NW_008795695.1:6651082-6657720 GCF_000699145.1 Aptenodytes forsteri
GAAACGCCTCTCCGGCCCCCGCTCTTTCCCGTAGAGCAGGAGGAGCCCAGCCGCCTGCTAGCAGGGGTGCCGCGCTACCCGGAGGGCGGAGGCGCAGAACTCAGCTGGGGCTCTGGCTCCGCGCTGAAGCTGGGCGTTGGAGCTAACCGCCTCCCAGGCAGCTGGCCCTGACCACCAGCGAGACAAAGGCTCACATCATCGTGGTCGTCGGGAGCAAAACTGCTCCAGTCACTCCAGCAAACAGGCCATGGGCTCCTGCACAGTCACTGGCTGTCAGCTCAGCTTCTCGCGAGCCGTCCATCACAAAACATTAGGAGCGCGTTAGGCATGGCAGAGACATCTGAACCGAACCACCAGCCTGGAGGACCAGGCAGGTGCGCAGTACTGCGTGTTGCCTCGGCTGAGTGGGGCAAAGCCTCCAGCACGCCTGGGGTAACCACGCAGGGCTGGCCCCGTGCAGCTGAAGGAGAGCCTCAAGGCTCACTGAGTTTCCGTGAAGGAAACCCAAGGAGCAATGAATCGCACTGGACCAGCCCAGCGACTGTACAAAGTGATAGGCGTTTTCTCTAGGAATTGAAAGGAAAGCTGCTGGAACTATGGCTGTGCTATTAAATTTGAAATGTGGTGCTAGAGACTACTCTCTGGCACTGGCGAGAGCAGATCCAGAACGGTCTATGTCTGTGCTATGGAGCTCCCTTGCTCTCCAGAACACCGTGGCCGCAGGCAAAATGTTCCTGTGGCCACATCCTACCCCGTGAGTTAAGATGGGGCACCCTAGGGGGCCCGAGAAGCAGAAGAGCATCTAGTGAAGGAGGGTGTCTAGAGCGATTCTTGTAGGTACAGTGGGTGCAAAGATTCACCCAGCACTTTTTTTAAAGTGAGGCTCATGCCACATAACACAGAGCTGCATGTTGGCCCTTGGGCATGGAGGAGCGCTTGGCTTTTTCCTTGCCACACTCCAAGCACCTCAGTTGGGGGGGGGGTGTGTGTGCGTTCGGAGCCTGCTCTCCTTTCAGAGACAGTGTAGCACATACTTAATATTCTATTCACGCCTCTCTGCAGCTTTATGAATCTCTGTTTCTGGCTTTGATCTGGGTCCTGCAACATTAATTAATTTCAGGCCCTCTTGCTCCCTCTTTTTTTCAATATGCTATTTCTAATTATTTCTTATTTCCTCGGGCTACCTATTTCATTTCAAACAATTTTTCCCCAAGAACAGATTACTTGGCTGTTGTAACAATGTGTGATTGCGTACGGGTCATCAGTTAATTGCGCAGACGTGACATAGGGATCCGGCACACCTCTCTAGCACGCAGTCTACTGGAGTCTGTCCTAGCACTCAAAAAGGGCATCAGTATTTGCCTTGCGGAATTGCAGGAGGAACTGCAGGAGGAAGTTTCTCTCTGTCTTCCTCTGTTTCACGCAGAGATGGTTGGCTCGTGGTAGCACAGAGTTTTTAAGCCAAAGCAGCGGGAAGGATTTCAGGTCTGGTGTGGTGAAGTGCACAGTGAGCTGGCATACGCGAGCCGCTTGTCACCGCTTGTGTGCGTGCTCTTCTAGTTGTGTGCTGCTTTCTGCTTAATGCCCTGACTCTCTTTCTTCATTTCACTACTTCACTGACTTCCTGAAGGTTTTGGATTAGTCTGGTAGTATTACAAGCTGAAAATAATCCTACCTTAAGTAGCAAACATTAACTTGCTGCAAGAGATGCCACTGCTGTAGGAACTGCTGCATATACCATACCCCAGTTTCACGCCATTTCCTTTCTGTGCCTTTTATTGTCATCCCCTGGAGAGACACAGAACTCTGCAACATTTAACCACTCTAAGAATCCTTGTCAGACTTGCTGGCAACATATTCAAGATGTTTAATTTCTACTTCCTTTCACTGTCATACCTTCATACTTTTTATTATCTCTTTTTGGGGAAAAAAAGTCCCGTGGCATCAATGAGCAGGATTAATGGCTCTTTGAGTACCACAAAGGACTCAGTCTGGAAAAAAAGCTGACTAATGAGGAATATGACAGAGGTTTCTAAAGTTATGGATGATACAGAGAAAGTTGTTAGAGATTGAGTCTTCACAATTTCCTCCAATGTAAAAATTTGATGGGTATCAAATGAAACTAGTGGGATCAAAATTCAGAATGAGCAAAAGCAGGTGGCACATCCCTGCCTGGGTACCAGACCTCCAAGACTCCTTGCCAAAGGACGTCTGGATGCAACAAGCTTACCTGGCTTCAAGGGCACACTGGACAGCCTCCCGCTGCAGAAGTCATTGGAGAGCTACTAAACCCACAGGGTGGGATTCAGGTGCCTTTAATGCCATCCGAGCTGCCCCAGGATTACCAACCATACTCCAGCTGCCCCTCCAGAAGAGCATAGCTCACCTGAAGCACCTGTGTCCTCCTGCACCCCCACGCAGATAGATGTCTTGCACCTTAGACGTCTGAAGTGTTACTACTGACTACATGTGGGCAGCTGAATTGACCTTGGGATCTTCTGAAGTGCCTTAAGATACTACACCCGGAAACAGCACTATGTGCCTGTGTTTAGGAGCTGGGAGCGTAGAGGTTGAAGTATCACAAATGTTTGTTCTGTTCTTCTTCCCTAGACGTGTGTCTGTGGGTTCTATTTGAGGCAGGACACCTGGGTGCATCTGTAGCGGAGCCCTGAGGCACACCCTACCTTCCATTGCCCCTTGCAGTCAACCTTTCCCAAGAGATGCCTCCTTCAGAATAGCCACATTCCGAGTAGGATGCTGACCTCAGACACCTGCTGGGCTCTGGGAGGAGGGGGAGCAGTACCTTTAACTCTGATGTGCCAAAACAGGAGGTTAAGGGGAGATTTTCTTGTTTCAAATATTTTGCTTCAACTGGGAGAAGACAGGGGAGTAGAAAACATGATTTTGTATACCCAAACGCAGTTTAGATAAAAGTCCAGTGATGTTTTTGCAGCAAGGCCCCAAGGATTAGTGGCAAACAGGCACTTCTGCCATTTACTGTGTTTAGTAGACCTGGGGCATCCCAGGGAATGTATCTACATCTGCACCAAACACTTCTCACTGGGGGTGAGAGGGTCAGGAGAAGGTGACTTTACGGCCTCTTCAGTTGTCCCACCCCCACAGTAAATCTATGCTCCCGCCATTTCCTATGGAAGATTGTCACCAAGCTTTATCTCCTGGGAGTTTGTCGATTTGGTTTCATTGCAATATTTTCACCTTTTGATACAAAATTCAAGATATATTTTGCAGTTTGTTCCTGACTGGAAAAAAACAACACAGAAACTGAAACTTATCCTGTGTGACCGGGTGTGGAGAGGTGTGGAGGGGGAGTCATAGGATCACAGGATAATGCGGGTCAGAAGGGCCCTCGGTAAGGTCTCCGGTCCACCCCCCCGCCCCAAGCAGGGCCAGCTCCGGGATCAGACCAGGCAGCTCAGGGCTTTCTCCACACGGTTCCTGAAACCCCCCCAAGGACGGAGCCTGCACAAGCTCTATGGGCAACCTGTTCTCCCTTCAGGCGCACCGAGGTGTATTCCCCCGAGGCTGGGTGCAGTCAGCATCACCTGTAACATCAGTGCCTGGAGGTGCACAGCCACAGAAACCATGGCTTCATTTTGAAGGTCACTTGGAAAATACTTCATTGGTTACAATTATTCCCTGACTCATCATCATCCCTCCCCGTCTCATTAAATTGATTGGAAACACAGAATTGAAAGGAGAAAGCAAACTCAATACCACAGCATTAGTGTATTCCCAGCTGTACGTAATAGACAAAAAAATCCCTGCTGCCCAGGCAGTCCGTGTGACTTTTCTGATCATTTTATTACTCTGCCACAAGAAAGGATTCCTTACTACTGCTAATTACTTCTTTACATTAACAAAAAGGAAACATCGTCCAGACTAATGACTAAACAGCCTTCTGCAGGCCTTTCACCGGTACCACAGGCTTGCTGCATGACCTCGTGTGTACTCCTCCACCTGCCTTCATTTGTCAAGCTTAAAATGGGAACAATTTACCCAGGCCCTAAGGCTGCTATAATATTTCATCACTGCAAAAAGCTACTCCAGCTCATGCCCACGTACGACGCAGAGGTACCATGCAATATTAACAGGATGTGGCCGAAGGAAAAGAGAAACAGAGGAAGCAATTTTTCAAAGGCTTTCTTTCCCCTCACTTCCCCCCAGAATAAGGCAGAGCCGCAGCAAGCTTCCAAAATGCTGGACTGGATTCATTCAGTAATACTGACATGCTGACAGTCTTCAATCAACATGCACGACAGCTCTTGTAATGGAAAGGATTAAAACAGAAAAGTCTAGTGTTCAACACAAGTCCCTCAGCAACTGTTGAGAATAAAATTAAAAAGAAAGGAAAGCAAGTTGCAGAGAAGCCGAAGACACCGGGAGGGGGAACACGAGCTGTGGGGAGAGGCAGCACTGTTTGCTGTCTCCACGATTATCTGGCCACATTTAAAATAGCCGCACACAGGGAGCAGGGTCACATTCTTGACATGTTATTTGCAGAGACAATAGCCTCAGAAACAAAACATTTCCTGTGTTGCCTTGAAGCCGGTGCAAGCAAAGCAGCTCTGCTAGAGAAGGCAACAAAAACACAACTGACTGGTAAAAGCAGAGTTAAGAAAAGCACTTGCCAAACCTCAATGCCACGGGATGCCTGTGCTCTCCCCATGAGGCTGCTGCTTCTTCTACTGCAGGCAAGACCAAGGGGCTGTGCAAGGTTCTTCTCGCAGCTCTGGCAATAACACCTTGTTTCCTAATAAACCGATTCCCTAATGCCCACCTGCCCACCTTTCAGGGTCAATCTGCCAGGATCCATGCACGTAACCAAACTGCCTGCACACGAGTAGTCCTAGTTCCCCTGAAGAAAAGTGGTCGGAGCCAGGGTCTCACCCACAGGCCAGGGAAGCTCCAGGCTGCATAAAACACCGACCCACGGTGCGCTCCTTACATTTGGACTAAAATTCAGCACCCCAAAGGGAGGGGGTTTAGCCAAACCACTGGCCACGGCGAGACTGGAGAGCTCTCCCAACGTAATTGGAATTCTTCTGGAATCTGCTGCTTTTTTCCTCTCTCTTTTTAAAATATGCACTTCGGGTTCCTTGTGACCAGCATAGAAAAAGAAACAGGCGTGACTGGTTACGGACGCAATATGGAAAATGGCAACTCTCACTTCTGCAAAACATGAGGCGAGCCTTACCCGAGGGCTCTTTCCTAAGCTACAGTGACTGGTAGGTGAGAATACAAGAACTACTCCTTAGCATTACACTTTCCACCTACCGCACCTTTTGTGTAAGGCTTCATACGTGGTAAATGAGCTACATAACATGAATCTTTAATGCAAGGCACAACGTTATTGCAGTAGGACAGGCTCCTTAAGCAGCTTTGTATACAATCTTAAAGCTGAAGCCAGTTGCTGGAAATATTGCTGTAGCTAGTAAAAACTAAACTGTGGGGGAGACGAACACATGAACACATCTAAGAAAGGTGGCATTTAAAAGAGAAGTTCATACTTGTTCACGTTTGTTCTCTGCTGAGCACCCAAGGAAGCATTAGCGCACTTTGCACTCATGTTTCAGTAGAGGTTGATGCAGTTTCACAGATTTGGGGAACAGTGTTGCTAGTTACAGACTTGAACGTGCCATTTTAAAGTTAGTGGTCCCACTAAAGGAAAGCTTCATTTTGTGCCAAGGTGCATGTCAAATAGGCACACTGTGGGGAAATACTTGCATCTGGCATTCGATCTTCCTGTCTTGTTTTCCATCCTCTAACAGGCAAGGCTCCAGGCTTGGACCTTCCATTGGGGAAATAAATACATAAAAATGAGGTTTCAACAGGAGAGAAGGGAGGCCAACAAGCTTGCCCCAGCCTTTCACATGGGACAGGCTGAAGCTCAGCAGGTGCTGGCCAAAGGAGCCGTTGTCTACCCCAGAGCTCAGACCCTACCAACAAGCAAAGCCAAGACAGGCTGAACCCATTCTAAGGGGATATCCGCACACGATACAGGGCACACACTGCTAAGGGTGGAAACCTTACTATTAAGGAGACTCCCTACAGGTTATTAAAGCCAGGAGAGTGACCCCAACAGCTTCCTCTACTGTAGGACTTGCTTCCTTGCTTGCCTCTCCTGAGAGAGGCACCTGCCTTGGAGCACACACGTACACATACCACTCTCTTGTATTTTTTTCCAGTATTTTATTTCTGACAGGCATTTACAACGTTCCATTCATAGAACTAAAAACATAAAAATAGACCTTCTTTCAGCTTATAAAAGAAATATATAAGAACCTTTGACATAGACATGTCATGACATTATGTACAAGAACAACGGTACCTTCCCAGTACCAGCCTTCCAGTATTTCAGCGCTGACTGTATTCCGCTGGGTACAGCATAGGACAGCTAAAACCTCCGCTTCTCTAATACGCTGGGACACAACTGACGGGTACATGATATAAAACAATGATGTGATAATACAAAGGGTATAGAAACCTTTCTAAAGCTTTTACGAAAAGAAATCGGAAGATAGCAAAAAGTTAATAGAGAAAGCTTTTAGAAGATCAAGTATAGTGCACCAGAAACCAGAAAGGGGGGGGGGGGGGGAGGGGGGAGAGTGCGCGGGGGG
>NW_008795695.1:6657957-6659858 GCF_000699145.1 Aptenodytes forsteri
CCTCCGCTTCTCTAATACGCTGGGACACAACTGACGGGTACATGATATAAAACAATGATGTGATAATACAAAGGGTATAGAAACCTTTCTAAAGCTTTTACGAAAAGAAATCGGAAGATAGCAAAAAGTTAATAGAGAAAGCTTTCATAAGATCAAGTATAGTGCACCAGAAACCAGAAAGGGGGGGGGGGCAAGGGGAGAATGCTAGCTGGGACACAAAGACAGTGATGGATTTTTGGGGGGAATAATTTTTGTTATGTTTTAAAATATAGTCAGAGTGGATTTTATAAAATATAATCCTAAAGCTATTATAAAATTTCAGGTTTTCAAAGTACCTACTAATGTGTCAAACATCAATAGATACCAACCAAAAAAAAGAAAATTTCATATAATCTTCCTTTTTTTCCTATAGGTGAAACTGAAATGGGAAAAGCTATATAAATCTTAAAAAAAAGTGCTATTTTGTGTTTCGTATTTGGAAGTCTACTTAAAAAACACAAGATTTTAGTCACATTTTACCCTGTTTTAGATGTTTAAATAAAAGATTTAAAATGTTAAAGAGGTTTGCTTGTGTAGAACTTGTTCATACTCTATTGCAGTGGAAAAGCTTTTATAAAGGAATTAAAATACACTAGTTTCACCCACAGTAGGAGAGTGGATGAGGTCAGTTTTTTGGCCATGAATTCCCTGTCCCCTAAGCCCAAACTCTGCCAGAGTGAGTGGACCAAACGGATCTGTGATGTTGCTACACTGGCTCCAGCGAGGTTACACCATGGATCGGTTTGGTCCACTACAATTCAGTCATGTCATTTTACTTTATTCTTTTTATTATCTAACTAAACTCCAGCCTCAAACATATACAATAATCCTTTTCCTGAAGAAAGTTATACCTAAATAGGAGTTTCCAGTTCATATTTTAATATAAAACCACCATTCCTAACCCTCTGCAAAAAGCTAGCCTCGTATCCTAGACATGGAGCTACGCTAACGCTGTAAAACTCTTATCCCTTTGTGCCCCTGCATCTCAGGTAAAATACAAAAAAATATTTCTCCAAGTGTTAAATTTGGATCTCTGTTAAGAGAGTTTGGCATCTTTACAGTATTATGTAAAACTAGAGCTTCCAACATTGACATTAAATTAGACCAGCCACAGACCAAGAGGACTTAACACAACATAAATCCCAAACCTTTCCTCACACATTCCTAAAATACATGTATATTCTCTAACATTTAAAGAGGGAAAAGAAGTAAGAATACTGCAGCTGTACATGTTAAAAAGGCAGTTTCCTCATTAAGGAGATGAACCTACGACTGACGTTTTACAGCTATAAAACCCGCTGTTTGTTGTGCTATTGTTTAAGCTAGTTCGCTGCACGTAGGTTAAGACATCCAGAGTAATTTGTTTTCCAGTGATGATATTTTCCCCATACTTAATTTCAGCCTCTGATTATTTTAGAATAAATAAAATAGTGTGAAAGCCCTTGGTAACGTAAGACAGGACCCGAAGCTTATTCCGTTCCAGGTTTTGAGCGTTTTACAGTTGCCTAAAGTGTGGCCGCACGGCTTTGGACCAATTCAGCTGCCGAAATGGTGTGTGCAAGTGTGCAATCTATCAGGATCAGCTCTCGGCGGTGTGTGGGGGCGGGAGGGAGAATTTGTTTTCCAGTGATGATATTTTCCCCATACTTAATTTCAGCCTCTGATTATTTTAGAATAAATAAAATAGTGTGAAAGCCCCCTTGGTAATAAGACAGGACCTTAAGCTTATTCCGTTCCAGGTTTTGAGAGTTTTACAGTTGCCTAAAGTGTCGGCTTTGGACCAATTCAGCTGCCGAAATGGTGTGTGCAATGTGCAAATCTATCAGGATCAGCTCTCGGCGGTGTGTGGGGGCGGGAGGGAG
>NW_008795695.1:6659907-6768628 GCF_000699145.1 Aptenodytes forsteri
AGGGAGGGGGAGCGGGAGGGGGAGACCTACGCATCCAGGCAGGGAAGGGGACCAGTTTAGAGCTCCGTGTTCAGTTTCCTGCTGGGGACAAAGTCTTCACGCCTAACCCAGATGACCTCCTCGCCGTGGCCCTCCACGTCACCATTGATGCCGGACAAGGCCGCCTGCTTCTTCAGCTGGGTCATCCTGGAGGCGTGCGTGTCCATGGCCAGGCGCGGGCGGTCACCCCGGCACGGCTGGCTGCTCGTGATGGAGGCTGCCTGCAGCCGCTCCTGAAGGTCTCGGTCGGCCACG
This sequence comes from Aptenodytes forsteri, assembly GCF_000699145.1. NCBI lineage: Eukaryota > Metazoa > Chordata > Aves > Sphenisciformes > Spheniscidae > Aptenodytes > Aptenodytes forsteri. Next base: position 6,660,202 of record NW_008795695.1, read on the forward strand.
GTGACTCTCATGGCCTCGCAGTACTCATCATCATCGCTGAGGATGTCCGTTTCCTTGATGTCCTCCTGCTCCTCATACTGAGCAAGGTCAAACTGTTCCTCTACCCAGCGGTCAGTGTCCCCACTGTGCGTGGGCTGCTGGGGCTCTTTTTCAGGGCTGCTCGTGTAGACGGCATCTGAGTCAATGGTAAACCTGTTTCGGGCCAGCCGCCGCCTCCTCCTCCCAAGAGACTTGCTTGGGGCTGACACTGCGCACACACAAAGATAAAACCCCACAGGCTTTTTACACACGGTACAACTCTCTTTAAAAAGTTAGTCTTCCAGGGGCCCTTTATTTAACACCGCTAGGCACAAAGCAGGTAAACTCCCAAGAATGACCTAGTCATTCAGCATCCTCCCTGCGGGCAAGTCACACTTCACTCAGCTCCTCAGCACAGGTCTCTCTCCAGCTGAAAAAGGAGTTTCTGCTACTCAGATCCACAGTTGGGATAATGGCCCACAACTACTGTTCCTCCTAAGCGGTAGGCAGGCAGCCAGCCAGCACAAAGTGCATCTGTTCAGCCCAGCTTCTCACACGCAGTGCCCTGCTGCCAGCACACCACGAAAACCAACTAGCCTTACGCCTCAGCAAGGGAAATTGCTTTGTCTGGGGTAAGAGCAACACTATAGGTTTCCAAGTAGTTACCTCAGTGCTGAAGATGCTGCAATTGTTGCGTTATTTATGGGGAAGTAAGTTCCCTGGTCTAGGCTCTGCTACTCCCTTCCCCGCTCCCGCCCTACTGGGGGGGGGGAAGAAAACCCCAAACCCAGAAAAACTTTCAGAAGTTCCTTACTCAGCATCAGCTGGTCTACTAGCTTTTGCAACTGGCCCAATTAGCAAATTCACATCTTCTGTGTTGGAACATCTTCGTAAGAGGCTTGTGAGGCAAAGCAGGGGACGAATCCTGCAGCCGAAGGACCTGCAGGCATTCCAGTGCTTTACGTGCACACACACGTAGCTCCATCGCAAGCAGGTGAACTCCGAGGTCATAGTTTGTCCCCCTCCACTAAACAGCACCTTAGCACTTTCAGTATGTATTTATTAAACTCTAGCAGCTTGGGGGCAGGGATTACATTTTAATATCCCTGAGCCTCAAAACATGCATTAAGTAAAACAGCTCAGCAGTTGCAAATTTTAACTGTAGTGACAGGTGTGGACTCTAAGAGGAGATTTTAATCTCTGCAGGATTCATCACGCAAACGTACCAATGAGCCAAACTGAAAGAAGGTTTGGCATCTACAGCAGATTAGCCCCACAGGCTGATTGAAGAAGCACTGTGGTAAAACAGTTGCATTTTGGCCCTCCTTTGACTCTTCTTCCTTACGATTTTAAGTATCTCTGAGGCAGATGGCTAGTAACACCCCGAGTGAGAAGCCATGCTGCGAATGTTATTGGTCTGGCCTGCCCATTACAGAAGAGGAACAGAAAGCCCGGTTGTCTACATTGCTGGATCTAATGAGCAGAAAAAAAAATAAATAACAGACCAGAACAAAACACGCAGCAGTGCCGTGTACTTTTCAGTTGGAAGCAAATGTTTCTTCCCTCCATCATCTAGTGTTCTGAAAATGAAAACCTGCTTTTCCCTGGGATTTTCTCATTGCTTTTGCCTGAAGTCAACTGAAAGGGAAAATCCATGGTTTAGGACAGGCCATTACAAAAATAATAGTATCAAGTGCACGCCTCTCAAAACGTGAGAAGTAGAAGCACATGCCCTTTAGCAATAGAGCTGAAAAGGCTAAAATGGAGGACATACAAAGCTATCTCTTCAAACCAAGCCACTCACTCGGGGGAGCTGATTTTTCTTGTGCATTTTAGTTTAAAAGTGCTAGGGTTAGCTCAAAATTCTGTACATGCTTTTAAGAAATATGCAGCGGGCTTCTGCTTTGTTCAGCTGAAACCCGTTTTCAGATTAAAGTGCACAGCCAATCGGTATTGACAGGAATCCCATTTCTTCCTTCCATGCCAGAAGGACCGCTCTGAAGCTGAGCCTTGAGTGCAAAGCAAGGTAAATAGAGGCAATTTAAGGCTCTCAAGGAGGTGAAGCATGGAAAACCAGCAGTTTTTACATATACAGGAGAGAATGCTAATCCTAATATACAAGTAACAGACACCACCACATGTCCTACAATGGTGCTGGGGTTACTGGGATCTTGAAAGTCTGTAGCCCTACAGTACCTGCCCTGTTCATGGCTGGCCTTGCACCTTTTAGAGCACACAATCTTTTTCCACCAAAAGGAACATATTGCTGGGATGAGGGCAAACTTTCGGTTTTAAGAAGCTGCCTTCTGTGTTTATCCCGCAGAATCGAGTGCACTGCCTTCAGAAAGTCCTTCCTGTGTTCTGGTGAACTGAAAAATAGGCAAGAATACAAAAGGCAGCGTTATCTCTTGGGAACTGCTAAAAGCTCACTGTAAATGAGATAAATAATGACTAGTTCTGTAATTTAAGACAGTGCAAGCTGACTGGCATGCACTTCCCCCAGAGAAGACTCAATTTAATACAGTATTTTCAAAGCAAAGCTAAATCTATAGTCACTGCAATTGACATCCAGGGAAACAAACACACTGTTTATTAACAAAACATTTAGCCATTCACCCCTCTTGAGGCTTCCTTTTCCTCCAATACCAACCACACACTTCGCTTTGTCCAATACACATCAAGCTGACCTACGGTGGCTAATTAAAGCTCAGTTTGCCTCCTGTAAACACACCAAGCAGGAGTCCTGCAACTCTACTACCTAGTATTGGCTTGGTATCAGGTCTGTTCGCTCTTGATGACCGATGAACTTGTGTACCAAGTTCTTATCTGAACTCTAAAACACATCAGGGCAAACACCACAACGAAGATGGACAAGGTTTACTTAAGGAAAGGGCCACATCTTAAGAGCAGAGGTTGGAACTTGGTGGCATGAAAGGTACCAGCTGAATACGACGCATTAGCAGCTACCTGGCCTAAAGATCCAATGCTGGAGTTGAACTGGATGGTATCAGCTCTGTTGGACCCTGATGAACTTGTGTACCAAGTTCTTATCTGAACTCTAAAACACATCAGGGCAAACACCACAACGAAGATGGACAAGGTTTACTTAAGGAAAGGGCCACATCTTAAGAGCAGAGGTTGGAACTTGGTGGCATGAAAGGTACCAGCTGAATACGACGCATTAGCAGCTACCTGGCCTAAAGATCCAATGCTGGAGTTGAACTGGATGTAAATTTGTGAAAGGAAAATTGTAATAAGGATATTCTCGTAAAGGTGCAAGGCTGACCAAATAGATGCCTTTATTTTAATACATTTTACAAAATTCTGCCTGCCAGAGGTAAGGTTTTAACACCTTCTCCCCACTTCCCCTACTGGCTGTTCCCAGATTGCCTTAAAGGAAAGACATAGGCAAGCTGGGATCCAGAGATGCAGCTGCCATTGAAAATACAGAAACACACTTACCTACAGCAAAGGTGAAACGTTCTTTCTGGCCTGCCTTCAGACTCAGATTTAACATGGACAATCTCACATACAGAATTGGTCTCTGCATCTAAAGAGAAAAGCAAGTAGAACTTCATGTAACAGTTTCTCATATTTAACCTCAATTAGAGTATTTATTCCATAATCCTGAAGAAATGGGTTAAGACCATCCACGACAACAGATAATACACTGCAAATAATATTAACTCCTGGCTGAAAGGCAGCAGTGGGCAAGTGACTAATGAAACAACAGACTCTTAAACTCTCCAAAATCTAGTAGTATTTTATATGCACTCACTTAGTCCCATAAAAATATGAAAAAATACAAAAAACAAAACAGAAAAACCAAACCCCGCCACCCACCCAGCTTTTCAGGTATTCCGTAGAGTATTGTCACATTTTACAGCTACCTCCTATGTTCTTTCCACTGTCACTTATGCATTAGAAAGGGAGCAAATTGTTTAAAGTTTTGAAATTTTTAATACTATAAGCTTCACATGAAGCCGTCAACCACAGGAACAAAAATTCACTAACCCTGTTGCCTCACAGCTGCAAGATTGCCTTCTAGTCTCCAGAAGAGGAACAGAGTGAACCAGAGTCAGCAACAACTTTGCCCTCTTTTTCCTGAACCCTGCCTAGCTTCAGAAAAGTACTGACAAGCTGGAGATGCACAGCTGGAGCTTCTGCCCCTTCATTTCTCTCCAGGGCTATTATGGATGGTGAGGTTGTGGGTTCCTTTTTCAGACCCCAGAAACTACGTACACATCTACTAAGGACAAACACTGGTCAGTGAATGCCCCCAGACCAAACATTAGGAACCCTGCCACATTCATGCATTGGGAACATTACCTGCACTTGCCAATGCTCGAACCTGCAATGCTTCTAAAGGTATCATGTGGCGAAAGCGGAATGGATCCCAGTCTTCATAAATTGAAGCTCTATGTGATCCTCCCTGGAAGAATTTCAAAATACCATTAGGAAATGAGACACCTTGGGATAGTCAGACACAAAAGCCTCCTGTGCTTTGCCCCGAGAACGTGCAGCTATACACTTGTTGCAATTCCTATTTTCTCACTACAACATCTCAGTAACCAGTGTCACTGAAGTGCCTATCTATGAAGATCTTGCTAAAATCTGCCAAAAGCAACCATTTGGCCAATCAACTCTTACCAACGCCTTCAAAAGTCATTCGAGACCAGTGCTGCTTTCTCTCCTCCAAGTGCACATACACTCACAAACATGCATTAGTTTTGCTTTAGTCACTCCAAAGTTATCTTGTGGCCAGTTGACTTTAACCATACAAGCATTTCAAATCACATTTCTGTTTATGCCATACACGGGAATCAAAAAGTTTTCTGTAATACTATAAACTGTGTTCCCTATTGTAGCAAGGCATGCGTTTACTGTCAAGCTTAGCTTTAACTTTTAATCCCAAACTCCAGTAGGATCCCCTGATACATACTGTAGGCACACCTAATTTAGCTGAGAGCAGCCAGCAGTTGCTCAGTGGCACGCAACAGCCAGAACTGAAACGAGGGCATTGTGTTTCACTAAGAAAGTTGACAGACATCAGCTCTCATATTTGATTCATATACACTGACCAAAGAGTCAAACACAAGAGAGACGTTCAGGTTGATACCTTCTTTCATGAAAGTCCACTCCACAGCATGGAATGGATGTGGCAGGCAACATGAATGACTAGTCCAGCAGAGAGCAAAGGATAAACTAAATGAATGCTTGCAGACCGCTGCGCCCAGGCTGAACAGCAGGCCACTCGGCATTACCGAAAACCTCAGTTGTGTGGCAAAGAACAAGGATCACATATGCAAAAGCACACTCTAGCACCACAGCTTTATGGAAAGCAAATCTTGATCGTAGCACCACAAATGCACACAGCATCACTGAAACAGTTCATGCAACTTACAAGTTTCTTCTTCTGTTTGGAACCATCCTTGTATACAAGGACCACAGCAGTTTTGAACACTAGAGGAGAAAGTTAGAAACAAAAGCCATGTAGTCAGTAAGGTTGGGAACGTGTCTCCTCTATGCCCAAGCACACAGACCTTTCAACTCCTCAGCCTTCACCTGAGTCAGGGAGGGAGGCAGGAGTTCTTCTCAAAAAACCCAAGCTCAACAGCTTTTACCACACAAAACCAGGTTACTTCTAAGTCACTTGAAACATAAGAACGTGAGTTACCAATTATCAGAACAACTATTCAAACAGCAACAGTTCTATATAAAAATTTAGAAAACTTTAATCCCCCTGGCTAAGTTCACCTCAGACAAATGAGCAGCATCCAGCTACACACAGCCAGTCAGCAGATGAGACTGTGCTTGGACAGAATTTGAACCCCTCCCAGGTGGGACAGTGGTCTATACTGAATTAAAAAGTGCACACCACTGGCAGGCAGAGGTGTAATCCAATTACTTTTGCCACATAACATCCACATGGAGCTGGAATTTGTCTTTCAAGACTCCAGTTTTCCTTGTGATCTCTTTCTTCAGGCCTCAAGTGCACCCTTTGTTTTCAGATTGAATTGCATGGACATTTTATGAAACCAATTTAAAGATTTTTGGAGTAATTAAGAGTTGCTGCACATTCTTAGCAGCTCTCATGAGGCCAGTCAGCTTCAGGGTATGACCGGGTGCTTTCCCAACTTGCAGGAAAGCAGTCAATTTTTATATGCTCTTCCAGAGCAAAGCTGAAAGTCTTCATTCGTTATCTGTTTGGTATAAAATGAAAACAAAAATAAAAATCACTGGCTTCCTAACCAGCATCACTTTCTGGAAACAACAAGGAAAAAGCCCATTGCGTGTAAAGAAATTTAGGAACAAATAAAGAAAAAACTTAGCACACTCTGCATTACTTGATATAATTCTGAAAGAAAGAAAGATGTGATTTAGCCGCTATAAGTGATCATGTACCTTTCCAAGGGACCATACTTCAATGCAGTGGAAAGACCTTGAGATCTATGCTAACAGCAGTTTCAATTTCTAGTTTGGCCACCCAAGATAGACTACTCGGAGGGAGACAGACCACTCCAAAGCAACTCACTGGGCATCCTGGCTTAGCTTTTAAGCACTTCTTAAAGCTTAGAGATACAAGTTCTTTCTGGCAAAAGGCACGGAGAAAAAAGGCAAAGCCCCTGCAAGCCCCCAACCCATTCTACAGGATGTGAAGTAGAGTTACTTGGCATCGACCAGACTACCAAACTATATCTTTTCAGAGACAAATACCTTTCTATATAGCTCTCAATTCATAGCCTTGGATATGGGTTTAAGAAACTCTTGCACTATTATAGCAGTCATCTCCAAATTCTTCACCAGTTTTAGATAAACACAGAACAGAATTTGACTGTTGCAGCAAAGAGACAAATACAGTTTTAAGTTCCAGCCAACCTTGTGGAAGGCAATGCTCAACTACCTTCAACAAGTATCTGCTAAGGCACAGTTGACAGTCCTTTAGGCATCCGACATAAAATTACTAGGATACAAACCAAATGCTGCCAGCTCAGGTTCCTTCTTCCATTTCCCCAGTGAAGCAGGAGGATTCAGCCATATCACTGTATTATGCAAGAGCAAGTCCCCCATCGAAAGGTCTGCAACCTGCCAACACAAACACATGCACAAAGACATAAGGTGTAATCAGTTCAAGAAAGCTTACTTGAATTTTCAGTTCAAGAAAACTTCCTTGAAGTTTATTCCTAAACAAACAAAAAATGCCCCACTAGCAAACTTTTGGAATATTTCATCAGATGACTGCAAGCGTGTGCAAACAGACTGTGACAGTTAGCAATAGAAGCATGTAAATCCTTAATTGGTGAGCATAAATTAGGAGAAGTCAAACTCAGAGTCCGGCTCTTGTAATTTGGTGGGAAGTCAGGGCAAAAACCAGATGTTTTCCTTGCATTTTTTTCTCCTTTGTCTATCTTTCTCCTTACCACTTTCTATTTCATTTGAACATTTAAGCATAGCCCCCATCACACACACACAGTTCGGGGTAAAGTTTAGAGACCACATCATGTGAAGCGGTCAAATCACTTCCTCCCCACAGTTGCTATGGCTCTCTGTTTCATCCAGAGGCTCATCTGTGGAAACCACATTGCTGGAAATGGACTAACAACAACTGCTGGGAGATGCCTACTAATATTGCAGCAACTGGATCTTTCACTTTGACTTATGGTCTCCCAGAGTGACAAATTGAGGGCTATCCCCAGTCTAGGGGCCATGTTATCCCACTCCTCCACCCTCCTCTCAGTGAAGTCTGACTTTTGCCAAAGGACACCACAGATACCATCAGCACAACAACCTGAGGTCTCCCCGACAACAAGAGCAACACTAAAGATATGTGTTTACTGTCTCCTCTCCCAGATTAACATCAAACCACGATTGCTCTCCCAACAGATGCCCTGACATGCTCTCTCCACCGCTGCTTGCCAGCACCAACCCTACTCTCTGCCCTCTGCCCACCATCTGATTCTCCCTCCCCGCTGCTGCCATCCAGCTCTCACACCCGAAGCTTCCTCAACACTACTCAATCCCAGACCTCCTTTGCCTTGTAGCCCAATGCCTCTTATGTTTGTTCTTCATCCTGGCTGTTGGTAAAACCCCATTACCATTACTTGATACAGTCATGTCTCTCTCTAGCCTTCACCCACATCACTGCTCTCATCGGCCCTTCAATGTGTCTTTACCTCTTCCTTGAGTCCCCCTCGACCTTACTCTGTTCCCCCTTTACTGCCCACCAATCTCCTTCACTGCGCCGCTGGACTGCAGACCTACATTTTACTGGTAAATGGAGAGTCCAGGTCTCAGTCTGAAACTTCAAGACACCTTCCACAGGTTTCTGAGATGGTCAGCCAGGACTGAGCCACAATGGATCTTCATGTGTTTGCATATGCACCCTATGAGACATCTAGACCAAAGCCCAAGGCTCTCTCACGTATCAAGCCCACTAACACACTTTCTAAAAGAGAAACAGCAGTTTCTCACACACTGCACCTCATGTTTTGATCTCTTTAAAGTGATTAAAGAGCTAAGTACAGACTTGCCTCACCATGCCAGTCCACTCAGACTGGTGGGGCAAGATTATTTATGTGGAACGAGGAGAGCCAAAACATGGACATTAAAATAGGGAACTGCAGGTTGGGATGTGATTTTGACCCAAGCACACGTTGAAGATAAATTAACCCACTACTTCTTTACATTGGTCGCACTCACTGAACCATACATGGAAAAGCAGTTTTTGAATTGGGATTTACCCGTTTGCACCAAGATCGACTTAAATGACACAGCACAAAAGGTAAATATTTGATACAGTTTAACAGTCACGCTACAGGCACCAAAATAACAGCCTTTTTCTCTTCAATTTGATCATGTTACCTCTTTTTTCTCCCCTGTTTGTTCTGCTATGAGTTGGTCAAACACTGCCCCATATTCTTCATGGATTTTCTGCATTTCATTAATGTGGCTGGCAACTTTGTTCATTGTTTTTATGGCCACTAGAAGAAAGACAGAGAAATAGGGGAAGACACAAAAGGTATTTTTAAGCCTCTGAGAGGAAGAGGGAGGAGAAGGGTTCCAGATCAGAGGTTAAACAAAGAAGAGCAATGTAGGTTAGCTCCTTACCATCAAGGTGATAATGTTCTTCACTGTCTACATCAGTCAGAGCAAAGAGCTCCTTCAGCAGGAGAGGGTATTTCAGTATCCGCTGGATGGGTTTGATGAGGTAAGACTCCAGCGTGGAGGAGTGCTGCCGTCGGGGATTCTGAGCATCCAGAAATGCCTTGAAAGCAGTATCTGTCTTGGCTGGAAGATTAAAATGAAGTGATTGGATAAATCAAAAATCTAACAGCTGCCCTGATAAAGTGACCTTTCCAGCTTTAAATTCATTTATCCAGAGACATTTTGCAAGGAAGTGCAGATTTATCAGGTCCACAGTATTAGATTTAGGCACTTCAGCTTTTGAGTTACAGATACTTTACCACAGATATGCTATTTATGATTTAACAACAGGCACCCACCTACCGTATCAATACATGCAATTTTTAATTTCACTATCCACAGTATTTCTGGCCTTGCAACTATTTTAGAGCAGCATAAGTTGTTTTAATCATCTGTTTCCTTTAAGAAAAGGCTCAAATTGCGTATTTGTAAGAAGTCACTACTCATGAGTCTAGTCTGACAGGTACACCTATAATATTGGCAAGTCTGGTTATTGTTACTCATTAAACCTTAAAATGCAGTACTGAACAACAACAAAAATCAAAGAGTTAGTAAGGAGGCAGGAAGCAGTAAACTTATAATAGTACACCATATTTTGGGAGCACAGGCAGACTGGACACCTGATTGCTATCATCTTTTCTACCTGACTGCTACTGAATTTAAAAAATACCATTTTCTCTGTTGCTCCCTCTACTAGAACATAAATTTGTACAGGGAGGGAAGTATGAAGAAGGTGGCATTTTTAGACATACAAGTTATTCAGTGCAGGAACAATTCCACACAATTGCTTTTATTAGAGCCATGTCCCCTGCCGAGATTGGGTGGGGGTTTTTTTACAGTCACCCGATTTCAATAAAGCAACTTCAGTTTCAAATCCAAAAGCCACCTGCACCTCAGCTGAGGACACCAAATTACACTTGAAATACACTCCCAGGCTTTTTAAGAGATTTATCACTGGAATAAAATTTTAAGTTCTGTTTGTGCCATAATTCACGCACAACCATTTCTCATTTATAAATACAGTCAGCAATGAAAAGGCAAAACAAAACAACGAGACCTACCTAGAATACGGCCTTAACATTAAGGTCTAACAAAATGATGCCAAAAGAAAGCATGGATGTGGCTAGCAACAAATCATTTATTCCTGTATTCCACAGAGCTGCCAAGTGTTCTTTGCAGCATGGTAAATAAGACTTTACGAGTAGAAATGGAAAAAAAATGTGCACGGCAAAGAAAAACCCAAAACCCAAACCAATCAAGAAACAAAAAAACCCCAAAACTTTTGATTGTCAGGCATCCAGATGTTCTTTGAAAAATAAGAGCTCCTCCCTTAATGACATTGCTCCTACAACCAGAACCATTTGTTTATTTAACGTCTTGGCCAAAAATGAATTGCATGAAGCACTGCTAACTCTAAGAGATTAACACTTTCACAGGGGAAAAAACATCACTCCAAGGCAAGGAGGCCCATGAGCATTTATAAGCCAGACCACAGTGCATTTATCTCCCTCTCAGCAAGCCAAGCTCTACTAGGAATTCATACATGGAAACTTCTCAGGCAAATTGGAATGAAGGTGAGAGGAAGAAGAGAGGGGAGAGAGAGCACAGTGAAGTTAAAATATTTAGACAGCTTCCATAAAACATTCTCCCAGACTGATCCTTTCCTAGTGGCTCTCAGCATTCAATCACATTGGCTGGAGCTTCAGTGGGATTGCCACTAGCAAGGATTCACGGCACAAACTCTAGGAGGATCCAGAGGTCATTACAAGCAACACCACTCCTGGTTCCAAAGTACGCAGTGATCCATCAGCACGCGCCACATTGCCCATTTATGAAATCTTTCCACATGACAAAAAAGAAACTGAACTTGTCAGGGGAGAATAAATTAAGTGTGTGGGGAAAAACTACGTGCAAGGTTAACGACCTCTTGTAATGAGCTACTTGGGTATCATTACATCGATGGTGGTCCAAGAATACCCATAGCACAGAGCTCTCTGCGAGCCTCTCAGGCCAGATGGACTTACTTCCCTACTGCAAAGGCTCCTGGAGAGCAACCAGGCATGCATGTGCCCCCATTCCTCTGCCACAACTTGCCCTGCATGGTTTGGGGTGCAGTGGCCACCTCTCATCATCCACAAAGACCATCTGCGTCAGCCCAAACCAACGTGTTGCTGCGACATCTCTCTCTGCATACCCAGGTCTGTTTGTCCAGCACACGGCTCTTACCTTTCACCAGTACTTTGGGGACTTTTGTGTGGCTGGCACAGAAGGCACTGTACAGCTTGAACCGGTCAGCGTAGTAAAGAAAGGATCCACCCAAGGAAAACAACACTTTCTAGGATTTAAAAAAAAAAAAAAAAGGCATTAGGGAAAAAAAGCACATGAAAACCAGTTAGTTATCTTCCCTTCTGCCAGGTCACCTGAAGTTTCCATTTAGCTTTTGGATGACAGGACACTGCATTTTTACAGTGTTTTCACACCATCTAGCAAGAAACAGGCCTAGCTTTGGTGTCTGGATTCAGGCTATGTGATTAACACCATTAACCAAGTTCCAGTTAGGATGATCTGGAGACACCACTGACTATAGAGGGAACCAGGTTCACAGCTCCAGAACTGTATTTAAATGCCTGAGCTTAAAACCTTATAAAAACGCTTTAGGATTTAAAAAAAAAAAAAAAAGGCATTAGGGAAAAAAAGCACATGAAAACCAGTTAGTTATTTTCCCTTCTGCCAGGTCACCTGAAGTTTCCATTTAGCTTTTGGATGACAGGACACTGCATTTTTACAGTGTTTTCACACCATCTAGCAAGAAACAGGCCTAGCTTTGGTGTCTGGATTCAGGCTATGTGATTAACACCATTAACCAAGTTCCAGTTAGGATGATCTGGAGACACCACTGACTATAGAGGGAACCAGGTTCACAGCTCCAGAACTGTATTTAAATGCCTGAGCTTAAAACCTTATTGATCTAAGTAATGACCAGAGGCCACAGAAAGGACTGGATGTATCTGACTTTGTAAATGGATCAAGACACTAAGGAGCTGCACACAAGACTATTATCCCTCTGCACAAACGCACCAAGGTCTTCACTCTCTTGAAAATGAGTTTGTGTTAAGGGCCAAACACAGTCTTTCCCTAAGATGTCTATGCCATGGTCAAGCATTTGCTCTGCTACCCACTTAGGAACAGGACAACACGGGGTGGGGCGGGGTGAGACAACACATAGGCAGCTTGGCTACAGTCAGCAGAAGGAAGCAAACTGCAGAACTGAAACCATGAAGCCCTTAAGTCCCATTTTGCACACTGCTTTCAGACTATGTCCATAGGGCAGAACTGAAAGTGAAGTTGATGCACTTTTTATGGAAACAGGTGGAAGCAGCAGCACTCAGAAGACAGAGTTCTCTCCATAAGGAGGCTTCTTCCGCACTCCTCGGAGCACACAGTGGTCACAGAGGCTTCCTCCACTAAAAAAAGTGTCTCTCTGCTCTCCATTAAGGGCACATTTCCTAAAAAACAAAAGCTGTGGTCTAGTTATGCGAGGGCAGCATCCATGATAGATGCTTATTTTAAACAAGCACCTGATGGCAAAGCTACACATGCACAAAAAGACAAATTCTTTCAGTAGTTCTTCCAGGGCTGTACGTTAGCTGAAGAGCAGTCCCAGTGGAATTATTATTATTCATCAAGACATCCTGTCCTCTACCAAGGTGAGTGCTCAAAGCAAGAGCAAAATTCCCCAAAGACAAAACACTGTATTAGCTACTTGTCATATATCCAGTACATGACTGCATTAGAAATAAAACAAAATTTCTGTTTCCACATTTTCCTATTTTTTTTAAATGAAGTTTATGTATCTTTAGTTTACATTTCTACCTTTGATGCACATCTGCTGATAGTTGGAAGTATTTGCCACGTAGTTCCGCTATGCATCAAAAGCCCAAATACCGAATTCAATTTACAGTTCTGATCTGTAGCCCTAGTAGGCTTCTGAACTACTACATTAGACTTGTCAGAACAAAGATTTTATGTAACTTTCCATTTCTAGCTTCTCCTGACAGCCCGAGACAAGAAATCTGGCAGAAGGGCAAGAATAGCATCTAAAAGCACATGGCGTAACAGATTTCTAGTGCTCTATATGGCTAAATGTAGCATAAACTACAATTGTAGCAGGATGTTTTTCAAACAGCTCCAGTATTAGCTAAAAATTAATCTCGAGTGTAAGTAGATGTAGGTTTTTACATGAACAGTGATAGTAGTCAGACAAATACGATGAAGAGTGTTAAAGGACTACTCGGAATGTAAACAATGAGATTACCTTAAATTGATCAACTTTTTCAAGCTTTTCCAGGTCTGGAACCAGTCTTACACCATCTTCAAGAGTTTTCAAGAACTCCACCTGGAATGCTACCATTTCAGTCAGATTCCCAAAGAGAACATCCAGCTAATAAGAGAAAAAAGAGCAAGATGCTGAAAATATCACTTTGCAGCTAAATTATGTTTTCTCGAACTTCAGTAATTCTCAGTCCAATTGTATAATCAGTGTGATGTCAGGAAAAAAACCTACAGACTATACATTACTGAGCAGTACCTTTATACTCTAACTCAATCCATTATTTTAAAAGAAATGGAATTCAAAATTTCTCCATTGCCCTTGCTCAGACAAGGAAGTCAAGCTGGGGGGTGGGTGGAGTGGAGGGGTGTGAGTAAGGTATCGAGCAAAAAGATAAGTAACAGTTAACATACCTCATCTGGTGTGAGGAATGTTTCTTTTTGTAGAGGCTTCAGGTATCTCTCCATTAGACAATTTAAGTCCTAAAAATTCAGAAGAAGATTCCCATGTTGGTTCCTCAAACTGCCTCTGAATATTTATTGAAGTGGCAAAGATCACCGTTTACCTAGTCTATGAATTTTTCCCTTTCATGCATAAGACAAAATAGTTGCACTTCACAGAATTTAGGGTAGTAAAAGGAAACATTTACACAGTTTTACTTACAAAATCAATACCAGATCTCATTGAGCAGTGTTCCTCTACACATCAGCTAAGTAATTTCAAAATGACAACGTAAGAATTTGGAAAGCCTACTTACTTCAGGGGTTTAAGTTACTATTCTAGGGACAGATGGTAGAATTGAATGTAAGTTAACTAAGACATACATGCATGAAACATAATTTAAAGTATTAGAGAAGAAACTAACAAAATATTCTAGAAGGAGGAGAAACATTAGTAGACTGAAACAAGACATCGAGTCCCCTTACTTTGACATAGGTGCGTTCTGTCTCGAGAAGTTCACAGATAACCTTTCGCAGTTTATCTGCATCTGTGAGTTGTCTCATAGTGGCCAGCTGGGGTCCTGTAAATTCCTGAGGATGAGCACTTGAATCAGAAGGGTTCATTTCATGCAGACTGCGACAGAAAGCAGCGACCTGCTCTGTACTCTTTAAAAAGAAGGAAGAGGAAAGACCAGCGGTAATACGGTAATGTTTTAAGCAAGAGCTATAGGAACGATGGAGCTGAGAAGCCTTTGCAGTTAAGCAGTTGCAGCTTGGGAGCTTTTTAACAGGCACCGAAGTCCAGAAGTGCACACGTCATGTCATATATCTGTCTGTCCTATCACTCAGTGACTTGGGGGGGGGGAAGAGTTGCACAATTCAAGTTAATTGAAGTGCTGTTCAATAACATTCATGGTTTCAGATAAGCATAAACTTTAATTAAAATAGGCTGGTCCAGCACTTAAGATTGAAAAACAAACAAACAAAAAAGCCCAAGAATAGGGAACCAAAAATGACTGTGCAAACAAAACACACACGCCAGCCCTCTGCCAGCTCCCTAATCTAGTTTGCAAAGAGTCCTGTGAATAGCTGCGTCAACACAGCCAAGGAGACTACGCAGAGACAGAAACCATTTAAGCTGGTTTTGGGGGAAGCAGAGCCATCTGGGGAACCAGAGCCTCTCAAGGCTTCAAACACAAGCTCTTTGGGAAAGTAACTGTATATCTAGTCTGTGTCTGGAGACGTGCCTTGTGGGGTGAATTTCTTTCCCGTAAATCAGGTTTTTCAGAGCTGCTACATCTAGCTAGTTTCTTTAATGTTTAATCAGCTGTCTATATATAAAGACAGTTATGCTCTCTTCACCTCCTCATGTTAGATCACCTTCTCACATCTTTCATTACGCTGAAAAGTTTGGAGCAGGTATAGTCTCTGGTGTCAGTGATGACAGCCCCAGGCTTCTAGGGCTGCCAAAGCAGCGGCGTGCCCCGTCTCCATCCTTCCCAGAGACCTGGAGGGGGCATGGGAGGGAAAAGAGCTGCTGCACTTGATCACACCTCTCTAACCTTCTGCGTCTAATCCTGCCATGGTATCTTAATCCAGGTTTAGTGACTTCCCAGCACTGCCTCTATAGCCCTCCAGTCCGTACTAAAACCACTTGCCCAAAATTAGCCTGTTCAAACAGAGAATATGCAAAGAGAGGAGAAGAGGGAAAAAAAAAAAAAAGGAAAGGAAAAAGCACATCACCACCTTGCAGTTTGGAGACAGAGCCCTGCCCCCTCACTTCACTCCCACCAGCTGGTAGCAACAACATCATCCGGAGCCTGCACTACCCACACCTTTGTGATGACCCAGTACTGAAAAATCCTGCATTTGTTAAGCTGCACAGTCTGCTCACACATCGCTGTTCTCCCCTCTCACTGCCCCTACAGCGCCACACAGCCACGAAGCCCAAGAGGAGCATTAACCATGCTAATGCCAAGTAAGGGATTTCCTTCCATAATACAGTCGCTTTCCCTAAAGGTATCTTATGGCTGTAAATGCTCACCTGAGTGTATCGCTGCAAGGCATATTAGTAAAGATGCTTGTTATGCAAAGATAATTTTCTTCAGGACCCAAGTGTAAGCAACGAGCGAATTGTAACTGACTGTCTATATAAAAATGCCTCTTGGACACAGTTTATTACAGGAAAAATATTTCTCTTCAGTATCTGAGGTTTAGCTCAGATGAGGAAGAAAGGAAACGTGTTGTACATCGAGAGCAGGGGGAAGCAGTGACTAGTCTATTTCCAACTAACTCAGCTTCTGGTAATGGCACATGTCACAGAGTTGGATTTATTAGTCAAAGTAATTCCTTTTTTTCCTCAGCAAGGTTCCACTTATACTCGCTGTACTCTTAAGTATATCCAAAGCATACCCAAACTTTTAGGTTAAGTTTGCATTAGATTTCAACAGGTGATCCCAACAGCCTCAAATCCACAAAGTGCAATAAAGTGAAAGCCTGGCTTCAGCACAGGCAAAAAAACCTGCCCGAGTTACCTGCTCTCCTGGAAAGGGACAAAGAACTGACAATTAATAGATGTTAATCTGAGCCTGCAGAGACCCAGGATAGGCAGGGTTTCCCCAGAAACATTTAGCTTTATTAAGACTATTTTGTTAAAGAATATTTAAGGAAGGCATATCCAGTGACATTTTGTTGTAAGAGCCAAATATACCATTAAAATAGTTACAATGTAAAGCAAGTATGGAATCAAACTCCAGAAATAAACCAAGTGTTTTAACCAGTTCATGTTTGATACCCCGCAGACAGCTCACCATCCTGTTCATGCACTTGCAATAAGTTGCAGGGAAAGCGGGTCACCCAGAAAGAGAGAGTGAAAATCCACTTACACCATGAAACACCAGCTAAACACTAACAAGTAGTTGAAAATTGGATAACTGTCATACAGGCATGCTGTCTGCCCCAGAAGGAATAGTTACACCCATATGCCAAAAAGGAAGTGTAGAAGACTTTTAAAAGCCTTATCTCTGCTTGTGCACAGTTAACAAACCGCTCGCTGACTTCAGCCATGCCCAGCTCCAGCCAGCAGCAGAGCTGAGCTCTGCCTTGCCACTGTCCTGCCTTGCGTCTTTTACGTATTTCTCAAGTATCATTCACCCGATACTCTTTGGACAAGACAAAATGTCTCAAGCACAATAATGTTCACAAACCTGTTTTCTTGCTTGTTCATTGAACAAACTGTCTTGTTTCATTCCTGAACGTAATCCTTTCTACCTTATATTTACTTTAAAAAAAATCAATTTCTAGACAGAAAGCAGATACATATTGCACCCAGGGAGGTTCAGAACACAGCTATTTTGCTGAAAACTCTCAAAGTATTAATGAAAGCCACCCTGTCCCCATTTTCCTAGGGAAAGTGGGTAGACTAGGGAAGGTCTGGAACAGAAACACATCCCTTTATCTCCAGCTCTGTTTGCCAGCTGCTACAATGATAGCACTGAACCAGGATTTCTCTAGGAGAATTACAGCATCACACTTCAGGCACAATTCTGCAAGCAATCCCATCCAGCAACCTTAAAATGAGATGAAGGGCTGGCACAACTGGGCTGTAAAGAGAAGTTTACTTTGCAAGTACATTAACCCCTCCTCTGCAGGGGGCTCAGCAGAGGAGCTAAGCTCACATCCTTCCCACGCGGGAGGAGCAAGTCCTTAAACTCATCAAGCATGTTGATGCTGCCCACAGCGGGGAGTTTTGGCTGCCTGCCCTATAGTTGTGAGAGCGGAGTGCTCACCGTGTAAAGACATATGGGTGCCTGGGCATCAGGCAGATTGCCCCCTTGAATGGCACGCAGTACCTCTGTTCTGCCACGGATGGAAAACTTGAAGCAGTATGGATCTCCCAAACGAAACTCAGGCAAATTGCATCCTTTCATGCATTGCCAGGACTGCTAATGACATTGCACAATAACAAAAAGCCTCTACAGGGTATATACGTTACAGCTCAGCCTTGAATTTATAACCTGAAAATTAAAACAGCATGGAAATTAGTTTAACTGCTAATTACTTAACTAGTCACGTTGCACAGTAGATCTGCTCACCAGATACAGCATACGGTACAGAGAGTCGCCGGCTCTCCCAACACTTTCGTTCTTGAGTTTACGGTTAACTCTCCAAAGAGCCGACATCACTGGAAAGGCAGTATTGCCAGAGCTGTCATTCAGCTAGGAGGAAAATCCCAGTTCTCCACATATTCAGCTGATCCAAAAGGCTTTCCAGACAGACACTCCGTGCTGCTTACTTGGCACGCAACACAGAAGACGGCTGCATTTTAATAAGGAAGGGCAGTGACCATATTTCTCTAAGCAAAGGCTTTCCGCATGTGTCATTTGCCGCTGGCCTCGTTCGCTCACCACATCAGCTGGAATTAAGAACCGGCTACCAGTCGAAGCTGAGAACTCAATGCTGCTTTTCATAGACTTGTTAAGAGGAAAACTTCAGCAGAGAGGATGAAATGCAGCAAAGCAGAGGTGAAGGCAGCCCAGGAATATAAATGTCTGTTGCCTGTGGCTGAGCACAAGCTGATTGGCTACGAACGGCACAGCCGAAGAATATTAAACATCTGAAGGGACAGAGGTACAGAATTAAAAGAACTTAAAAAAGCCAGTTATGGTACTGAAAAACCTACCCCTCAAGTTCCTGTTTTAATCCTTTCACACCTATTGCAACATGTTGAAGGTTTTGAGACTTAATTCTGGTCTTGAATAATGCTGTAGAGGGAAGACGACCTATTTTCTCTGAAAAAATACCTCTAAATGGTGTAAGCATGTACACGCACAGCCCATTACAGCACGCTCCCCTAAGCACAAGTGCTGCAAGGTAATTAGCTTTCAATTCAAGAAGCAGATGTCTTTAACTAGAAACAGGGAGAAATGAGTGTCCTGAAGCATTTTAACCGATGACAGTTTTTAAAACACATCCCCAATTAAATTCAAAGGACCATTACAGGAAAAAATAGGCACAAAGACCAACCTTGAGATGCAACACAACACCTATGTTAGCCTTTGGTAACCTGCAACATTAAGAACTCACACATATACTCAGTTTTACTCCTTTGAACCTCAGTTTATTCTACAATATTTAAAAGGCCAAAACAGTCAGGTGACCACAGAGGCAAGTAACCATTTAAGAAATTACTCTGGTATGAAATATTCCCGATAGTCTGTTGAACTGAAGACTGACAGAGGGGCATCATCTAGATTTCATAAACAGCCTGAAACTTGATTTCACATGCTAGATGAAAAAAAGCCTGAAGAGATGGCAGAGAGCACGCTTTCCTTTCCCCCGCTCTTCTCCCTCCCAGCTCTCTCCTCCTCTTGGCTCCCACACAAAATGGGGAGAGAAGGGAAAGTCAAGAGCCCACCCCAGAGCAGAAACAACTGGGAGCATAACTCAGGCCACTGCCAGTTGCATGGCTTAAAGGAAAAGAGTTGCACCCAGAAAGCGTACCTGCTTGCTACTGTTTACGTAGATTTCAACCCAAGAGATACTGTACCTAAGAGGGCTGGTTGATGCAGGGAAGGCATCATGAAATTAGATAGGCAGCAAGTCCAGAGAACAACAGCTATCCCACACCACTGCACTGCCGATACCTCAACTCACCTCAGAAACGGGTTTCTAGTATTTTATCAGAATAGTTCTACAGACATCACATTTTTGCTTATTATAATGATTCCTTTGACAATAGTGACGGAGAAGTAAACTGTATGTTATCAGGTCTTTAGGATATACAGAAGATAAGATTTTCAGAAAAGGGAGGAATCCTCAGAGCTACTGGTGTACCCTCCAAATCCTTCACCACCATCAACAGCTTGGAGGCTTTTGCAGATTAAGAAACAAATGCACCACTACTAAGGAAACACACACCCACGTGCACACATGCTGGGCTGGGGGAAGGGAAAGAGACAGCTGGGAGGGAGGAGGAGGAGGAGGAGGAGGAGGAGGAGGAGGAGGAGGAGGAGGAGGAGGAGGAGGAGGAGGAGGAGGAGGAGGAGGAGGAGGAGGAGGAGGAGGAGGAGGAGGAGGAGGAGGAGGAGGAGGAGGAGGAGGAGGAGGAGGAGGAGGAGGAGGAGGAGGAGGAGGAGGAGGAGGAGGAGGAGGAGGAGGAGGAGGAGGAGGAGGAGGAGGAGGAGGAGGAGGAGGAGGAGGAGGAGGAGGAGAAGAAAGGAAGACACATTTGAGTACCTCCCGTGTTATACGTCCACCTATCACCTACATGAGAAAGTTACAGGTAAGTCAGAAGGGACCCAAGCCCAGCTTTTGGTAGGATTTCATACAGCTTACCTTCATAAAAAGCCTACCCGGACTGTGCTACAATAGCGGATGAAGGAGAGCTGCGGCACTGTGTTCCTCTCCTTTTCCCATGAATTATTAACTCTCCCCTAGGATCGCTTTGCTGGCTGGAGAGCCGGGAAGTTTCCTTGGAGAAGCTTGGAGCTCTCCTCCTCTGCAGCACTCTGTGGGCATCAGCAGACTGCCAACACCACGGCACGGAGCGGTGGTGTTTGCAGGATTAAACCCTGCCTCAGGATGATGCTATTGCAAGGCAAAAGACAACCCAAATGCTATTTTCAGATCTTCAGCTGCTAATGCTGCATCTGCACTGAAAGAAGGGGAACTTTGCATTTAGGTGGGAGGCTCCAGCATAGTTAAACTGGATTTCCTCCTGCTGCCCAGCGGTGAATGGATAAGAGCGCTCCTGTCCTGCTTTTGCCAAGAAGGGCAGAAAATAAAGAAAGTCTCCCGTGAACTCCACCATCCGAGGGAGACTGGAAGCTGTGGCAGTAATGGCAATACAGGAGAACATGCCCCTCCTGGTGGTACAAGAGCACAGTGTTTCACCTCCCACATACAAAAATAACCCATGTAAAACAGCGCTGAGGACATCAGCTTAATCTTCTGCGCCCTAATCCCACGAGCACGGAAAGGTGTGACAGTACATGGACAGGAAAACACCTTTGCTTTATTCCTCACTGTACCAGCCGGGTGGTGACTTTCCATGGAAAAACACATGTTGCAGACTCCTTACTCCCCACGCAGATTGGCTTTTCCAAGTACACAGAAAAACAAGGGATTAGGAAAACCCTCCCGTTGATTGAGCTTTTTTAGGTTAGGGTTTTTTTCATTGTTGTTGTATTTAAAAATTAGCATGTGATTAGCGAGCAATGACATCCTCCCCTCTACCATATGCTGGAATTCTCTTAGGCATTGCAAAATAATTTGGGGGTTTCTGCAGCTTTCGTTAGAGAGGAATCACAAAGAAAGCCCACTTAGTACAGAGCTCTTCTACATGAACAGGGACAGTGGCATTCACGAGTTTGCCAAATTGAGCACGTTGTATATATACTATATGTACACGTGTGCTTCTTTTCTTATGGAAGACCATTTCAAGCAGTTTGACCCATAACAAACAGAATGTGAAGTAAAATGCCTCACTCCCTCTATATCACACAAACAAAACGACATATTTCTGAATTTTAAAAGAAAACATGTACTGATGTCAACATTTCATTTGCAGAAAGACAGATTTTCCTCTCATTGGAAACCAAGGCTTGTTAGAGTTACAAGTTACTCTTCCAATATAAGAATATTAAGTATTAGAGCTGCTAACGTGTATTTCTCAGTTTAACTAATCTGCTGAGCCACAAGGCTAATCATGTAAACCTTACGCTTTGCTTCAGGCAATTACAGTTCTGAAGATCCAGGAGGCAAGATGCAAAATGGAACCCCACAGCCTATCGCATGGTTCAGAAATAGAAAGCTACAGAAAACACAGCAAGAACATTTAATCCCCAAGCAGCTATGTGTTATGCGCGGTGCTCTTCCACAGCTTCGGTGTTTAACAGAAAAGACTCCTTTCAGAGCATACGAAAATCTCACATATTTACAGTTAAAAATCCCAAAGTACCAACAAACTTCTACTTACTCAAGAAGAAATTCTTTGTACTTACAAGAAAAGATCCCACAATAAAACCTGGAAACAAACTGTAAGAGTAATCACCTTCTCTGCATGCAAGCTCTGCATGTATTTCATGCATAGGAATGTTTCCTCTTATCTGACTTCCACTGTCTGGCTATCAAAGACAAAACTACAGGCTAGCATGACATAAGAGATCAGGAAACAAGAGGCCAGGGTCTTTTCCTTCCTTTTGCTACTATGATGAGTAGAATAGCACACGGACCAGTTCAGAGCTCACTGTAACACATTTTAGTTAAAACAAGAGCTGAGAAAAACCACACCTGTACGTAAGCACAGACTGAGATCTCATACTCATTAGATCATGAATTCTGTAGAAAAATAGCTGTAAGCTCTCACCATCACCTATGCAACAAATACCTAAAAGCAATCAGTGCCTTCAAAATAATCTCACTTGATTCTGCCGCAAAAGCCACTAATCATCACACCCTACGCTGTGTAAAGCTCCCCAGCACCAGAGCAAGTGCAAACTACCAACCACTGTGAAACCCATCCCTTAATAGATGGCAATTAGCAACCCATTTGCACAACCTCTTAGCTATAATTGGAGAGTTTTGCTTCAATTTAAGGTAGATTGCCTATAATTAGTTTGCATTTAAAAACTAGCATGTACACTATGCTCTCGATTGAAGGAAATCCCTTTTAACTTACATTTCTCCTATGCCTAGAAATCAAAAAGGAATAAGAAATTGTAATAATCCACCTGACCTTTCAGTTTAGCTGACCTGCTCTGGTGAAGGGGGGTCATAAACCAGCCCATTTAAAAATTATGTGGGAATATTACCACAAGATACTGCAGTTGTGAACCAACCCTGGGAAAAGGGCACAAGTCTTGTTTAAGAGGTAGCGATGTGCCATAATCAAAGCTGTAATTTGCGACATTCAATATCATCCGTAAACACCTTGAAAGTAAGATTAACATTTTCCCAGGGAAGATGCTCTAATCACGTGCAGCTGTGAAGTCAGCACATCAGCTGTGAGTGTACTGCACTTTCGCTCCTTGTCATGTGAAAATGAAACTTTCTCACCTTGCTCATCTTATCGGCCTCATCAGCTGACTCCAAGTCTTGCGCTTCTGCCTCCTCCGGAGCTGTCTCAACAGAGCTGTCCGGGTCGCCGCAAAGCGAGTGCCCTGCTGAAATTGAGATGTGTGTGAAAACCCGGCCACAATTTCCACAAATTCAAAAAGCTGGGCGCAACAGACATTGAGTTCCCATGGAGGGCCAGGCCCCATCCTGCACACAAGTACATGCCAACAAGGTGTTATGCCAGAGGCACGCAATGACCTCAAACGACTACCTCGGTTTACAGCAGGGGCCAGGTTTAACTACAGGTGTAAAAATAAACAGGTTCCAGACACACTATTTAGTGGAAACTACGAAAGCCGATTCAGAGATAAGGCTAAAATGCCACATTGAAATTCTTACGTTTCTTATTAATTTCTTGGCTGGCGAGCAATTGCCTACCTTTATACTTCAGTGGTTTCAAATGGAAACTGCAGTATGTGAACGGGCAGGCTGTGCCAAGAAGCAAGCCTTGGTCAGCCCTTCCTCCGAGTTAAGTCGAACGTGATGATTTTAAACTGCTTGCAGTTTTGGCCTAACACACCCACTACTGAGTTTCGATGTTAGTTTTTAAGGAAACAAACCTCTTTTTAGCAGGTTTTAGGAGTCTATTACGTTAACTGAAATCTACGTTTCATTTCCATCAGTATGTGGCAACAACTATGCACCCCTATGCCTGAGCACTCTTCTGGAAACTATGTTGTTGATACAGCTAATAACTTCTTTGTGACTTCTTGTATGTAAATGATGAATTACCTGCAAGTGACAAAAGAAAGAAGAGAACTAATCCCAGCCTGAGAGCTCTGTGCACAAATAACTTTTTTTGGGATCTCATTCTCTGACTCAAATCGCTGTAAGAAGCAGTATTGCTACACCTTAGCCAGTCTTCACAGAAAACCAGATTTCATATATGTTCAACTTCTAGCTATGGCAAATTATAATGACCAGTGATGGACCAAACTCTGCCAGAAAACTCCTGCATGCCTCAATTGACCTTCAAGCCAGCATAAAGAGATACTTTACAGCAGCTGAGTCCAGACACTAATTCCTTTTACCTTTCCCCTCTCTCCTCAACCCCATAAGGAAGTTTCTTCCGCAGTGCCACTCCTGGGGCTGGATGGGGAAGGGTGGTTTCTGAGTACGCCTCCCTGCCTGCACCCTGCCACACAAATAGGACAGTGAATGTCTCACCAGGGATTATACCTTTTATTCCATTACGTTTATTCATTTACATTCCATTTATACCTGCATTCTTCAGGTAATGCAGAAAAATATAATCAAAGTTGAATGGATGCAGCAACACAGAAAATCTCTGCTTTTTAAAACCCAAGACTCAACAGACTATATTAACATAATTTTTGGTTGTATTGTTAGCACGTAGCATTTAAACATTTTGGTTGAAAACTGACACTTTTCTGTAGCAGAATAGAATTTTTTTCAAACCAGTGGTTATTTTTTGGTTTGCTAGCCCTATGAATAGAAGCAGCCCAACAGCAAACTATCACGTTGTCAGCACCCAGTGGTCCAGCAGCCATCCCCTCCTATTCACTACTAGGTTGAAACATGGACGTTTTACAAAGATTAACAGTGATTTAGCACATCAGATGCGCAGCACCATTTCTATGTTAGTCCCTTGCTGACTCTCATGTTACTTGCTATTTTTCAATTAGACATTTCAATTTAGGTAAGTCACGTATATTTGTCTATAAGGAACATTTGGCTAGATAGCAATGCTGTGAGTAAAAAGGCCACAGTGATGATAACACACATCTGTTATACTGATATTATCTCAGTTAAACACTGTGTGGTTTGGCCAAAAAGGCTGTAATAGCGTGGATGGTCTTTTTAATTCAGCTAACATGGCAAGCTACTTTAAAATCAAGAGATTCTGAAAAAACAAACCCTGATTACACACATCTAATATATTTGTTTATATTTATACTGGAATGAAATAGATCTCATGATATAGAAATGATAGTCTCTAAGAAATATGTTTCCTAAATGAATAAGAAAAATTCTGCTGCCTCTTCACAATTGAAAAGCCACTGCTCTTCTTTCAAGGAGTGTTATGTTAATGCATAGCATTGGTTCACTAACACATCCTAGGTAAGGCTCTCCACATCAGGACTGAGGGCAGAGATCCAGGTCTGGGTTCTTCAGTACCCAACTTTCAGCTGCTGTCCGTGCAAGCTTTCAGCCACCATTACCAAAAACAATTTTCAGGACTGTACAAGAGTTCCACTTTATTGAGTCTGGAAATAATTTGGAAAAATTGGAATTCAGAAAACCAGAATTAAATTCAGAGAATATTCTGCATACTGGGATGGAGCTAAATTGGACATCAAGTGAAATTAAAAGGACATAAAAGGTAGTTCATAGTTGAGCTTCCGGAAGACATGCCTCTCTTCTGAAAAGATAGGGTTTACCTTTTCAAAAGATGTGTTTGTAGGGGATGTTTGGCAACACAAAATCTATTTGAGGAAGTGTTTTTTCTGTAAAAAGTTAGGTTTTCTGAGCCTTGCCCATGATTTTATCAACTTGGACTATCAGCTTTCTGGTCTCTCTATTAATGTGTGAAAAAATTCTTAAAACCCTTAAGCTATCCATTTAAAAATAAGAGAAAAAAATGTGCTATGTGTCCTAATTTGTTTTGGGCAGTCTGTGTTTTTTCACTGCAATTAATTTCTCATTATAAGCTGCGTGAAATACATCCTACAGCTGTTTCTCACACCAAGCCAAGGCAAATAATGTTTGTTTTGGGGTTTTGGTTTTTGCTTTTAAGCTACCACTTTTTCTTTTCCTGTATATTAAAACACCACTTAATCTGTTTCCTGCAGTATAAACACTTTTACCCAGAAGACAGCAATCTTTCACTTAGGTCTGAACGAGCAGTCACACAGTACATGTGCTCAGGGTATTTCTAATGTCTTAAGCTGCCAAAGCCAACGTCGACTTTAGCAGGTTTATCTGCTGGCTGTTAAACACAGGCAATCAGTTCAAACGCCGCACATTCCTGCCTTTTAATACCTTCCAGTTACCGTCCCATTTCTGTCAGGTTCATTACATCATTTTATTTTTTCCCTGTAAATCTTTAGCTCTGCAAGGAGCTCTGAAGACAATGTGCTCATTTCCTCCTGCAGCACCTGAATGCTGCCCAACCACTACCATTTGCTAGGGATGATAACACATGGGCTTCACTTGACATTAAGGAATTAGAAAGGGAAATCCAAAAAGCAGCAGGAAAGGGGGGTCAAATCCATGTGGCTACCAGCACAGATGGAGGTCACACGAGCTCCCAAGTTGCCTCAGCAGTGTAATATCCGTGACATTATGACTAATGCCCATTAAATAATTCCTACTTATGGCTAGAACTAACAAAATAAAAGGAAGTCTTATATCACTGGAGCAAAAGTGCTGGGGCTTAAAGGTCTGGAGAATCACGTAAAGCTTAAGCACCATGCCAACACTTGGCTAAAATTTTCCACGGCTTCTGCTTCCAATTTGCAGGGTTGCTGTTGCTCGAGATTTTAATGAGACTTCCACGATATTTGGTACTGCTCTTAAAGCCCGTTTCTTGGTGCCAGAATGCAGTGGAAATAACTATTCCTAGCCAAGCTTTGTCAGCTGTGGTGCAAAGCTCAGAAGCGCACATCCTACTGACACAAAAAGCAGCATATAAATCAGAAGCCCCCCCATGTTCATAATTTTAGTATCTCGATGCCTTATTCCTGAGTATGTGGAACCGGCAATACTGAGTTTAGTCCCCTCGGTGGCTGCAATGGGGAAGTGCTGGACAGCCACCTGCCAGCACGTTACGTGCTGTGGGCCAGAAGCAGCAACAGGCTCGGATGGCTGAAAGCTATGGTTTGTAACTTTAAGGTGCCTCAGGTTCTTAAGCAGGTTGTTTTACACATCTCAGCGCCCCACACAACACCTTGCCGTGCAACTGAGGCAGAGACCTGGGACTGCTGTAGCCGGGTGGCAAACATCAGGGGCCGAGGAGCTCAGCCTGGTGTCCTTCCCTGCCTGCCTGCCACCGCTCACTCCCTGCAAAAGGTGCGTCGTGCTCCTCTGTACTTCTTTCACTGATGAAACTCAGTGATACTGGAAGTCAAACATAGCAATTGCTTAATCACTTTCAGCGAGAAATAAGGAGTGACCCCCATCCAAGTTGAAACCACAGAAGAAATATGGACCAGGCAGAACATGACTACCCCGGCTGAAGCCCAGCCAAGACACCTGGGTGTCTGTGCTCCTGCAAGATGCGCTGCCGAGGCTTCAGTGGCCAAGTGCTTTCAGCAGCTCATGTTTGACTGTCGTCTTAGAAGAGAAGAGTATCACTTACTTGGACAGTTCAACAGCAACTTCCTAAAACAGAAAGTAATTTCTAAATGCTGTTGGTGAACAGCCCCGTTATGACAACAGAGTACCTTTCAGAAGAGACTCTGTCATAAATGGAACAATTTTAATAAAAATTGTTAGGGAACTGTCTCTCAGATTAAATTTTTATTTGAGACAAAATTTCACCTATAAATCTACAATAAAAAAGGTAAGCATGCATTTTTTTCTTTTTTAAAAGAATTCTGGTTAGCTTAGAAACACTGAAACGTAAAAAAAGAAAACATCATTTTTACACTGGGGTATTCTGTCCCATTGGGAAGTCCCACAGGGTTGATAACCTCTCCAAAGACCTGTAAACCACACTACAACTATCACAGCTACAGTCAACCATGTGACCAAAGAACAGTATAGGAACGAACTGGGGAATTCTGCCGTTCTTGGAGAGCTACAGAACAAGCCCCATAAATCTCTTTCCCTTTCGACAGAACTCTATTGCTTCCTTTTCCATTTCAACTAGGTAATAAATTGTGCAAATATAGAAAAATCTATGCTGAATGTCATTCAATTCATTCACTCTTCTTGGGAAAACGCAGATTCAATGAAAACTTCCCTGTACCAACTATACCGTGGCCACTTTTCACCCTCCCCAGGTCAGGAGCCTCATCAAATACTTGCAATACCCTTGAGTAGCCTGTTTGGAATAAACACGAATTTTCAGAGACATAAAAATGAAGCATGTGCTCAGTGAGCTTAGAAACCAGGGACATTTGAGATCAGAAAAAACAGCCTTTCCTTCTGCAAGTACCATGCTGCAGCCTTGGGCTTGTGAAGCCAGCAGGGGGAGCGGCAACACAGCAAGAATATTAAGATTAGAAATCTGTGGGTAAGGGAGCAGGTATGCTTACTGCAGCTAAAATGGAAAGGGTCAGAAACCCAAAGCCGCAATGCAAAAACTAATATGCTAATAGCCACGCTGCTTATTTCAACAGCAGCTCAGGCAGACTTTAGAAAAGCTAGGAATGAGACCTCTGAACACAATATTGACTGAGGCAACACCCTTGAGCTTTGGCTTTTAAGCTTTTAGAAAATAGATCTTGTGAACAACAGTTCTGCACGTCTCTGATTAATTATATGCAAGACCCTCAGATTACTGCTGCAGTAAATGCTGCTGTAATTGTTAAATCAAGCACTGAATGATAACAATATTTTTTAACATGCTACAAAAGGTATGAAATTAGTTGTCTGTCTCAGGAAAATAACCCTGAAGAAATTAAGGTTACTGTTAGTCTCAGCTTGTTCTGAAATCCAAATTACTTAGCCTAAGGGGACCTGTGACAGGACGAGGATGGAATGAAAAATAGTGGCCATTCTTATAGTGCAATGAAAATTTCAGTTTTATACCATAGTCTTTAGAGTGTGTGTTTGTTAACTTTAGCCCCTGGTTCTCCTGCTTTCTGAATGACAAAATAATAGACTCCTTAAAAATACCTAGCTGCTTCATATCTAGAAGATTAATATACCCGTTCAAAACAGGGGTATACTTTCTTTTTTATCATTTATACATTCTGCACAGTGATTTATA
Organism: Aptenodytes forsteri; assembly: GCF_000699145.1. NCBI lineage: Eukaryota > Metazoa > Chordata > Aves > Sphenisciformes > Spheniscidae > Aptenodytes > Aptenodytes forsteri. The sequence continues at coordinate 6,689,210 of NW_008795695.1, forward strand.
TGGCTTACAGTTATCCCTGCAGAGTTATCCCTCATGCTAGAGGTCTCCAAAATACAGGAGCATGCAAAGCCTAAACCTCAGAAACTCTACCCCAGAGTAAAAAAAGGTAGTGAAGGGATCACAAACAAATATGGATACTACTCCCATTCCCAAATCCCCTTCTAATAACAAAACATCTTCTTTATGATTTGGGGAGATGACACAACACTGTGTTTCCAGCTTTCAGCCTCTCATTCCCTGGATTGAGCGGAGCAGAATGGGGAGACAAAACACTCCTCATGGGGAGGGGAGACAGCTCTCACTGATCCTTTTAGGCAATAAGGAAAACATGCTGTGGGGCTCCAGACAGAATGAGAGCTAGTCCTCCTCAACCAGATTTATGCAGACTGCGTTAACAGGAGAGAAGACTGAAAGCCAGGAAAAACAGTAATAGATGAAAGAAACAAAACTTGGGGCTCTGCAAGCCTGATGCAGCGCGAATTCCTAGGGGAAAGTATATATCATGCCCAAGATAATATTTTTCACATCAAAATCCAAGCTCATTTCAAGAATAACCTGTTAAGTAAACACAATGAAGTAACTGCTGCCACAGAGCTGATTTGCAGCTCTAGCCCCAACTTTAGTATGTGCAAGGTAGTTCCAGATAATGAAACAGCTGTAAGAGACATCATATTTAGCAGGAGCACTGGCAGGCACTTCAGGGAGGTCGACTCCCAAAAACACAGCCCTGCTTTGCTCCTGGAAGACCTCCCACTGAGTAATAAGGCATTAGGAAAGCTTCCTTAAAAAAATGTCACACAGCATCTTTCTGTTGAAAACACACCATATGATTTGCCTCACACAAAAAATCTACCCTTTGCTGCCTTCATAGCCGATGAAGAATTGCTCGTGAAGATGATAATGACAGGACATCAACGTGATTGGTCAACCAGACCCTGAATTTCTGGATGTGCCTACAGGTGATTTATACCTGCTGGCATTCTGACCCAGCAATGTTTCACCCCCCTGCTGAAAGGGGGGCTACACTACTTTGGGATGAAAGAAAAAATCTGCGTGCTATAAATAAAGCATATAACAGAAATCGCTGAGCTGATTTGCCTAGCCAGCCAAACTGCCAGTAATCAACAAGGACACAAATAAATGGTTCAGTGGGTATTTCATACTTGACTGCTCTCTACAAGAAGCTGTAGAGCCGAGACCAAAAATCTAAGATACAGCCACAATCTCCCAAATAAAAGCACGTACCCCTTTTTAAAATTTCACGTGGATCCTATTTTAGGTAACGAATTCCTGAAAAAGCACAGGGCCAGAAGAAGAAAGGCTTCAGTAAAACACTGTGTTCTACAAACACCTAAATAGAGAGAAATTGATGGGGAAGATCAAAACACCTGCCTCCCAATCGCACACTTAGGTGCAGATCCTTGATTTCACTCCCACCTCAGGCTAGGTCATCCCAGATTAGAGCATCGGCGTTGTTTAGGTTTAAACACCATCTTAACACCGTTATTCAGAGGTATATTTCACATGGCAACTACAGGCGCTTTCAGAAGCTGTCAGAGACACCTGCACATCTGCTGATGAGCTGTTGTGTTGCTTCTGTTGGTTAAAGAAGTATTCCTCCCCCTCTGAGGAGGAATGAAGGTGATTCCCACCTCAACGTTTGCTGCATTTTGAAGGAAAGCAAATGTCAAGAGAGCTCTAGCTTCTGTGCCGCCTGTCACCTGAAAGAGAGAGCAAAGGAGCTGACTACACACCAAAAGTGAAGGGCAGCTGTACCGAGAGAAATCTGAAGGGAAAAGGAAGCCCTAAAGCTTATCCCCGGTCCTGGGGAGCTATTTAAGAAGCAGGCGCTTTGGTCCACCAGACAGTTCACATGCTCACTGCAGGACGTGGAAAAACAAGCAGCTGTTCCACACCACTGCGATAACCACAAAAACCCAGCTCGGGAGAAGCTTACAAAGGAGGACAGACATGACTTGAGTTGAGAGCAGCACAAAGGAAGTCGTGCCTACAAAGCAGCAGAGGTGGGAGGTCTGATTTTGCCATGACATGTCTATCAGCCACGTCCTATGTCTTCATTTCACATGGTGCACGCAGAGTTATTACTGGACAATGTTAAAAGGCAAATGCTAGGCTTTTCAGACACATTTGGCAAACCGTGCACTATCTCACCCTCAGCAAGGAAAAGGACCCCTGAAAGACCCTCAAAATAATGATGCAGAGAACTGACAGTGGCAGAGAAACTGCTTGTTGAGACAATCTGTTGAGACCCTGTGTTGCAAAATGTGACTGCTCTGCCTTAGAAATCACTATGTTGCATAAATACTAAAGTCCCAGTTCCCAATTCTTTGCACCCAGGGCAGACACCTACTTCAGCGAAAAGTCTGGGTATGAGGACTCAGCACTTGGGGTTTCAGTTAAAAAGCACAGGCAAAGACAAAAGGATGGGGCCCACGAAGAGCTGGTGTTAAGTAGGAAATGGGGGCATCTTGTGGCCAGCTATAAAAATGTACAAGATGAGCTTGATTTTTCAGCACAAAAGCCTAACTGGGAAAAGTTCAATGGAAATTAAAAGGGGAAAATGTCGTTCTGAAAATGTTTAATTTTAACTGCCTTTGGGGGTTTATCCCACATCTTACATGAGGTTGCTTTTATCAGTCCCCTCAGAGGTATTTGCAATAAGCTATTTTTAAGCTTTCTTGTTCACACTATTCTACTTGCTATGAATACCACACTCCCCAAAGTCAGACTAGAGGTCCAGCTTTCCCTTTCCCCACTACGTGTTCCCGTCACCTGAACAATGACATTTTTGCTAGATCACTTTCAGTAAATATTTTAAGCAAAACCAGAGCCGCATCCAGAAATGCTGAGAGGCAGGCTGTACCTCCCCGACCCTTTGCAGGCAGAGATGAGTCAGCTTGGTCCTGAGCCCAAGCCAGCTATCTTTCACTGTGGCTCATTTGCTCCAGCTCAGCATCATACTAATGCACTCACACCGCTCCTGGGTCAGCTCCAGTTTGTACCCAGACTCATCCCAGAAGCCCCTACACCGAGTGACTGCAGCAATCAGACAGACGTGTCCTGAGGGAAGGCTGACTTTAACCCCGGTGAAGTGCATTAACAGCCCCCGTCCTGCTCCAGCTTTTTATTCCAAATGCCCAAAACAAAACCTTTTTCATAGTTACCAAAACAATTATTTTAACATTTCTGAAACCTTTACTTTGGGGAGAAAACAAAGCATTTCAACATATTCAGACACCATTTACTTTTGACTGGAAGTCAAAATTTACATCAGCTCAAAATAGTTTTGATTATCTAGAAACTACTTCTTTTTGGCCATTCTATTCATTTTTCATGTATTTTAAATTATTCCAAAAAACTAAAACAAGCAGGTACGTCCAGTATCCTCTTCTGTTTTCGAGTACAGGTGGCATTTAGAAGCCGGCAAGTAAGACTTGACTAAGCAGGCAAGTAGGAGGAGCCATGGTGCAGGAGCTTTCCTGCTATCCCAGTGCAATTCCCAACACTGTTGTCTCACAGAGGTAATGGCTAGCAACCACCAAGGAGGCGATCCTGCTCTTCTGCAGTCATTTCTCTTATCCCAGCATGGGTGCTTGTCATCAGCCAGTTCAGGAAGCTAAACTAGTGGCAAGCATTTGCTAGGGATTAATTTTCTGCCAGTTCAGTTCTCTGAACAGGGCAGCATGGTGGGCAGGAATGCCCCTTCCCACCACAGTGTGCTGTGGGACCAGTTAGATACATTTGGCTGTAATGTCAATCACTACCTTTAGGTGTTTTGAACTGTCCCTGTGAGTTATTTATGAGTCTCATCAAACACTCAGGGCTCCTGTGCTCCTGGCTAATCCCAGAGAGGGCGAATGCTTATCCCCTCTTCCTTCCCTGCCATACGTATATCTTGCGGGCAAATCCATGGGTAAAGGTACCTCCTGAGCAGCCCAGAAGGGAGCAATTAGTTCTGTGACTCGCTGTAGGCACAGCTAGATGATGTGACATGCATTTGGCGATGACACACATTTCACAGCCTAACCATGTACAGAGTCATCCTTCATTGCTACCGCAGATTATACCTTACAGCTTCCAGAGCTCCTACTTATTATCTGCCCAGCGCATTCAAACTGCAATTCCTCTCACTTCCACCATGGAAGTTACATGAAGGGAATCAATGGGATTACACCAGCACATTGTAAGCGTGAATCCTCCCCTCCTGGTAATTTCTACATTGAACCCAATACCTTGGTTGCTCCCAACAAATGCCAGTGCGCTCTCACTCGAGTCAGACGGGTTTTCCAAGCGACGTGGTGGTGGCTGCATTAGTTTCTGCCCTTCCTCTATCTCAGGATAGGTGCGCACAGTAAGACACAGCGAAGGCTGAACAAGGGCATCTTTCAGCAAAGCTGAGTCCAGATCCTCAGCAGCTTTCTTGTTAATCTCCACAATTTCATCGCCAGCTTTCAGGCCTGCAACACAGAAAGGAACAGGTAAGACTTGCACAGTAACTTTTCTGTTACCCACAGACATCAAGGAGCTCAGCCGGGTGTTTATGAAGTGCCACACAGTGTTATGTCTAGACATAAAGTAAACATTTATGACTGCAAATGATATTGAAATTTGATGGACTTTTGTGAGATCTGTTGTCAGGCTCCAGTACCATCCCTAAGAGCACCATGCCCAGGAAGTCCCTCACAATGTACCAGCAACAAGATAGCCCCTTTTTCTTCATGTCACTCTGCAAGGGAACAGCCACTGTACAGCAAGCCACCCTACACAACACATTGCTCGCAAATAAATATATTCTGAAGGACAGAGTCAGACTTCTGAGGCACTGCACACAGGACGGGGGAAGGATGAAGCAGCTGTGCTGGCTTGATTCTTCCTTTTAACCTTCTATATAAGTGAAGGCTTTTATTTGAAGTGGTCACCTACCCATACACCTAGGAGGAGAGAAAACGTTTCCCGCTCAGCCAGGGTGTATGGTGTAGGACTTCAGATAGCCTCCTCTCTGGCCCTGTCTGAATCACGTCCTAGTACATAGATCTTCAAAAGGTGAATTTTAGCGCTTGGTATGTTAGTCATGGGTTTTTTCCAATCTGATTTCAGGAGCTATTTATAGCATCAGCGCCCAAGGGAAAAGGGGATCTGCAGAGGAAACAGCTGACTCCCGCTTGGTTCGGGGGCAACACAGCAATGCTGACAGACAACGTGCAGTCCTCTGAGGTGCCGCAGGAAACCTGACCTTCCCCTCAGCCACCCGGGCCTGCTCTCCAACTGACAGCAGCAAGCTGCACCAGGGTTTAATCCCAAATAATCTTTAGGGTCAGGCAGGCAGCAGCGTGCCAGGGCACATCGGTGCTGACAGCCCCGATCATCGGGAGCTTTTTCTCCACTTGAGGGTGACACTGGTGGTCCCCTGCAGGCATCCTCCCAGGAGTCGGCTGGCTGGGCACGGCTGGAGGGAAAGCATACTCTGCAATGGCCACCAACCCACCAACGGGACCGCCATGGCACCCCTGTCACTGTCCTGGCATTTACAGGGACGAAAGCTGGAATTTGCAGGGTCAAAAGAGCTGCTCCCTCCGTGGGGGTGACCTGCCCTCATGCCATGCAGTCCTCTGGCTGGGCAATCATGCAGAGGACAAGTCTTGCCACCCTCAAGCCCAGATGAAAGGCCTGACTCGATGAGCCTGACCTGCAAGCAGAGCTCAGCTGCATCCGCCAGGAAACAGATTACCTACCCGCATTCAAGAAAGAAACGTGGAAGGGAGGAGGCTAAAGAGCTTCAGTCTTCTTTAGGAAAATTGAGATCTTTCTAAATGCATGTAATTGTGCCCAGAAACTGTAGTGTGGCGTGCAGTTTTGGAGAGAATAAAATGAACTAGAGAGAATAGCTACAAAGTAAATGGACCATAAAATCATATTTGAAACAAGGACAAAACAAAGCAAGTCAAGCATTTCGTGTTATTTCATTTATTCTACTTAGTGATGCCATGTCATAATAGTAGCATATTAATATGCCTGCCACCATAAACATCATATCTGGGGTTTCATTTACTCTTTGTAATCCTTGTTTTGAATCATTTGGGATAAAGCATCATGTCTATCTCAGTACAGTCAAGCACCTCAAATTCTAAAGGTCTAGCTAATGCAGACCAACCAAAAAAAAAAGGTAAATCATAAAAATTATTAGGAGAAAATGAAATTTAAGTTTCTAATTGGAGAAAAGATTGAAAATGAAATACTGTATCTCTTCGGGTTAGACTTACTATAGGAAGTGCAGTCAAATGCAAACATGAATGTAGATAATGGGAGGAAGAGAGAGTTTTCCTCCCTGCTTTCTGCTAACTATGGGTATCTTGTCATAATATCCTGCCAAATACTGTTCATACAGAAGTGGCTTTTTATATCAATTATGAAGAGCAATATATCACTGAAAGTGTGTTTTAGCGTTTCAGCCCCACAGGAGGCAGTCTGTGTTCATGCATTGATTTAAATTGTCACTCAAACATTTTCTAAAAGCAAAATAAGGAAGCCCTGCTGAACCCACCCCACCCCCCAATATTCTCTTTGCTCCCCACAAGAAGCCCGCAGAGTTTTATTTCCCTGGTGCAGACTGGCAGAGAGCCGCCCCCCAGCCCCCGTTCAGGGCTTTTGGCAGAATCCCCATCCTGTCAGCCAGGGAATTGTATGGGGGTGGGGTGGGGTGAGGAGAGAAAGATGGTCTTTTCAAGCTCAATAGACATACGCAGCAGCCTCCAGAACCACCTACGGGGTTTTCTTAAGTTAGGGTTAGAGGTTACAGCTGAGTGAAACTCCAGGCTCCCTGCAGCCAGAACTGTTCCCCCTCTGCCCCCTGTTTCTTCCTTCCCAGTTACTGTCTGCACAGTCCTGTCCCTCCACTGTGCCACTTCTGCCACTTGCTTCACTGCAACACAAGCCAACTCCCTTTGCTAGCAGGTCAGAAAACCAGCCACACATTTCTGCCATGGCAGTTTTCTATCAGTGAGCTGAATCAGCTCAGCTAAGAGTGCCAGAGTCAGCACAAGGCAAAGGGCTGGAGCAGTTTGGGGGGGACCAGCCCCCATTGCTTTCGGCAACAGCAAACTGTTGAATAAGCTCTGCATGACCATGTAACCACTCACCAATAAAACTCTGCAGGTGTGTCGAAGGACTCTGCATATACTGACAGGTTATGATGAGATGAGAGTCTTCTTGCTCTTCATGCTCCCTGTGTTATACTTTAAAATCTGGTTGAGTTTCAGCTGCCCAGCTCCCTGAGCAGCCCATCCCGTGACTGCATGAGCAGTAGTGCCAGCACATCGGAAAGGGCAATGAATGGGAAAAGCAGTTAAGGGCATGGCAGTGTCAGGGTTGACCTCAGCTTGGGTAAGCTGCAGTTAAACCATATCCTGCTCTGCCCTCGGATGAGCCTGGCAGCCTAGTTATCTTTGCCGGTTTCTGGTCCAAGTGCTGTCATGCTTCCTGCAACACTAGAGGCAGTAATCCCAGCCGCAGAGACCACTATGATCACTTCTGCTGTACCTGTTTATCTTGCAGTGACCGACTTGAGAGGGCCCCTGCTCCTCTTTCTAGCAGCAACTGACATCCTGATCCTGCTACATACACAGCAACTCAAAATTAAGAGGTTGACTATACAGCACAGCTGATCCCAAGAGCAGAACAGCCAGGTATTCAGTACCTAAGGTTCTTCACAAAAGAGCATAGTCTCTTTTGGACTGGGACCCTGGTTTGGTATGTTCGTAAAGCTCCTACCCCAACAAGCTCATGGTCTATACCAGGATTAAACAAGCAATAACAAAAACACTTCAAAAGTCTTTTACCTTTCTTGAAAGCTAGGCCCGTCTCTTTGACGCCATTCACATACAGCCGACGAATCCCTTCTTCTTCCACAGAGGACAGAGAGAAACCTAGGGAGATACCCAGCGAGATGGTTAGAAAAAGCCAACCACTTCCAGCATGTCCTAACAACTGCACGCACTACAGGTAAGGCTGTGCTGTCCCTGCAGCGAGCAGTTGGGAATTCCTCCCTTCTCCTTTCCCATAAACCTTTACAAACGTAAAGGGAAAGTTAAAAAATGAAAGTGGCTTTAACAAAAACCTGAACTGAATTTCTGAGTTTATACATAAATCATCTACAGCTTTATTTGAGGATAGCACAGTTGTAAAATGCTGGAACAGACTTCCAATTCTCTTGCCACAAAAGGTCACTTCAAGAAGTTTTGCTGTTTGCAGGCAAAAGCTGCACAGAGATGTGGTTTGTGACCCAAACTGACAAAAGCCAAGAAACGGAGAGCTATGGCTGACATGCCATCCTGAACACAGACAAGGCATAACAGCACCTGCTAAAGCAGAATGCCAACTTTTACTTTTTTAAATTCCTGGACTGGACAAGTTTGTAAAAATGCCAGTTCCCCTTCTCCCCCTTTCTATTCTCAGCTGCTGCTGGCACAACCTGTTATTTGCTAAGTCTCAGCTCAGCGCACATTTTATAGCTACGTCAGATACCCATAGACCAGCCTTATAATGGAAGTACTGACACAACCTTAATTTAAACAGTGCAAGTGGTACTGTTACATTTGGTTTTGGTGATTTTCCTGCCATTTGTGTTTGACACTGTGTAAGATAACAATGTGTAAAAGAAATACAATGTGGTTAGTTAAATAGGGTTTATTTATTTACTGTTAAGAGTTATCTAAAGCAGAACATTTGCCTTTCTGAAACTTCATTACTCCCAAAATGGGTGTAGGCAACCATTTGCTCTCTCTTTTTCCGACTAGAAAAACATGTACAAACCTCTGGGGGGAGATGCTTGTTTGACATGGAATCAGCCACCAGCCAAGAGGAAGCAGATGTGCTGGGAGCCTATTCTGACTTTAGGACTCCCTTCAAGTTGGTGCTTATGGATGAGAAGTTATTTTTTCATCCATCATTTAAAAAAAAGAAAGGAGGGGGAAGAATGTGGCAGCCTAGAAGCGAGGAGCATATGGCCCTTTGTGACTTACTGAGCTTCTCGGAATCTGTATGCGAGCTCCTCAGCCTGAATAAAATGAAACTTGTGAAGCTCACTCAACACACCAGCTTTGGCAGAGGGAAAAACTCTTGACTAAACAAAAGAGCAGCTGTAAAAAAACAGTAGCTATTGGTTGTCATCACTGCAAAGCCTACCTGGAAAACCCTTAACCAGAAGCACAGTGGAGCATGCCCAAGACTGCCGTTTGAGTCAGCACAAATTATCAGTTACTAATACCATCACCCTTTTGCAACTGAAATGCTGGTTTGCAGCCAACTACCATACACTTAAAACAAGGCTGAGTTGCATCTCAAGTTCTTGCTGTAGCTAACTGTGAAGAGATTACCATGCCCAAGCAGTCCCAAGCTCCCATTCTCCTTCATGAGAAGACCTCTGCCTCCTCCAATCTGTCAGGGCTAAGGGCAGGTGTAGTTGCTTTTTAATTCAGCTTTCATTAAAAAAAAAAAAATCCAGAGCAGAACAGGTGTAAGGAGCAATTAGATATGTTGCCATCACCTTTAAGAGATGAGAGATGGACAATTGGCAACAGCCTTGAAATGGTCATCTCACAAATACACTTAATCCCTCCACAGACAGGGTATGTGACCATACCCCAAGTATGAATAAACTGTTTCATTTCCACAGTTGTGATGTGGCCGGATCTGGTAAACAATTTGAAGCAGCATTCCTGTCCCACTGCAGTGCCAGTGCCAGTGTTTTCACTGCCATGCAGTAAAGTAGAGCAGGAAACTCATCCAGAAGGGAAATACCTCAGTCAAGTGTGTGTGTGCGCGCGTGTATAGATATATGTATATATATACTTGCATATATACACACACTTGCATATATGCATAAACATGTATGTGTAGTTTGTGTATACACATGTCTAGTACAAATGTACAGTTTCCATCTGCCTGAATTCTGCAGGTGCTCCACATAAACACGTGTACTAGCATTGCATGAGAGGAAGGGCAGAAGTGGGTGGAAGCGACAGCGATTGCATAAGCTGGCATCACTGCCAAAAAGATTATTACCAAACTGTGCGTGGACTCTGAAACACAGGTGTGAAGAGATGGGTGGTGACCCAGACAGAACCTTTTCTTCACTGCAAAGTTTTGATGACAGGAGAACAGAAGTCTGCATCTACGAGTGCACATGGCCTTACCGAACCAGCACAATACCTGAACAAATCCACCTCCAGAAAATTACCTCAGCCCCCTGAGATAGACAGTTGCTAACAAAAATGCCAGTATGTTCCCGATACATACAGGAGCTGGAAGCAATAGGTTCTTAGTGCTGGTGCGCCCTCATTTCTGCCCACACAACCTTTGCAAAGAGGCTGGTACCAGTGAAAGAGGCAAGAACGTATGTGCCCAGGCATCAGTAATAGCATCACACTGACAGATCTAATGCTGGCAAGGTCCGACACGCTGGCCAGACACTCCAGGAACGCCTCTTACCACAGGCACGCTGGTGGGAGTAGAAACACTACGGAATGTTCCCAGGTGAGCTTTCCCTGAAACACTCTGCTCCGTCCTCTTTACGTCACTTGAACTCATGGTGTGCTCAGAAACAATGACGAAGCTGCTCCAAAAGCCTGCTAATGCCTGAAAGGGCAGTTATGCCCCCTCCCCAGCACCAGGATCTCTTAGCTGGCCCAAAACAGCTTGTAAAGCCAGCAGACAGCTATTCACTTCTTTTATTATCTTACCTTTCTGCCAGGCTAGTGAGCTGAACTGGCCTGTCTAATTGCACCCTTAATGAAAGCGTTTCACCTCCCCATCTTTGATACCATGTTTGTTAAATGGAGATAACAGCACTAAGTCTGCATTGTCGGGATTAGTGAATAGCTGCTTGTGAAGTATCTGAAATTCAAGGTGATTTACAAGTATTATTATTGCTATAGGTGGAACACTAGCAACAGCAACAGGTAATGTCACTAATGATTTTCATAATCTCATCCATTTTCAAAAGGAAGACTTTTCCAGTTCTTCTGGAGGAATGAAGGCACGCGGAATTTGGACATACGTTTTTAAATTGGACAAGAATTATGAGGCTTGAACAAAGCTGCACAGAAAAAACAAGTCATCATCAGAATAAAAAGTCCCTTAGCGCTCTAGACATTTGGTTTCGGTACGGGCTCCTGACCCTGTTCCCAGCACTTGTTGAAGTGCCTGTGAGGGGCTGAGCCTCCAGCGCTGCCCAGCTGACTGAGAACCAATCTCAAAGGCAGACTCGCTCACACAAAGACTTACACAGGTGCTTAGATGCTTGGAGACTGTGTGGTCACGTTATTGATTTAGGATTTTTTCAAAACAAAACCAGTAGCAAGAACCCTTAAGCAACACTGTTAAAAAGATTCCATGCCAAAATTTTAAAACTCTGATCTTCATGTTGCCATAGCTCACGAATGTGCTGTAGCTCTCTCTCTGGATTCTAAAAGTATGTCTTGGCAATGCTAATTCTGTAAAGAGACTAAAAGAACTAAAAACTCAAATGTACCTAACATACAGGATGGGAAAGGATCTCAGGAGGAACCCTAGCCTTCCCTAGCACCAAAACAGGATCAACACTTCACCTCTGCTCCCCTGCACACACATATTTCAGCACACACTTGTCACTGCATGAACACATAGTACTAAGAGACACATACAGACTACAGAAATTCTGCTGCCATTTAGAGTCAAAGTAAGTTTTGCCATTTTCTTTCAATGAGAGCAAAGTCAGCTTTTTTGGGGTGCATTTAGCATTTACTCCCTGCAGGGTCGGAGCCACTGAACAGATACATCCCATGTCTCACACAGCTGATCTCATTTCACAGGACATGACAGTGCATTTCACGGCCTTTCCCATCTATCACTTAAAAAAAGAGAAGAAAAAGAAATAAACAGGAAATGCCACGATACCCCTAACTCTTGCAGTGCTTTCAGGCACAGCATAATTATTGAACCTAGGGCCATCACCATGCTGGTTAACATTACTCTCTTAGGCCTTCAATATTCAAATCGCAGTCAGTACCACTGCTTTGTAGCAGAGCTCAATGTTCAAATGGCCTGCAGCTGTATAGTAAGCAGTGTGGGGATTCAGAATTATTCTAGTCATTAAAACAGAATATTTAGATAAACAGTAAAAAGATGCAGATTGGCTTCCCGCAGGGTAGGCTGCACAAATAACTTTAAAATACACTACAGAACTGTAACTGCCAGACCAAAGGACAAACTCGCCAGGCTGGAGGTCTGTAACTTGAAATACTTGAAAGCTAAGGAATATGACTACCCCCATGTAAAGATTTGGGGTTTTGCTGAGATTACACAGGGAGGACTTCCCCTATTTTATATTTTACGCACAGATCTGTATCACGTGTCAGATTCTGGCTCCAGGAGTCCAGAGAGCATCCTCGAGGGCCAGGCATGCACCAGGACCAGGCTCCCCCAGCCTCAGGAAGAGCGGTGCGAGACAGGGACCCACCTTGTGTGCCCACGGCAAGTGGGGAAAGAGGCCAAGCAGCCTCTCCTGAGACAGCTGCCCGGCCGCAGACCTTGAGATGCCTCGTACCCACAGCAATGCTCCTGGCAGCATCCCTGCCATCGTGCTTGGTGGAAGGGGCAAGGAGGGGGAGAGCCTGCTAGCAGCGGCAAGCCATGGCAGCAGCCCTCTCCCAATCCCTGCTGCAGGGTCCCTGTGAAGGCCACGATGCAGGCATTCATGTAAGATGTGACAACTGGCAAAGGATGCTTTTCCACTGGCGCTCAGTTGCACAACCTCCATAGGTGGTGTTTTGAGAAACTACAAGAGCAAGAAAACATTTGTCCTTTCTGCCACCATAGTTCTCATCAAAAAGCTGCACATGCTACAGCTCGAGCATCAGGAAACACAGCGTTCAGTGCACTACAAATAAAACTGTCCTGCTTCAGGGCAGGGGAGCGAGGTTTCTGTGGATGGCACAGGAAATCAGATGTGCTTTTCTTATTGTGTTCAACAGGCCTGTCAGGTATATCAATGAACAGCAAGCAAGAACCTGCATACGCTAGAATTGACTTGGTAGAAAAGTAAAAACAAATCAAGGAGAAACTCACCATAAATATCAGAGGATGCATCAGACTTCTCTATTTGAATGTGCTGTGTAATTTTCTGACAGATTTCTATTTCTTTGTACAGCTGAACAGAAAAAAAAAACACAAAAATATGTTATTGTGGGAAGACACATCAATTGTAATCATTCTGAACAGATGATTTTTTTTTTTTAATTACAGGCAGAAGACATGGACCGTGGTCATTATTTATCAAACCATTTTTCTCCATGTGCGGAAGATGTATTTGTAGTGTCACTAAGCTTTACTGTTAGGCACACAGTTAAAGAGGAGGCAGCAGTGTTTTACTACCACCATCATAAAAGCAAGGATATATCTATTTCACTCGGTCAATACCATTTTGAGTGCACAAGAAACAAAGCTTCTACTCCTGTTTTCGTATTTTATGGGTAGTCATCATTTAACATTTTTATATTATTTTGATTAAGACATTGAAGGAATTCAATTATTTGATAGTATTAAAATCACAAGGAGGGATTTTGTGTCTTAAATACATTTCTTAATTGTTAGAAGACTATCAGATTTCTTAGCATGAAATTTCATCTTTAACACACTTAGTTTATTTGCACCGAGAAAAGCCCCCGAGTCTTTGAAATGGTCATTAACATCCCTCCTGGGACACCAGCACAAATTCACACCTAGGTAGTAACCCAGAAGCCTACCCACACAGGTGCAATTCACTCTGCCTTTCAGGAGCCAAGCAACCCCTCAGCAGGGCTACACCCCTCCACCACTGCTCACACACTTTGTGCTTTTAAATCACTTACATTCTCCTGCCTTCTGTGGCTTGCTATCGTACCTGGGTCCTGCCCCGAGCTCCGAACAAAGGAGCTTCTACTGGGGCCTGCCACCCCACCTGAGACAGGGAAATCCTGCTTTTCTAGACAAAGTCATATATTTAGGGGTTCTGAGCCGACATCTTTGAGAGTCAGCCCTGACTTACTGCTTGTAAGACAGCCTTGACATACTGGAAACCTCTGGCTCAGCACAGGTTTGCAGCTAGTTTGTCCATAGCACAGGCTAGCACTTAAGACAAACCATCGTTTCGTCTTTGGAAAAAATCATACTCACGGGTGAATGAGAGCCCACAGGTAAATATTAGTTTTGTTTACATGCCGGTATGAGTGTGTAAAAAAGCAATTCACAATAATTACCATTTTGAAACGAAGTGACATCAGTGTTTGGACTGAAGTATTTAAACCATTTCTTTAAAAAAGAAGAGTAACTCATTAGTAAAGGGTTTCCTTAATAAAAATATAGTTTTATCTCCTGCTTATATCAGCACTTACACGTCTGTTTAACTGCAAATATTAGGTATTACAGAACAGTTATATACGCATTTAAATGGTTGTATATAGTAAAATAAAATGTAAAATGAAATGAGGATGCCATGCTAGCAATATTTTTAAAATGCAGTTTTCAAATATAGGAATGTATTGTTCAGAACCTGAAAAAGAGTCAAATGACGTTTACAAAAATCTCAGCTAGATTTCAGCAAGGGTTTTAAAAAGAGAAAGAAAAAAAGGAGCAAAAATAGTATTTTCGGAACAAAACTTGCCTCTGATCCCTGCGGTCATCCAAACTAAGCGTGCAGAACCAGAACCAAGGAGGACGGCCGACAAGCTCTCACGGGGATACAGGAGCCACTTGCTGCCTGCATCCCAAAGCGCTGTTTTCAAGCAAGAACCTCTATTGAATGGGGGGCAAATAACTGGGATGCTCAGACCGCAGCTGAGCTGCCCAAACCAGAGAGCCAGTCCGACAGCAACCCTGAGGTGCTGCTTGCATTTCTGCGCCCCGTGGACCCGCTGTCCCGACACCAAAGGCAGGCAGCATATTTGGGCTATGCTGGCTCACGCCGTGAAGCTGCTGGCCTCGTGGGCGCCATCGGTTCGTGGGGGAAACCCCCTCTGGACCCAGCGTGGGGCCCAGGGCTCTGCATGGAGAGGTTTGATAGCAATACAGGGAGCATCAGGGGCAGGGGGGAGGGTGGGGGCGTTGCTAGGCACAAGGCAGTGCCCGGGGACAGGATTTCTTCCTGACAGCAGCAGCACTGCCCGTTTGAGCCACTCCAGTCTCTCATAGTGTGTCTCATAGCAGCTTTGGGATATTATTATTATTATTATCCCCCCCTCAAGATGTTCTCTTCCTTGCCCTTTTTTCCTCTACCTTTTTTGGTCTTGTCCCAGCACCCTTTCCCAGGGCTACCTTTTCCAGCAGCCCCAATGCCTTCACCCCAGCAAGATTTCTTCATCCTACCTGCAAGATTTTCCGGGAGGCCTCCGGTCTCCTGCTTCCATCTAAAAGTGCCATCCTACCCAAAGTAAGAAGTCTGGCACGTCAAGCTTCAGCCAAAACACTCCAACACCTAGTGTTGGAGTGTTTACAATAGTTTACAATAAAAGGTGCTTAAAAGTGCAACTGCCTGGTACAGCACCTAATGTTAAATACTCTCCCCTGAGCCCTTAGTAATTAGTATTTTTAACACATAAAAGACCGAGCTCGTGAATTTTTGAAAGACTATGTCAGTACACAAAGCGTCACCATTAGCGTTTTGGAGAGGAATGGAATATGGGTATTTAATCTCCATTTCTTATTTAAATATATCTGATTCATTCTGCAAGAAAAAGGAGTATCATCCTAAGTAATGTATGTCTGTAAAAGCATTTTAGTAGATGGAAGATAGCACTAGCAAGGTGACATCAACATTAGACAATATTAAAAACAGCTATTCAGGAGACTACAAAAATAGAGGCATTAGTTTTATCATATTGCACCAGAATCATTTAATTAAACACTTAAATAAAGTAACTCAAATTTTCTCATGAAACAAGCACACACACACAAGCAAACATACAAACGTGTGTTGTTTTAATGTTACTACATTAAATATAACCCTGCAGCACATGTCTATATTATAATCTTTCAGCATGTACCTAGTCCCACTGACTGTAGAGTTTTGGTTTAATTTCATTTTTTCAGAATAAACAATAACTGATGACTATGTCAATCCTACATCCTCTCAACACAAGTCAAGTCACCAAAGTCCTTCCAGGCAATGAAAGCTAAAACCTGTCTCCTTTGAGTTTTAATTTTTCCCAACTATATTTCACTTCCCAGTCTTAGTACTCCACTAGCACTTTCTCACTCTTTTTTTTTTGTTGTCAGTGTTAATGGCAAATCCCAGAACTTCTTTACTAAATGAACAAAAACATCCCTAACTGGCAAAGTTTTACTTTTTATAAATAAAACAGCCACCAATTAAAAGGACTTTAAAAAGCTTTACAGCGTGCATGTGTAAAATCATAGAGTTAAAGCATGACACTAATTCTGTTTGGTCTTTTTTTTAATCTCTCATTTCAAAATTCCTTTGAAGTCTGCTTTTGAGATGAATGATATGAAAACATCCAACTGAAGCAATTAGGAAAGTATATTCTCACATACAACTCCAGAGCTTTTTAACCTCAATGTTTACCTTCCCGTTTAGGAAAAACAAACAAACAAACAAACAACAAACCAAAAAAACCAACTACTTGTGCATTTACCCCCTCTTTAAAAATCAGGCAAAGTGATCCGAACAAGAAATACTCAGGCCTCAACACTATGTCTTTAAAACCACCAAGGACAGCATGATCAACAGGAAAAGGCAACCTTGAGAGAAGTTAAGCTTAAATGTATGTTACAGTGACTTTCACATATTACCTGTGGCTGTTCCTCTTCTCTCTCTTCCACACAGACACATGCATGCACAAACATAAGCTAAACACCAACCCTCTCCTCAAGATGAAATGTTTGGAGAGATTACTTTACTGCAGGCCAATTTGCTATGGTCTGCAAAGCACTATAATTGTAAGTTAAAAAGCATAACTCTGCATATTACAAATGTCAGATAAACACTAATTAACAGTGTCCTACCAAGTGTCATTTAATTTTGCTCAGTAGGTAGCATTACCAGTTCATAGATATCCTCTTCTGGCTTTGGTACATAAAATTGGATCTGGTTTTCAATCAGGAATTTAAGACGCAGGTAGTGAGCAGAGTGATCCAGCTGGTGTGTCTGCAAGAAACGGAGAAGAGGCTTTAGAAGAGAAAAGCAATGGCTCACATCATCTATACTTAGAGAACAGCCGACACTCATAGGAAGGAAAATGCCCCAGCACCGTCTTTCACAAGAGGCCCATGATCTCCCAACCTGAACAAGAACCTGAACCTCCTCCTCTTCCCCAGGAATAAGCGTTCATTTAACCACTGACCAGGATGTCAAGGGCAGTGCTAGTACTCTAAGCAGCCTCTTCGGTTTTGCTTATCTGGCAGTTCTGCTCCCTCCCATGCTATTGCAGAAATAAGCAAACACTATTAAAGCAGGAGACTCGGAGCATACCTTTGTATACAAAGGGCATTTAAAATCGCAAGGAGGAAAATAAATATTCTGCTAACAGAGAAAAATGTAACAGAAAAGTTTTTTCTGTTTGTTTTGGGTTTTTTAGCATCTTCATAATTTAGTAAGTATGATGTGGTAAATTTCAAGCAAGGTTAATATAAAAAAAAAAAAATCTGCATGTCCTCTAAATTCAAAACAGCTCAGGATACACTGGCTTTATAAGGCTAAAAGAAGCCAAGAGTTGCATACTGGATTACATCCCAGTGGAAACAGGTCAGACCATTTTAATGAATTAGTTATAATTAGCTGAGGATACAGCATTTGGTCTGGGAGATGTTAACGACCTTTTCTCAGCATGATTAATAAGCTTGATTTAAGCAGAGGTTAATGCAGTGTGTAATTAAAACACATTAGAATTGTGATAAACACAAAGGATGTCATTCAGAAGTTACTTTCAAAGTTCGTAAACTGTTGACTAAAGCTAATGAAAAACCCCAAAGTGATTCACAAATACAGGAGGTAAATTCTCCTCACTGTCACTTTTGAAATCCCATTATTATATGCTTTTATACATTGGCCTTTTCATTTTATATGAGCAAATTACCAAAGTTTCCTAGGTTGTACTAAAAACAATGGCTCATCTGAAAATTCATGCAAGAAAGTCATTATTGCCTATTTATTACGTTTTTTAAAGCCTCGCTTATCCAGTTCAAGCCAAGATGATGATACACCAGGATTCAGCTGACTGATCACACAGCACAGATGATGACTAACGTACACCGAGTGACCTGTGGAAAAGATCACACACTGACCTAGCAAACCCTTCAACAAATACTCAGAGAACAGTGAACGTTTTTGAAAGTCTAGATTAGCCCATGAATAAAAAAGAGCTACCAATAAGAAGAAGAAGAAAAAAAAAAAAGATCTATTGCTGCACTCTACGTAGCACTATGTTCAAATATGTCCAATTCAAAGACCAAATTATCCTTATACGAAATCGAGTATCTGAAATGGAATAACCTCTGTAATCCGGGCAAATACCTAGTTAATTAAATAAAGAATTTGAAATCCATCAAGGGCCAAAATAAAAAGAGCTGAATGTAGGAGATCCTTGCCCTCTCCCCTTTTTTTCTTTTTTTATAAGCATTTTGCATGCTTTGCTCATTGTTTACTGACCGTTTCCACTAGTTTTCTCTCTTACATGCACACACGTACAAACACCCCAGAAATTAAAGGGAAGCAGAATTGGCTTTAATGGTTCAGAAATGATACAGAGAAGTCCTAGATTAGTTTCTGGTCAGACTAGTTTACTATCCCTAGACACAAACTGAAGAGTGCCTTGCACACCAATTAAACAAAAACATATAGAGGAGACATAAACCCACAGACTGCACACCCCACGTCCGGAGGGAGAAGTCTGTGGTAAGTCTCTCTGAAAGTCCATGAAACGCTTGAGCCATTTACAGCAAAGCCAGTGGGGAAAACATTCTATGTGGAAAAAACATACTAGCAGAAAAAGGAGCCAGGCAACCTGGCAGCCTCCTCCTGCCACCATGGTGTATCTTCCCACAGGAGGCACGTGGCCTCCTGTGCCAAAGCTCTCGTACACATGCTGCATTTCATGCAGCGTCAGGCCACGCTGGTCAGCCAGACCTATGCTGACAAGCTACATGTCATCGACTAAAGCCCAGGGTTGGGAGAGAGCCCCCGTCCGCAGCGGGGTATTCGTGTCGCTTCCAACAGCGACTCTGAACGTCCTCCCCTTGCAGAGGAGGCACAAAGGGATGCTTTCCAGCCTCCCCCAGGCCAGCAGAAATCGCAACCTGTTGTAGAGGGACATGAATTTATCCAGTCTGGGGCCTCCATCTGTTGGGCACAGGCCAGGAGCTGCCTTAGCTGCACTGGTGGGGCAGGGAGCCCATGCTCAGCCACCCCGGGGCTCCCCACGGGGCCGGGGGCACCCCACCACTGCCAGTTCAGAGCCACCGCCTCCCCTGGAGCAGGGGCAGGGTGCGCTCATGCCTGCCTGCAACCCGCTCTGCAGCCTGCGCCCTGATAGCATCTTAAAAGAGCAACCTTCCCCGAAGGCGGCGGCTTGATCTACCACCCCGGCGGTCAATGACAGGGCTTCTGCCTGCTTTGGTATGGGCACGGCATCAGGCATGGAGGTGACCGCTGACGCCTCCATTTTCACACCTGTCTTTTCAGGGAGATTTGCTAATGAGAAAATCGTGTGTGCTGGCCATTTTAGAGAGCAGGAGGGAGCCAAATGCAAGATGACCAATGCTGCACTGAAGCCCTGAACTACGCCAGAGCACAGCATCGTCTAAAGAGGTCACTGGATAAAACTCACATATATTTTGAGCCACTCATTTCTTCCAAGAAACACCATCAGTCGTGGTGGATGCCATTCATCCACTACATTGCAATCCCATCCAAGTCGGGCAACGAGAGTCATCACCATTAAAACTGTGACGGTGCAGCACATGAGCCACACCATTTAGTTAATTAACCTTTGTATAGCTGCAGCAAGGCTTTGTCTACCTCAATTTTACATTAGTTAAACTGTTCCAAATAGGGGCATGATTTTCTACTGAAGTGAAAGGAAAAGGTCCTCTTAAAGTGGACATAGCCAGTCTGCCCTAAAAGCCATACCATTAACCCACTTTTTTTGTTGCTGGTCTAGCTGCATCCATATGCAGGAAGGTGGGAGCAGAAACAGGGCAGCTTTAATGATATTAATAGCCTTTCGAGACCACCCAAAATACCTTTTAGCAGTCCAAATAAGCTTCTTGGTTTATTTATTTCTCTCCTAATAACTCTGGCTATGTCTGGACTAAATTAAGCAGCTAATCCAATTTAAAGCACAGCCCGACAGCTTAACTGACGTGCTCGTGAAGAAGAATTTACAGCCTGGGGTGTGATCCGATTCAACAGGCTCTGTGTGGTGTAGCGGATCAGCACACAACCCAAACTATTCATCCATTTCGGCTCCCTTCTAGTTAAAGCAAGGGACAGGCATATTCTTTCAGCTTGGTGGGGGAGACCTTCATTAGCGCTGAAATGACAGCATCATGGAAACACGCTAGCCATCCCACTGTATTATTCTGGCTTCGCACTTGTGTGGCCCAAGCTTTTTCAGTAGGAAAACACCAGCTCAAAATCAAAGTAAGCCCGCAGAGCATCAGGCTTAAGTAACTTCTCAGAGACTTTGAGCACAGACCCAGAGACCTAGGGGAAATCTGCTTCTTGCCCCTCACGCAGGTCTATTTGAAAAATGCAAATCATGAAAAACAGAACCTTTTTCGCTTCTCGCTTTTTATCCAGTTCAGTCAAAAGACTAAATGCCATGTGGTCTTCTATGCTTGATTTTTGGTGTTATTCTCTCCATACTGGCTCTGCCTAAATCCATATACAGTGTGTGTGTTTCTACTCCATTTTAAGACATACCATTATGCAAATGTCAGTAATACGTATACACACGTTCACACTGATCAGTATTATCCATAGGAAACAATTTAATGCACATACAATGACTTTTCCTGCTTTCCAAGTGATGTTATTAGTTAAATCTTAAGAGAAATCTTTGAGAAACCACTTTAAAATATGCTTTAAACTCTCCTCCCACCAATCCTGAATCATAAAAGTGTCACAAAGCAGCCTCCAAAACCTAACTCGCTGTATAACAACAAGCAGCACTGTTAGCATAAGAACACATTTTCTACAATGACTTGAGTGCACTTAATGTTCTCCAACAGAATAATCAAGCTCAGTTTAATAGCACAGATAGATTTAACCACATCTACAAACATGAAGAGGTTTATATGAAATGTAGATCTTGAAATGTTTACTATACCAGAACTTGACTGGTTCTCAGATGGCAGATGGCAAACTGATGTGAAATGATGTGGATCAGATATTAAAGGGGAAAAAATGAGCTGAATGCAAGAGACAGAAGAAAGAGATTGATTATTAAATGCTACAGAAAAGAAGGCATCCACCAGTGTTTTCCAGACTGAAACTCTTACAAAAAGGAAAGAAACAGATAATAGCTCTTCAAAAAACAAACACTCACCCACCTCCCCTTCTCCTTATACACCACCACCCACAACAATCAAACACGCAGTGAGAGACCAGATTCTCAGCAGGCACCTACTGAAACCGGTGGAGCTACACCAATTTACTCCAGCTAAGGATTTGGCCCACTGAGTTAATCACTCTTACCCAAAGGAAAATAAAAATCCTAAAAATAAATCATTACTAATAATGTGTCATCCAGCTTCCCTATTATGTCTCTCTCAAAAAATGTCATCTTTTCCTGAATACAATGAAGAGCTTTCACAAGCTGCAGCACTCTTTAATAGTGCACCTGGCAGAGAGATGAGCACGCTGTATAATTATTGCAAACAAATGCCTTCCTCTCACCTTCCTTCTCCTTGGAAACACATGCAACATGTTCTAAAAGTCCCCAAAGTTAAGCTCTTAATAGTAATAAATGTTTTCTTTTCTTTTGCTGTTGTTGTTGTACAAAAGAGGACTCACTTTTCAGAACAGCACATGACACGAGTTGGGTCTAGCTTGCAGTCAGCCGGTTAGCAGAAAACATACATTATGTAGCTGCCAGAACTGAAAGCTTGTATTTAATTTGTCAAAGCTTTCAACTTCTCTGCTGAGATGTAACTCTTTTTAATGGCCAAATGTCTCTGATACTTCATCTTGCAAAGAAATCCAGGTGGTTTTTCTTCCACTCCCCCCAAATGCAGATAAAAGCTTTCCTCTCTCTTCCCTCCTACCACCTACACGAGGCAAGTCTGACTCCGCAATGCAGACAGCAAACACAAGCACCTTCTCCTACTCCTGGTGCTGCTGTTTTCTCCGTCCCTTCCTCCCCCACGCCAGCTGGAGGGGAGGAAGCAGCAGGGGGAAGGAACGAGGAACGGCACCTGGAAACAGGACAACCTAGCACCTGGGAAAGGGTGAGATCACCCCGCTTGCCTGGCAGAGGAGGGAATGGGCCACGGGAGGGCTTGGCATAGGTGGGGGAACGAGGGTGGTCAGGCGAGGACAGGGCAACTGCACTACCATGCTATGGGGCGTCCAGTGAAAGGAAGCAGGCTGGGGGCCAGGATTTTTGGGGGCACATGGGGAGAGAAGAAGGGTCCTGCACACAGCTTGGTCCCCAGTGGAGGGGGAGTAGGTGGGTGGGTACGTGAGAGGTGGCAGCAGAGGCAGAGTCAGGCTGTGAAGGCACTTCAGAGGCTCATGCACAGTGGCCAGAGTGGAAAGGGCTAAAACTAGTCTGCCTTCCTCTCCCTACACCCATGCCAAGTTCAGCTCCAGCTGTAGGAATTTTTCTTCTGTGGTGCTAGCATGAAAATCTCAGTATAATTCATGTTTTTCATCTAACATACAACTGATCCCCCAACACAGTGCAGTCTGAGCACTGCCATATGAGAAAGTCACTATGAGGTTCAACTGAAAGGGCTCAGGGTTGTAGACACTTCACCCTGCTCCAGGGCACGCTCGCAGCCTTTACCTTGCAAATCATTTCCAGCACATCTCGTGTGGTGTCCCCAGGACGGATGACTGTCAGAGCAGGCTGGTTGTTCGGCAGGCAGAACCAAGATGGAGTAAAATACTCATGAACCCAAATATCACAGTCGGGATTGTGCTGATGGACACTGCTCAGTGCCACTTCTTTTTCCCTCTAAATAGACAAAATCCATTATGACTCTACCAGCCAAATACGACCTCCCTCTTCATCAATAACAAGCGTAAGGAACATTATATGCTGTAACAAAAAGCCTTCTTACAGAGAAGACGTTTTATTCATAAGCCTAGATTGAAGGCTTGTCTGGACAGGAAACTTTGCAGTTTTACCTGAGCATAAAGTGGGTATACCTGAGTATAAAGTGTGCCTTCCCATGCCACCCACATGGCTACACTGGTGCAGTGCGCTTTTCCTGGGATTTCACCCTATGGCTATTGGGAATGCCAGGAATGCAACAAAAAATAATAGTGATAAAAAGAGATTTAAAATTAAAACTTAGATGCACTGTGTTTCTGGGTAAACCAATCCAAGGCCAACAAAACTGTTGTAGATGCTACAGTTCCTATACCTAGAAATGGCAAAATAGCAAACCTTAGCATTTATTTTGAATTTACTGTCTTTTATACATCTGAGTTGCACTCCAAGCTATAAATCCCCAGGAAATGATGGAGCTGCAGAATCCCTATTTGCTGCAAGTGGGCTCACGCAGCTAAACCCATATTCACTACATGAAGAATGTGCCTCTTGGCACTGTCTTAATGCTGTTTTAAAGCTGACTTTCTCTGGGGAAAGAGAAAGCAGTTGTAATTGTGGCTGCAAATGCAGAAGCTCACAGAAGCACATGAGAACAAAACAGAGAAGGCCCTGTGCTTCATACTTGTGCCAACCCTAAATTATGAAAACGCCATACGGCCGCCACAAGGAGCCATTTTCCAGAATCAGCGGCATCCAGGTCCTCCTGTGGGCAGGCATTTGCCTGGCCTGCAGTGCTAACACCCCTCTGGGTCTGGCACCTCCAGCTGTGCTTAGGATGCCACACACAGCAAGCTCTATTGACTGTGGGCAGCCAGCTCAAACCCTCCCAGAGCGGCTACAAGCCCTACAGTGCACAGAGAGTCCTCTCCTCTCCCGGGTGCTCTGGTCCCCTCTCACATCCCAGAGCCAATGCTGCATTTAGGCTGGCTGCAAATGGGGGGGAAGGAGGCAGCTGGAGAGCTGGTGTTTTACCTTGCCGTCCGGGACCGTATCATCAAAGATTCCTTCGAGAGATTTCTTCACTGAATCAACTCCTTCACCAAACACCTGAGGAACAACAGAGCGACTCTGCTTTAAAACATGAATGTGCCTCCGCGCTGTCTGCAGCACACGCTATGGGGAGAATGGTGTATCTAACACCTAGCATGGAAATCAAACTGAAAAATAAAAACATTCATCTCAAAACACAGAAAAGGAAAATATCAGCTTGCTAAAAGGGAAGGGGGGGTGAAGGACAAGCTGGTGATGGGGCACCATGCTGAAAGATTAGAGGCCAGTTCTGCTTAGTGGTCTGTCACTGACTTACTTGGTGGAGCTGGACAAATTTTCTCTCCTTTTGTGCTCGGTTTTCCCACCTGTAAATTGGGGAAATGAACGCTTCTCCGCCACTGCTAAGGCTGAAGAAATCAGAAGGAGGGCTCCGCTTCTGGCTGGTTTTGTAATAAACCAGCTTCCAAAAAGTACTTAGCAAACATTGAAGTACCACAAGTCAGCGTAACCCTTCTCTAATGAAATAACAGCTGGTAACCCAGCACAAGCCAGAGAGCCAAAATCAACAGGACTCCGTGCAGGAGGAACGACAGAATGGGAATATTTACAGGATCCACCCCAAATCAGCACAGGACTGCATCAAACGGGCAAAGAGGGTTGTTACTGCAGCAGAAGCTTATAATTAAAACTGAAAAGTTAAGTTTTATAGCTCCACATCAGCACAGCTTTATGATCAAGTTGCTGGGTTTGGCTGTTAACCATTCTGTACCTAAAACGAAGCAGGGACCATGCAGGACTGGGATAAGGTCACTGCCCTTTAGGGATTTACAGTTTACTGCTTCAACTTGGCAATACTTTGCATGCTACTACACACGAGCAGGGGAAATGTGTTCGGGCGCTACATTTAGACATTCTGCTACTCTCTCAAAACTTTACTTTTTCTTTGACTCTCTCCAGTACGACTTTTCTTTAACCTGGAACAAAATCCCTTTTCACGCCTGCGCTTATTGAGGAGTGAGGGCAGTAGGGGTGGGGGCGAGCGGGAGGAAGCTTGAAGAATGCATTTATCCCCACTGAAAGAAAAAAAAAGGGTGAGTTCAGGAAAAAAAACAGGTCTGAAGACACAGCATGGGCAGGATCCCAGCTCAGGACAAGGGATTGTGCTTGATTTGGGGAAAATAAGTACAAAGCAACAGGGATGCCGCAGCACCAGCGCAAAGAATTGGGAATGCGCTCACGGAAGCATCTGCTGCTTCCCAGCAAAACCCTGAGCTTTTGCTCAGCCACTAAATAGTAGGTGAACTTTTAATGTCTCACTAAAAACAAACTAAACATTTTTGCAGCGTTCATCCCCTGCTAAACAAAACAAACACCCGCTGCTGCTTTAACAGAAGGAAGAAATCACAGGGCACAGAACAACATGTGTCCCAAGCCTTTCTCCCCTCAAAAAGTGAAAGAAGAGAAAGAAAAGCAAAGCCTACATTTCCTGCAATTAGATGAGGTATGGCTCTCAAAACTTGAAAGCTATAATTAGGGATGTTTGGAAAAAATAACAGGGAAGCACCTTCCTACCACACTGAAACACGTTTTCTAGAGAAAGATCTGGGCAGTGACTGGGTAGAAACATTTCAGCTTTTGCTTTTTTAAAAATCTGAAGCAAAACAGGGACTGTCCCTACTAAATGCAAAGCTTTTTGTTACTTTAGGAAGTTTTCCCCAAACTCAGCTACATTTAAAGTATTCTACAAACTCATAATTTTATTTTAAAGAAGCAAACAAGTCTGCATTTTTTTTTCCTTCCAAAGTTGTATGTTTTACACTGCTGCTTTGTTACTCCTGAGTTTAGGGAAAGTACCTCCAGCAAAAGCTGAAGCAGCATAAATGCAACAACAGTAGAAATGCATCCAATTCAGCTAAAGAAGGTGCGAACTCCAAACCTTGTTTGATAGGAGCTGCTGTATACTTATCCGTAATTATAGTCACTGATTTTTGCAGAGGATGTGGAATGAGATGACTATACGCCGTGAAAGATTAAACAGGCAAGGTTAAGGCTGAATATGTAAGTGCTTGATGCAAGTGACTCTTTGCATGAGCTGCATTCTGCACACTAACAAATAAGCCTTGAAAGTAACAATATCATAAACTTCCACACACTTACTTGATTAATGCTTGGCCTCCCTTGCTTTTTCTTCGAGGTAGTATCCAGCCCCCAAAGAGAAGAAAACCTGCTTCTCCGCTTACTGGCAGATCTGGACATGGCCTGTGTCCTTCTCCTCACTCCGGACTCCCCTGTGCGAGCCGCCACCTGTCAGTGCCACATGGTTTTAAAATCAAAGGTCGCAGCACCCCACCACACCATGGCTTACATAATCTAACAAACAGTGGAACCTGGTTTGAAAAAAAAGGCAAATACTATGGCAACAATGTGTACTCACAACAGGGACAATGGTGATGCTGCCAGGCTACTTCCTTCTCACTGCAATTTAATTCACTTCTTCCAACATCAAACATCAAAAATTAAAATGGACAGTACCACCCCCCATTTTTTGGCATTTAATCTGAGATATTTTGAAGCAGCCTAATCATCACAGAGCAAAGCCTCAGCACCAGTGATGGTTTTGGGTTTTTTTCTTTTTTTTTTTCTAACAAGGTTTCAAAGCTGGACACACGAAACCTGAGATTTCCAAACTTATCTGTTGCTTCCAAAAAGCCCAGTCTTTCTCTTTGCTCTTTCCTGTGGAAACACTCTGGGCATCCTGGAACTGACTCATAACTGTTACAAGGCCAGATAAAGGCTTGCAAATAGGTCAAGGTATTTAAAACCTGCACTTCCTTAAAGATAGCAACATCTGAAGGAGTGAGCAAAACACAGGAAGTAAAAAAGTGAGCTGAAATGACCCTTTTGATTAGAGAGAGCAGTGTTAACTGCTTGGTTAAAAAAATGAAAAATGGCCTGGGGCAACCCCTTTGGGGCAAAAAGATATTTGCCTTTACTGAGACCAAAAATTTGGGGAGTGTTTCCCAAATGAGGAAGCTCTGGTAGAAATTAGTGCAACATTAGTCAGAGGTGAAGTGTTTAGGCCAAAGTTTAAGCGGATTTCCCATGTGGAGGTGGCCTCAGGAGAGCGAGGCCACCTCTCCTACGAAAAAGGGAGTGGTAGGAGATGGCAGGTACGAACGGGCACGCAAGGCGAAGCTAGACAGACAGACAGACCAACCCACCCTGCCGCCTTGGCCGTACGCTTCCTGGAACACCTTTGTACTGGATTCTCACAGCCGAAACCAGCAAAATGTGACCGTCATTTGGCAACCCCAGCGGGAATACCTGAATCTCTGAGTGATGCCCCAAGCTACGGAGCTGAGAAACTGGTTGTTTGGGTGCAGCAGATACAAAAACCCATAAAAAGACGGGACAAACAAAAGGCTGCCTTGTGTACCCAGGGAACCGTCGCTGTATGAGTGATGGTGATTCTCCTTGGGAAACGTGGAGAAATCAAGGAAAAGGAGAACTTAAACACTACTGCAAGCGTCTCCATTTCCACAGCCTGGACTTGTGAGATGTTTCTTAGCTGTACCTGGGATGTTTGTGCAGGGGCACCTGGGAGACTTAGCACATCCTCTGACTAATGTACTGAGGAACATCTTCAGGAGAGCTAGGGATGCCACACTATCACCGTGCAGCACCCAGCTCGAATCTCAGACTCGCTGCACCACCTCCACACTACTGAGGGCAAAGGAGGACACGAGAGTTTGCTTAAAGGAGAAGAAAGCACGTGCCTTTTCCAACACAACATATTCAAAACATTTTTTTTTTCACTTGGCTCTCAAGAGACACCAGCATGAAGAGGCAGACTGTTTTTCAGGCTAATGTTCAGTGCTTTGCTAGATGCAAAAAAATAAGCATAAATGCAAATTACAGCCCGCCACTTAAAAAAAAATATAAATCCACCAGCAATTATCAGGATGATGACGATAATCTTTTCATATATAAAAGAATAAAAACGCCCCTGACTGAATTACAGCTCTGGATTCAATTGAGGGGTACAGCTGACACCTACAAGACAACAGTGGAGCTCAGCTATTTCTGTGAAGCTCCAGGAGTCCAAGCCGAAACTACAGGAACTTGATTTAAATTCATTAAAAAACCACCACTTTGCAATACATTTCCCTGTATTTTTAAGAGCTGGGTTGTTACATTTAAACAACCATTTTAAACATTATTTGCCACACCATAAGTAGCAGAGAAGAACATTTCCCCTCCCTTGTGGAACATCAGGTGTTGATCACTGGAGACCGGATATTAGACTAATTGGTCAGTAGTTTCATCCATATGGTAGAAAGCAAGCCATGCCCGAGAAGGTCTAAGCCAACACATGCTGAGGGCCTCGGAAAGACTCCCATTGACTTCACAGGACTTTTGGATCAAGCCCATGTACACAGACATTAGAGATGAGCCTGCCTTTGTAACAGGAAGATCTGTTTATAGAAAGCGTTTATAGTGCAGATCTGGAAATTCAAAATCACATGTTTAGGAGAAACATGGTTCTTCCACTTTCATAAGGCCATGGCTTGCAAGCATCTACTTTTTAATCTATATCCAGGACACACACCCCTTTCAGGAAGCAGAATATTCTGCACACTAAGGTAAGGGCTCACCTCCCAGGCACAGACTGCTGTTTGTCGACGTGATCTCTGCATTGGACATGTGAAGCGATTTGCAGGTTGGCAAAGATGACCCCTGGCCTCTGTTCAAACTTACCAGTGCATGAAACGACGAGACTGAAAAGATTCCAAGACGGCCCATTGCAACTTTTGTTGGACGGCTGGCAAAAGCAAGCAGTCTTTTAGGGTTTGGGAGCTCCCCTCCTTGGAGACTAGCCAAGTAACAGCGGTACCGAAATAGGTCCATCTGGAACTGTTCAAGATTTTGTTCCCAAACGAAGATCTGTGTACAGCAAAGATTGAGGAGCAAGACACACGAGAAGAGAAGGGGAGAGGAGGAAGAACAGGGTGGTAAATACCTTGAAAAAATTCTACTGTTCCCAGTAACACACCTTTTTCACCAATGCTGATCTCACTCAAGAAACCTTGATTCCCCTTCTTCCCCACTCTCCCCTACCCTCCCAACCCCAAAAAGGATACAAATAATAAAAAAGTTTTCATTAGATGGAAAACAACTTTTTTTACGTTCATGGCAGAAGTCTTCTCCTGAGACAACTGCTCCTTTGATATAATGCTAATTAATAGGATTAAAATTTCATTTTTAATTTTCTTTGTATTCCAGGATTCTCTTCTGAGCAGCCCTTAAAAGGCTTCTTTCATGCATCAAGGGCATCTGAGAAACAAGAAGGCCAAACCCCACCAAATTCCACATACAGAGTGCCCCGAATCAGCAGCTGCAGCAGCAGCGTTGCTGTAAGCATCAACAGAGCTCGCCATACTTGAAAAAGTGTAGTACACTGGGGATAATTAATCTTATCAGCAGAAGAGCACTATAATCAGCCTATGTAAGGACTTATTTAAATAATTCAAATTGCTGATAGGAAACAGTTTCAAAGCGTTTAGAAAAACTCAGTTGCATAAAGAGAGAGACTGCTCTGCCCTCTCACTGTGATTGACAGCCTTTGAGTGGAGCCCTTTCAACAGAGGCGAGCATCTCCCCACTTCTCACAGGCTTCCAGGGGGTACGAAATCTCTTTAGCTTAGAGCATTAGGGCCCCGGTCACTCCCTATGGTTTGCATTACAGGCATGTTTGGCAGCCTTGGTAAAAGAGCTACAAACTAATGAAGCAAGAGCCATATGTTAGTTTTCTAAAATAAGGTGCCGCTGCAGCAGCAGGAGAGACATCTGCTCTAGGCCTTCTGCTTCTCAAACACAACTACATTGTCCACTTGAAGTCAGAAGGAGCGGTCCCGAGGGGCAGCCAGGGCTGCAGCCATGAGGTCAAGGCAGGTCCTCGCAACGAGTAGAAACCAGGGATGGCTTCTTCATCCCATCTGCCAGCAGAAGAACCAGCCTCTTGCACTCTTAAGACTTAACAGCAGCATTTGTCGGTCTATGACCAGCTCTTCCCTAAGGCATCCTGCTCCCGTGGCCCGGTAGCCTCTTCACTCCCCTAAAGCCCTCACTCACCTCCGAGCAGCTAGCCAAATCCCTTGCATGGAGGCCAGGAGAAGACAGCCCATGCTGTACCTTAGTGCACATTGTTTGGAGAAACGGTGCAACTAGGGCAGCCGGCACAGCTCTCCTGCCAACACACGTCCTGCCTGCTCTGGGGAGCTCTGCCAGCGCGCACACACGGCACAGTGGGAGCAGACAGAGGTACCGCTAATCTGAAGAAGGCCTTAAATATTTGCTAGGGGCTTATTTCACATAAGCAAGCGAGATTACTTGATCCAGTATGGTCTTCTTCTTCTTGGAGTCCGTTACTGAGGACAGCTGCATTTCACCCATTTTCTTCATTTTTTCATCCATATCAATCTTCTGCTCCAGCTTTTTTATCTCTGTTTTCAGGAGCTTGACAGTGTCCTCTTTGTGATGCTGCCTTGCCACTGCGGTTGCACAAGCTGAATGGATTGCAGTGATCCAGTTCTCCAGTTCGGTCTGGCTAGAGGTCTGAAGAGAGGGAAAGAGGGAGAAAAGAAGTCAGGATCCTCTTTAAAATTGATTGGAGATTAACAAATGCAATTCCAAGGAGCTTCCTTTCCCTTTGATCTTAAGATTTAGAGCCTTAAATCCACTTACAAGAGAAGTAATAAAAACCCCATGATTCTTAAGCAGGCCATTTTTAACTTTGCACTAGGCATTCAGCACTTAGAATTACACCTGTGTCTGTGCTTTGCAGCTGTACAGTGTTTCCCAGCAAGGTCTCAGGAATTACCTTCCTCGTTCAATGCAATGCTGCCATAATTTGTAGATCAACATTTAATGACATTTTCTAAACTCCCAGTTCCTTAAGGCAGGGAATGTACCAGTCTCTGTGCTCTTCACATTATGGAGAGTTTTTTTGGCATGCAACAGTTAGTTAGTAATAAATTAATGGCATAAAACATGACCATGATATCTATGAGTAGCTTTATTATGATGCATAGACAAACAAGGTTTCCGCTTCTGAAGGTCCCAAAACACTCTGAAGTCAATCTTGTTATCATTAAAGCCAGGCTCATCATAATTTTTACAGCTCTGGTACTGTTCCTTCCCAAGCATGTGTGTGACAGTTCGGAAAAAGGGAACACTTCCCCTCCCTGGAAGTGTTCAAGGCCAGGTTGGATGAGGCTTTGAGCAACAGGTATCCCTGCCCCTGGCAGGGGGGTTGGAACTAGATGATCTTTAAGGTCCCTTCCAACCCAAACCATTCTATGATTCTATGAGGTATTGGGCTGGGGCATGGGACACCAGCACATTTTCAGGAAAAGCACTATTGTGACTAGAGGCTTATGACACAGAAAGAAGAATATTGCAAAGCGTTCCTTTTCCAGACTTTCAAAATAAAAAGTAAATCTTCCTAGCCTTCTTACTAAACTTCATTCCTTTTTACAGTAGGTTGTAAAACAAAATTTACAGCCAACTCAGGGTTGTGGTGGACTTTCTCTGAGTGTCAGCCTTTAGCAGTAATCACACTGGTATTTGGCTCGTGGCTGAAAAAGTAGCAAGGTGCCAAACCACCTTGTTCTAATTAAACTTTCTGATGATACCTGATCTATAAATAGACAGTATGGTATGACTTCTCCAGTTGCGAGCATAGATGCAGAAGGTCATCCTCACTGCTCTCCTGGCAGTGACAACTAACAGCAAAGGACGTGGCTTACTGAAGCCAAGGAGAGATTCCCACAGAAGCCTGATGCTGGAAATCACGTATGCACAGGCCGGACTTCAGACCGATGCTCCCAAAACTGCTGTGGGACTGAAGGAGGTGAAGCACAGATGCCCCAGAATGACATCACTTTCCTTAGCTCAGGGTAGAAGTCCTAAGCAGAAGATAGGGTCTACACAGGAAAGACCGACCTCTTACTCCCAATTTCCTTGTCTTCAGCTGGCACTGTACAAAGTATATTGCTTAAACTGGAGATGCCCCCTGCCCAAGTAGTAACACTAACGAGCTCTCACTCATAGATGGGGCTTACAATGTCTTACCGCCACTGCTGAAGACATGTTGAGCTCCCCTTGCTGAGGAGTTTCTGCTGAAAATAGAGAATTTATCTGCAGAACAGAAGACACTTTGCTTACAGTCAGGTGGTAAAACCTAGCCCCCACTAGAGAAGAGAGTACCACTGGACTTATAATGAGATGGTATGTTTTGTTAATTCCTAGCAAAATCATAATGGCAAAACATCATATTTTTATCTTATTCAATTTTAAAATATTATTTGTATACAATTAGATTCAGTTTTCTTTTTGGTTTCCTGGGGAGAAGAAGGGGAAAAAAAATCTGGAAAGGATTTTAGGAGCTGAAGACTCTTCTGGTAGATGAGTAGGCAAGAGGAATCACTCTGCTTCTCAATGGAAAGGACCACATAAACAAGCTGCAAACGTGATACATACGTATGTGGTGTCACAAGTTGCTCTGAGCTCCTGGAAAATGCATGTGACACCTGCAAGTAATGGATTTGTGTAGGCATGATAAGAACTGACTGAGCAAGCAATCATCGTGTAGGAGGTATGTGATGTCGCTAGGTGCAATGCAGTGGGAAGGCTTGTTACAAGATGTCCAATATCTGTACGCATTACAAAGCAACCCTATTTATCTCCCTAAGTACACAGTCTCCATAGGACAGAAATAGTCTTCTGCAGGTCTGCGGTTTCTTCTCACCAAAACCGCTACTACAGCACTGTGTTATGTGTGGACGGACGTGTATGACATGAGCAGTTAAGTAACACTGCTGAACAGCCTTAGACGTGCTTCGGCTGCTCTGCGCGCAGCAGAGCAAGCCCTACAGCACAGTCACTCGCACATTACTTCCACCACTGCAGCTGTTCTCCTTCCCTTCTCTCCAAACCCATCCCTTCTTTCTCTTCTGCTGCTGCTTCGCTAGCGATGCATGGGTTCTATGGCAGAAGGGACACATCAAGGAAAAATTTCTGCAAGGCAATATATATATTGTTTTTCATTTGAAAAGGCTCATTTTTGCTTTTTCCCACAAAGTTACATGAAAATCTACCCATGGCATAATGATACAGGGCTTTTAATGAATAAGGCCCTGTGTTGCCACTAAAGAAATGAATTGAGTGTGACCTTTTCAGTATTTAGCATCCACTGGCATTAATTTTACGAGAATGAAGGTTTTTCCTTAGAAAACTGCATGGAAAAGATTTTACAGCTGTTACAGGTAGATCAGGAGCAGGTGGTGCTCCAGAGCCTTTCAAACACATACTGAGACCATAAGCACCACACTTACCTCCTGGATGATGCTCTCCAGGTGGTAAAATACATGTACCCTGCCCAGGAAATGCATGAAGTAGAAAGGGGCAGTGCAGTATTACACTATGAGCTGAGGAAAAATCAGACTGAGGTGGGAGAGAAGCTAGTCTGCAAAAAAATTCTTTTTCTTTCGGTATGCAATCAGATACTCAGTCTCTTCAAGATGTAAGCCAGCACCACTTCCTTTGAGTCAGTCAGGCTTTTTTATTTTGCACTAGTTTGAGAATCTAGCCCTTTGTTTAGGACAGCCGCAAGGACCTACAAGACAGTGTAATTTTAAAGATTTGCTCTGGAGTACAGAGTGATGACGTGGGGGGCACATCCTACCACAGAGTAGCTTCTGGTTTAAGAAGGCAAGAAACGTGAATACGTTGTCACTGGAAAGGGAAATAGATAAGGGATTCCTCTGGTGAAGAAACTGAATCAAAAGAGGAGGAAACGGCACGACCTCAGCACAAGCTGGCAATTACAAATAAAAGAGTGTCACTCCTTGACTAGTGACAACTTGCAATAAGAAAGTGGAATGCCAACCTAAAAATCACTCAGCGAAGCAGTAGTTACCAAAATACAGAAATCTTTTTCAGTGAAACACATCAACTAATGTATGGTCTTTGATATAAGTGCTGGATTTTTTTTAAATGTACCCTGTGAAATTCAGACATTTCTATTTTCTGATTAAAAAAACTAAACATGCACTTTCAGTCTCCTCTCGGGCAACAGCAAGATGCTGATTAAGGTCTGTATGAACAAGGGGCAACTGCATTCTGCAGCGCCATTGGGAGAGCACCTGGAGGTCCAAGTACCCCCTTGCACTTCAAACGCCTCTTGGTCTTGTAAACCCCTTGAGCCTCTCTGCAAGGTCCCATCTTTGATACATCTCTTACAAGACGCAGGTAATGTTACAGCATATTTAATGCACTACTGTATGTCCTACACGGTAACTGGCCTGGTCTGTGTGTTATAAGCACGCTGCCAAACCATGCAAAATTCCCATTTTTACAGGGATGTAAGAATATTTCTTAATTCTTACTTTCTTCCAACCATCTACACAAAGAGGGTCTGGTCAGTCAATAAAAACAGCAGATCTGACAGTGATTCACATGTGGTGGTGGGTCTCTTGAGTGGCATTTACCGAATACATTGTGCCCTTCCTCTTGCACTGCCAGAGGAAAATCCCAAACCTACTGGAGTTGGTGGGATTTTTCCATTGATTTGAACCAGACCTAAGATCTCCTCCTTGGTCGGTGGGATGAAGGAGAGAGAGAAAAAGAGAACAACTTTGTAAAACCCTTGAACTGGACCAACCTGAAACAGGAAAGCGTCCCCAAGGGAGTTGCTGAGACAGAAGACAAAGTCCTTCTTGGGGTGTTCAGGCACCGCTTGCACTATGCTGTTTTCCACCCAGACAGCGTGCTTCGGGATGCTGTTGTGGTCAATGCCAGATCTGCCATCAGTCTCATAAAAAAACAACGTGCATCCTAAAAGAGACAATCGCACATTAGCAAGCAACACATTTAAATGCAACAGCCACCCCACATCTATTCAGCGCTAATACTTGGGACTGTAAATCATCCGTAAAACCATCACAGGGGTGAGGGAGGATTTGCCAGGGCCTGTTCAGGTTTTCAGCCCCACAGCAGAGAGCACCATCAACGGCCCAGCTGGCCTGACAAGATGGTGATTTCCACACCACAGGGGCATGCCACAAGCTCTATGGTGCACCAAGCCGTGCAGTAGCAGGGCCATTTTATTCGCCCTATGACTGCTAAAACAGAGCCGCAGACATAGGCCGAGAATGTCAAAGGTGGTAAAACACAGTGCCAGACGAGAAACGTCATTATTTGTCCCAAAGTGGGGGTCCTCCACGGCCACCCCATCCCACCAAGGGGACCAAAAGGAAGATGCAGGCTTGAGCGTGCGGCTTCCCTGGCCGTGCCAGACAGCTGCAAGCTGGCCCTGCCGGCCCCGCCGAGCAGACAGGCCCCCAGGCAAACCTCCACCACCCTGCCTCAGCCTCCTGCAGCTGCTAGCTGCCACAGTCCCTGCAAGGCAAAGATCAAGTGAGTTAATTACTGGATGCAGATGAGTAACTGGAAGAAAAATGGACTGGAATGAGCTGTGCTCACTGAAAGACTGATGTACCAAAAAAAGCCAACAAACAAACAAACAAACAAAAAGCATAAACCAAATCCTTATTCCACTGTAACGTTTCAGTTCTGACTCACGGCGATATGGCCAAAAACAAAAAATGCATTTTAGCGGGGACAGCAAACAACCTGCTTGGTTTTACAAAATAATCTTTACAATTCTCGGGGGGGGGGGGCTTTTTTAAACTAAAACTGGCACGTTATTTCTCTGCCACTGGGAACGGCCCTCTCGGTGCAAAGGGAGAGGTGCAAAGAGGCCTGTTACCCAGCCTCTCAGAAAACTATTTGCAGCCAAACAATAGCAGCTGTTAACTTCAAAGCCTCGTTTAAACACTAACATTATTAAGGCACAGCAATCTAAGGAGCAAACACTCCACTTGAGTCAAAGCACTTTAAAATAACATTGCCTCTGCGCTCATCCTTCCCCTTTTTCCTCCCAGATGGCCCTTTGTTTGCCTGCTCCTCACAGCAAGACCTTCCTGCCACAGGGCCCCCCTCCCAGGAGATTAGGGCTCCCCCCTGCCCCTGAGCCCTCCCTCCTCCTCTTTCATTTCCTCAATCTCTCTAACCACCCCAAGGAAGAGCTGGCACCTAACTTTGCTGTTGGTTTTAAAATAGTGCTGCAAATTAAAAAAAAATAGTGCTCTAAAGAAAGTGCTCTGCAGGCAAAACAGGACTTTAATTGTACTGAGCTTTTCGGTAACGCCACCTACAGCAGGAGACAAGGGCTCTGCCTCCCCTGGCTCACAGACAAGGCTGGTCGCAGCGGAGGAGAGCAAGGCCAGTCCCCAAACCCTGCAAGCGTTACTTCCCATTTTGCTGCTGATGCAACCACATGAAGATTAATTAGAGGTCGCTTTAGGAGGCCAGCTCAGTTTCACTGCTCCGTTAACTTTTATGTGCATTCATAAGCACTCAGGCCCCAAACAGGGCTGGAGCACCCTCCTAGCAGGAACTGCAAACATTCAGAGAGAAAAGGGCCCGATGGCCCAGGCGGCCAGGCGCCAAGGGCTGCCCACCGCAAGATGGGTGACACAGCCAGAGCCAACGTCTCCCAAATCACAAGCCAGCCTCGATGACCAAACCATGGCCTCCTGTCCACACCGCGAATGTGTTGCAACTCACTGGGTGTTTCTACTCATGAAGCACATCTCAGAGAAGGAAAGGCCAACGGCGCTAAGCACGAGAGGAATGCATGCAAAGACAAAGCCCCCGTTTGAATGCATAACGGCAGTCAGCATCATCACCAGCAAACTCCCACTGTCAGGTGCCTGCAGCTGCACACAGGTATTTAGTTTGTCAGCAAGCCATAGACATGCTTCTTAAAGGAAAACACCCAGTGCTTGAAGAAGCCACCCCAGGTGGTGCCAGCAGGACTCGAAGTAGGGTATGAACCCTGCTTTGGTGCAGCGCAGTCACGTGTCTTGGACTACATGCATAATGTGAGCATATCAACAACCATCAAATAAAACCCCACTCTGAAAACATCAGGACCACTTCCTCATACTTGCTGTTAATTATACTGAAGTTCATGGCAGCTTTTGTTACGAATCTAGACTATTGGTTTCTTCATCTGCAGCAACACACAACCCACAGGATACCACGGACGCCCACCTGGTCAAACCCTTGCGCGCTTGCTCTGTACCTTTCAGGGAAACCCAGTAATGCTTCCATTTTCTGCGGGTGGCCGACTCCACTTTCTTGTTCTTTTTGTGCACCAGGAAGTTTTTCACTGCCAGAGCACCGGCTTTCCGTACCGTGCCCTGGGCAGCCGTCAGGAGGATGTCGGACTGCCCCGGGGAGCTGAGGGTGCCGCTGCTCTGCTCGTCACTGAGGGCAGAGCCGGCCTCCTCCAGGTTCTCGCTGTTGGTGGTGCTCATCTCCAGCTCCCGGCGGAAGTTCTCGTACACCCCCTG
The DNA here is from genome assembly GCF_000699145.1 of Aptenodytes forsteri. Classification (NCBI taxonomy): domain Eukaryota; kingdom Metazoa; phylum Chordata; class Aves; order Sphenisciformes; family Spheniscidae; genus Aptenodytes; species Aptenodytes forsteri. The sequence continues at coordinate 6,727,005 of NW_008795695.1, forward strand.
GCGAAGCCCGTCGCCCGTCGAGCTGCTCCCGCTGTCGCTGCCAATGAAAGCCCGACTGGCCGTTGGGGAGTAACTTGAGTTGGTAGCATTGGAGCGTCTAGAAAGGAGGTCGGTGTCGGTGGCTGCTCCCTCGATCCCACTGTCGGTGAACTCGCTCCCCTCGCCTGCGTTGACGTCCTAGTTGCGAGAGAGACACAGTGTGAGATCAAGAGCCTGGCCGAGCCTGGCCTTCTGGAGACACCAACAGAACCCAAAACACCCAGGTGGCACCACGTTTCTTCACACCTTCATTTTGTCTGGCACTGGAAATCCCTCATCTCTTTTTCTTCTGAAGACAAACAACTGGAAGAAAAGGTGGGGTAGGCAGAACTTCCAGTACAGTTTAGGAAAGACCAGTCACACACGCACGATTTCAGGTGCTGCCTCTACAGCCTTAGCATTTTGGAATATAAGACGCGGCATCATCTGTTTACATTAAGCTAGGTTAACAGTGCTAAAGGTTTTGCAAAAGGAGAACATATGGTAGCAGAAACTGGCACTGTCAAGAAAAGCAGTAATCAACCTATGCGTTTTGAAAAGAAAACATTGATATTGTACATTCACACCTACAGTTGAAGATACATTTTAGACATCCCAACATTGTCATTTGCAAATTATATAATTAAAAAGGTACTTTTTTTTTTCTCCTAAGAAGTTAATATATTTGAGATTGTTTCTGTTTTGTGTCACTTCTACATCACAAACCCTAACGATGGGCCAGAATCCCACGGTGATAGACCCTGCCAAAATACTGCAACAACAGCAGATCCTTCCTGGTCCCCAAGAACTTGCAGTTGAAGGATCAGAAGAGACAAGAACATGGCCGGCTTGAGCAAGACAGGAAACAACATGACCAAATTCAGGTTTCAAAGGCTTAGTGGCTCAGCCTGCACCCTGCAACAAGGCTAGTGCCCAAAGGGGGCTAACCACTACCATCTCAGCACCCAAAGGCATCTGTGGCAGTTTTTGAAGGACAAATAAAGGCCAAGCCCTGTAAGTGGAGAGAAATATCTTATGTTAGATACTCGGGAGAAGAGGGAACCAGGGAAAAAGATGCAAAGAGGTGAGAAATATGGCCAAAACAACAGGAATTTCAGCCTCTACCTCTCCTGCAAGAGCAGCTGGTGCTTGATTTACAAGTTTAAAAAAAACCGAGGAGACTCTGAGAAGAGGTGGCAGAATGCAATATTTATTTTGAGAGAAAACAAGTTTCTAGGTGATGGTTCAAGCACCAGTTTTCTATGCATCCAAGAGCAGCTCTGCAGAAACCGAGAAAACCTCCACCGAGCTCTGTTTGAAACCTTCCTCCTGTGGAGCAAGAGCTGGATGAGGAAACCTTAGGGGGAGGGGAGGGGTGTTGCTGAATTTTACTAACTTTTAAGGCATTAATTTGTAACGGATGGGCTCATTCTTTATAAACGCTACCTCTCAAGAGAGACTTGGAGTCCAGCTGGAAGAATAAGCACTTCCTTCCCCGCTCAATGAGCACAGTTATCCTAGTCAGTCTGGTTGTTTAAAGCAACACATAGTGATAGAGAAGCTGTTCTGGACAGGCCAATATTCCTCTACTCCCACCGCGTGTGAACGAGCTGAGCAGGGCTTCCTGGAAGTGCAGTCATCTACCCGTACAGAGCAGTTTTCACAACCACACGTTTTTTCCTGCTGTTCCAATACACTTGTTTTTTGGAAGCTCATTATCTCCCCATTTCTTGCAGCACTGCAAAGGAGGGATATCTGGAGAGGGGAACTGGTGCTGCTCAGAAACCGGTGTTTACAAAACACTGCCGTGAGTGAGTTTTTGCACTCCATCACGAAAAGCTGGATGGCGCAACCTCTGATGACAGCACTCCATCTGAGACCTCGTGCGTCAGGGAGCCAGGACTGGCATGGCCACTCGACGCTCACACGCCCGAGGCACTGCCTCTCTGCCAACACAGCTACATGGGCGTAAAACCGGAGCGCCAAAGAACTGAACCAGATCCGTTGTGTTCACTGGGATAATTATTCCCGTAGAATGATCGGGGTTTGGATTTGTTTTCTAGGCCCTTCTTCCTCTGAAACCTTTTTAAAGGGAAAAAGTGTTCCACTCATATAGCATAAACAAATCTGCATTCTGCAGTGAACACTGCATAACAGTGGCAACAAAAATTATTTGAGGTTTTGAGATTTCTATTTTAGGTTAATGATTTAATAAATATACAATCTGTCTCATAATTATTTCATCCATGCTATACAAAAAGTATAGAGTTAATTCCAAAATTTTAGCTGATGTAACTTTTAGGAAGCATATCTCATGCTTTAACTAGAATTAGTTGGTTTAAAAACATAAAGAGCTACTAAAACAGACCACCAACTTGAGGGAGATAGGATTTGTAATTTTGCCAGCCAGCGTATGCATAAAACTTTCTCGGTGCTTTTTAGCAGATGGAGTATTTTTTCAAAAACAGAAGTGCACCCAGAGATGTTCAAGCACAGCACTGCAATGCAGGCTCTCAAGGTTCCTCATGCCCAGTGTGACACAGCCTTCTCGTGTAACCTTGATGAGACACAGCATTAATCGCCTCAATTTCCCCATCCATAAATGGGGATTATACTCCGTAACTGATACATGGGCATAACGACTTACTATTTATAAAAAAATGAAAGGATGGAAAACTCAGAGTGAATGTTATATACGCTCATAAGCTTAAATTGTAGCATATTTTGCAAACATCTTTATAACCTTTACCATAATGCAAGTGATAGGCTGGACGGGTCAAAAGATCTTTTCAGCATAATGCTGCAGCCCTGCCCCTAATCTCCCTCTGCTCCCTGCAATCCCTTTTCCTCTCTTAAATATCCCATATCAAAGACTTCTTGCCAACCCGTGCAAGCCCTTTGGTAGGAGGAGGGTCTGAGCATACAAAGGTCAGAACGGTTCAAACCTACAGCCTGCTAATACTGTTCACGCCCATGAATTATGAAACGTAGCACTGAGTGAGCTTAGCACTTTCGGAAGTCTGCTGTATGAGAAGATCGGTCTCGGGGTTAGTAGGGTTAAGAGCATTCGTTGCACAGGTCTCTGACTTCTGAGTTCCTGCTGCAATGTCAGCTCATTCTCATCGGAGGGTATGAAAAGCTCTCAAGAAGCAGCCGGCATCTGCTCTAGCCGTCTTGCAGTGCTATAATCCACACACTGAAGCGCATTCAATTAGGAGTTCAGCAGAAAGTACAGAGGTTTAGTATTGTGCTTCCGCAGAAATGTGCCAAGACCGAAGGGGTAACACTCCCAAGCCAAGCAACAAACCATAGCAGGGTTTGATGAACACCTCACTGGGGGCACAGAACTACTCCTGCAAATTTTCAAATGAGGACGCTGAAAATTAAGCATCCCAGCTCGCACTGTGAGCAGCACAGTTCCCTGCTGACGAGATCAGTGTGGATACACGGGCCCCTAGCTTTGGACTCCAGCCTTTGAAGTACCTACTGACATGGCCACCAGAGGCTACTGCCCAGACATGAAGCGAACATTGTGTAACCTTGATAAAAGCTATGTAAAAATTACTCACGTTTTCTGCTCAGGTTCTCAAAGAGCCCCGTGGGTGACAGCAACGTCTCTCTCCTCCGAGGAAGACTTATTACCATCCCAGGTCCATGACAGGATGTGCCGCAGAGGCTTGCTAATGAAACAGGCATTTCACTCCTCGGCAGAAGGAGTTACCAGGCAAAGACTCTTGAGGCCGAGAGCGAACTACAGACACGGTTCAGTCTTCACTCCTCTGACTCTTGCCCAGCGTCCCTGCGGCTCTCCACCAGGATGCCGATGGCATGTGCCAGACACATTGTAGGAGCTGGGAGATAGCTGAAGACTGCAGAATGCACGTTTCTGAAGCCCGCAGTTTTGGACATTATACACACATTATAACAAATCACCAGCACGTTATTCTGGACTTGTAATTGCTATCATCAAGGGGCTCTGTTTTATTTCACTAGTTAAAAACCCAAAAGTTTCATTCAGCTCTGTGTAAGATTCAGGACACTGCACCTGATATTTTACACCTCGCCAGAGATCTTGTGTTTTGTATTTTCAGGCTGGCAAACAGCTGTCTCCACACAGAGGAATATTTTTGCGCAGAGACACCATCCCAGGAACCAAATGCAAGACTGGAACTAAAATCAGTGCTGCCCCGCTTAGCCTTCCGACTGGTGTTTACCTAGCTTCAGGCCTGGGAGAACAAGAGGGCAAAGCAAGAGGGAGGTGGAAATCATTAAATTGGTCACACCAAGTAGAAAGCATGTGGCAAAGAAAAGAAAGCGTCTTTCCTCCAAGACAGTGAGACGGGGGAAGTCATGGGAATAGCAGTTCTTGGCATTTTGCAAACAACAGGTCTTAGTCCATAGAGATAACAAACTGAATAAACAGGGGGCTTTGATCCTTCGATTTAAGAATGCTCAATGGAAAGCAGGGAGAAAGTTGCATAAAGACCACTGGCTGAAGAAGGAAACTAAACAGGCTCTAGCGACTCTGCTGCACTATGCAAGTGCTTTGATGGGGAGGCGGTAAGTAGTAGCACAGCCTCCACCAGGATCTGGGATCCCTGGTGCTGATGATGATGATGGAGGAGCAAGCACCGTTTCTTACACTGGCAGTGCTACCATATCGGTTGTAAATGCCCAGGGTTTATGAAAAGGGGTTCAGCAGACAGCAATTGAGGGAAAGAGGAGGGAAAGGTGGACTGCCCTACGTCAGAGAGATGTGCCACAGAATGAGAAACCAGAGACAGACTGAATGGTGCCATTGTTACCAACAAGAACGCAGGGAGGCCCAGCAAGCAGGCCATGTGCCAGGACAGCTACAACAGTCCTCACAGCATTCAAATGTAATGAAGTGGAATTATCACAGCCCCATCAAATTCAGTGAACAATTTAACTGATGAACCAATTGGGTAAAATATTAGTGAACGTATTAGCAACCCACTTAAATATATGTTTTTTCCTCATGTGAACACTGGGTTTCATGCAAAGCAAGCCGGTGGGGAATAAAACTGTAATGCAAGCTACATCAAGCTAATGTACTTGGTGCTGTAGCTTTTGCATACTCATGTGATACTACTACCTCTGTGTGTCTGCTATAGCCACGTTTGTTAAAAAATTCTTGCTAGATTTAGAAGGTACACAGAAAAAAACCTTTTGCTTTAGATAAAATGTGTACCTTAAGCTAGCGAGGATCAGGCAAAAAGTTTGGAGGCAGGTTCCAAGTGTCTTTGTCCCCTTGTTGAACACATTTGGTACTGGCCTCTGCTGGCAAGAGACCACTGGATGGGATAAGCTTTGCCCAACTCTCCAGTTCATGACTGGACACATTCAGAGCGCTTGCAGTAACGACGCACTTACCAAACTTCTCACCAACAGCACAGTTACAGACACTATTAAAATGGCTTGGTGAATCACTTTCTCCTGTTTGACTGACAGCAATGATTCATGGGCACTTTAGGCACATGAGACTGATTTAGTAGGAAAACTCTTACTTCCCTAATATAAACAGTTCCTTATGTGGATAACACTTCTTTCCAAATTAACCATGAGATTGAAAGTACTCATTAGTAAAAGGTGACTGAGTGTTTTTTTTCCTTGGAAGGGACTCCCTCCAAGAGAACGCAAATCCTCTGTTCCCCGTCCTGTTTAGCAACAAAGCAATAAGGTGTTCACATTCAGCAACATCCCAAAATTGCACATAACCTGTCTGGCTGCTAGTTAGGCAAGCACCATGAAATACATTTAAAATAGATGGGTAAGCAGCCTGATGGTTTGCATGCTTTTATGTGCCTGGTGTCTCTTTGAAGCTCCTATGTAGAAAAAGATTGGCCTGGTAAGTGGTTTTCCTTTCTTTTCAATACTGACTCTACCATCATTTGATGGTCAAGGTGGTCTGTTAAGGTGCGACTTGCTCCAAATCAAAATTAAATCCTTTCTCCAGAGTAACTTTAACACCTGGTAATGAATGCATTAGAAGACTTATCTGTATTGAAAAGAGTCAAAACATTCCAAGAAGCAAAGATAAATGATAAATTGCAATTGAAATCTGAGTGGGAGAAACGGTTTGAAACCTGCAAGGGAGAAACACAAAAGCAACTCCATAGCTCGTTCTGTCTGGGAGGAATACAGTTTTGAAGACTGTTACAAACATACTGAATCATGTCCACATAACTCACTGTAAAGTCAGAGGGATTATAATGACATGAAGGAGATCTGCCACCACAGCAACGAACGAAGCCCCTCAACCAGATGCTGGGATTTGATACGAAAGGAGGTTTTGAAGATATCTACAGGGCCATCTACAACAGGACAGTACTATATGAGAACTAGCTAGGATGCACTGGATTTACAGCAGGCTTTGGAGAACTAAACTGACAGCCACAAACCAACACGAGCCAACTGCAGTTTTCTATTGGATTGGTTGGGTCTTGTTTACACCTCCTAGGAAGGCTCCCAAGTCCAGCGAGACACAGTTACAAGCCAGCTGCAATTTGTATGTGGATACCAGACTGAGATGCTGGGTTTGTTACCTCTGGGAATTCAAAGAGATCGGATACTGGTATGTACAAGCAGCTTTGGTTCCTACTTCTGTGCACTCACCGCACTGGTGCAACAGTTCTTCAGATGTCTGAAAGAGTTGAAATTAAGAAAACCCCAAACCCTTATATGTGTTATTAAAGCTGCTCAGAGTGGTTTAACAAGCAAGTAGGTTTTGGCCATGGTTCTCTGAGAACAAATTTACTCTCAACAAAAAAGGTACTAGGTCCAGACCTCTAGATATTTCTCCTAGCAGTAAGCTTCACTCTTATTATGAAAGGATGAATCAGAGTCACGGATTTCTGGGCAATAACCCCTGGGAAAGTCTTAAGGCATGGATTTCAATGGACTTTCGTTCTAGAATTCCTTTGTGAACTTGTCTTGGTGAATGCTGTACAGTGTAATTTGGCACCTTGAAAAGACAGACAAGGTACTGGGTGCCAGGCACCCAGAAGATGCTCGAATATGGGAAGGGGATGTGCATCCACTTTGCTCCTGTGGGACAGGCAGGTAGCAAACACCAATGTATGAAGCATCCATCAACCCCGTTTCCTTTGCAGGCAACTCTGACCGATATATATGGCTGTTACCTCAGTATTACATATGGGTCTTTCAGTCCGTGTTAAGCTATCACGTTAGCTTGGTGCCTCTAACACAGGGGTTGGGAACATTTTTGGTTCACTGACTCCCCAGACATTTTCCAGCAAATATTTGGGCCCTTCCAGAAAGATCATCTCTGTAGACCACCATGCTTCCCCAAGGAGCCTGGTTTTCTTAGCTGACTTAGATGCCTTAAAGGCAAATTATGGACCCACAGGGACTTCTGCAGCAGTCAGGAAAGTACAGCCCTGGCGACTTGTCAACTGTGAGATAGAAAATGCTGAAAATTAAACTATCCCCCATAAAGCTGCAGGGAAATACATGGGACAGCTTTACCGTTCTCTCCAAGGTACTGTGCAGAGCTCTTCACTGACTCAGGACGGTTGTGGCATCAGTTTGCAATCTGTTCATATTCAGAAAGCTAGTTTTGCAACCCTAAAAGCTAAAGTATTGGGTAAAGGGAAGGGGGAGGATGTTTTGATTTTGCTTTTTAATAATATGAAAGAAATCCAAGCCTGTGAGAGAATGCACAAAGGACAACAGGGCCCTTGGCAGGAAACAGCATGAAGCATCACCATGGGACATGAGCACACCCGCTTTTCCCTGGCTTTAGCACTAACTTTTGAGGGGTGCTAAAGGATATAATACCATGAACAAGAATCAACCCATAATCCCGTAAAGCCTCTTGCAGTATGGTCCCTGCACACAGCTTGCGACACCTGCACAGATCGGGGGTGGATGCCCGCTTTCCATCCCCAGCAGTGGGAAGAAGTCTCAGTTCTTGAGCTCTGCAGTGTTTAATCCCTCCATTTCCAAATGATATGCTGAGGACCCCCCAAAACTTACCTTGCTTTCAAACCAATGGACCACCCAGATGAAGAAAGTGTCTAGAGAGATTGAGCTAACCATAAACTAACGCAAGCAGCCTAACTGTGCTCGAGTTAAACAAATGGCAAGATGCCTAACCAAAATCCTGGAAGTAAAATACAGGGTTAGGTTACTTTTTGTTCACTTGGTGCCAAGAAGAAGCAGTTCTTCTTGAGAAATGTAACAGAGGGGGTAGAAGTGGGAAAGGGGGAAAGCTGCTAGAACAGCAACTTGAAATCAAAATGTATCATCTGGGAGGTGTTCACCTGAACAATCACCTAACTTAAGGGAGCAGGGAAATGTCTGCCATCTGGGATGATGACGAGTCACCGGATCACATGCTGAAGCTCTCTGAAAAGAAACGTTTCAATGGAGCACTTCACTGGAAAGGATCACTACTGCAAATTGCATCCATCTAAGTAAACACAGCCCAGCAAACAAGCAGCTGGGGCAACCTGTCTGTGATTTTTAAGTGGAAAGTACTTAAAACTAAAAACATGCAGTGTATATAGCTTTACAATGAATACAATTATTGCCAATGGTACAAGCACTTCAGACGTATAAATGACAAAGTCCTACTGTTTAAAAAAAACATGCCTGAATGGAGCTAGATCAGATATCAGGACTGCTGATTTGCTTTCTGTTGGCTTCAGACCAAGAGCAAAAGAAGAAAAACAAATTAAGATCTTCCAAAAGAGTATCAAAATATTTGCCAGCAAAGACCAAAACACTTGTTTTCACATGCTCCTTTCCCTGACAATATCGGGGCAGAGTTGTGTGCTCTGAAGGGAGTGACTGCTATTTGCTTTAAAATATCCTGAATAAGCAATACCTGAACTAATCTCATCCATCTGGGAAGGGCAGCCTGGTGACAGAGCAGGGAAGACCTCTGAGTTTGGGTCTGAAGCCCTCTATTCAAGCTTTCCTCCAGGCTCACGCTGAATCCGCTTCCAGTTAGCCAGGCTATAAGCAGCTCATTTCGTCTAGCCATTAAACAGGTCTGGTCATTTGGTCCCACTGAGAACTGCCACACTGGCTGCTGCCTGCCCCAGCACCGGCAGCCAGCAGGACCCAAGGTGTGGATTCACAAGCAATTTACACTGGTGCAAGCTTGGGCTGCCACCAAAAGAGTGGTTACCCCTTCCCTCCCAAGCCCATTTCCGCCCCTTCCTTTAACTTGGTCCCCTGTAGCTGAAAACAGAGATGTTTGGTTTTAACAGGGTTGTTTGCCTGGAGGCTCAGCAAAGTGACCGGCTGACCGGTGCTCTCCAGTGGGATTCAGCCCCTCGAGTCACCTGAGCCAAACCGTCCGACTCGAGGACCTCCAGCTTTTGGAGATTCAGAGCGTGGCTCAGGCTATATCCGAGACTTTGGGAGTGACCTCCGTCTGAAAGGCACTACCAGGCTGCATGAACAGGGGCTCAAATCAGTGAGATGCACACTACAGCAGAAAACCAGTAACGTCTTACTTTTAGGCACTTACTAAACTATGTGTCATTAATTATAATTTAATGATACACACCTTTGTCTTTATTTCTTTCCTCAATTCCCTCTGGAGTCAAATGACAGATTAAAGGTCAGGGTCAATCTGTTACATTGAAAACAGCTATGTTTTCCAGAGTACAGACTGAGATGTACAGAATTACTTTAATAGGAGCAGAGCTTCAGCTGCTGAACGTACTCTGCCTGGAAAAGCGATGACCGAGGAGGGCTATAAGAGCAGGCTGTAAGGTCACAAGTGTTATGCAGAGAGTGAACAGGATGCAGTGGAAGCCAGAAGGAGAAAATTATTTCAGAAAAGAGAATTCATGAGGGACAGGTCAACCCAACACTCTTGGATGCATTCCTTGCTCAGGAAGACTCAAATCGCTAATTTTCTGGGATCAGGAAGAATGCCCTAAAGGAAAGTTCACCCCGTAATCTCCCCATTTCTTTCTTTTTCTGAGCACTTGGTATTTGGGAAACAAGGTACTGGGCTGGATGGTGCTTTCATGTGACTGACCCAGTGTGCATTTGTGAAAAAGTTTTACACAACTTAAAAACAAGTATCAGCTCTCTGGACTTTAGCCATCCTACAGAACGTAATGAAACACTATAACCTGTTATAAAATTCCCTGAGATGGTAAAAAAATTATATCGACTGGAAAGATATTCTATTTTTAGTCTGGTTTCTGTGTACGTCCTGATCTAATTCCCACAAAAACCTTGGTTTCATCCCCTGCATATTCTGCAAAATTTTTTTACAAGGATTTTTTTTAAGGCTTGAGATCCCAAATTCCTTCAGGCTACCTACAGAGGCCTAAAAATAGTAATAAACTTGAAAATCAGACAAAAGGGGATTTAACGCGCCAAGGACATAGTCTGGGGCTGGCGCTGAAGGAGATGCAGTTTCCAAGTCAGTTGGGCAGGAAGTTTCTTCACTCTCCCCCCACTCAGCTTCACAACAAACACTGGACTGAAGACCCTGTAAAAAACCTTCACTTTCCCTGCAGAGTTGAGGGACGACATCTTGCTGCTCCTTCTCAAAAGTTACGTAAAAAACCTGGACTGCACCATTGTAACACTCACGTTGGAATTGAGCTTTCCGGAAGAATCACAGACTGGGCTATAAAGCTCAGAGAGGAATGAGTCACCCTTCTCATACATGAGTGGTTGACCATGCAGAAACGCTTTGGCCATTGCGTCTCCTTGGATTTTAATGCACATGGGAGTCACACCATGCTCTAAATACTGCTTGTAAAACACCATCACTCCCCCAGAAAAGACAGTCCACTCACAGCTTCACACTTCCTAAGGACTACTCCTAATGCCTCTTCTACAAAACAAATACCAGCACTGGAAGCTCATGGTGGTCTCCAGCTTTGGTGGCCACTGCCATCACCATCTTGACCATCATGAAAACCAGAAGGGGAGGAGCAGGACATGCAGGGACGGAGCCAGCATCAGGTAGGGCTGACTCACACCGATCCGGCGCAGACACCAATGAACAGACACGCTGCTGGCACCACGGCCTGGCAAGCAAATTTTGCCGCGTGACCAGAGTATCCTCTGTATGTGCAGGATGTCTTCACCTCACTACCCTTGTAGCAGAGTTTGAAATGTCAAGAGGTCCATGCCCTACACGAGGCTGTATACCCCCCCATTTGATGGTCTAGAGAAAAGAGCAGTCAGAAATTACCCACAGAGGGGGAACATGGAATAAGGAGATGGCAAAATGGGCTTGGAAGTGGCACAAAATCAGATCTCAAGGTTTCCATTCCCTAATTCCCCTCCTGAAACTTCAATTAGGGCTCATAACAGCAGGGGAGCATGTGGTTACATTTGTCTCTGAACATCCACCAGGAGGAGGAGGAAGAGGAGGGAGGCTCCCACAGGCAGATGTTTAGCTGCATACAAGACACAACAGGGCCATTTCACAAAATCTGGATCCCAACAAGCGCAGGATGTCCACCTCACTCCCCTTGTAGCAGAGTTTGAAATGTCAAGAGGTCCATGCCCTACACGAGGCTGTATACCCCCCCATTTGATGGTCTAGAGAAAAGAGCAGTCAGAAATTACCCACAGAGGGGGAACATGGAATAAGGAGATGGCAAAATGGGCTTGGAAGTGGCACAAAATCAGATCTCAAGGTTTCCATTCCCTAATTCCCCTCCTGAAACTTCAATTAGGGCTCATAACAGCAGGGGAGCATGTGGTTACATTTGTCTCTGAATACCCCCCCATTTGATGGTCTAGAGAAAAGAGCAGTCAGAAATTACCCACAGAGGGGGAACATGGAATAAGGAGATGGCAAAATGGGCTTGGAAGTGGCACAAAATCAGATCTCAAGGTTTCCATTCCCTAATTCCCCTCCTGAAACTTCAATTAGGGCTCATAACAGCAGGGGAGCATGTGGTTACATTTGTCTCTGAACATCCACCAGGAGGAGGAGGAAGAGGAGGGAGGCTCCCACAGGCAGATGTTTAGCTGCATACAAGACACAACAGGGCCATTTCACAAAATCTGGATCCCAACAAGCAGGTTGTAGGATCCTGTGGATCTCACAACCCACAGTCAGAACAAGCTGTATCCAACCGGAGCTTGTCTGCCTGCAAGCAAAAATGGGTGAAAATGTCAGCCAATTAAGCTTTTTCCACCTACATCACATCAGCTCCAAAAGCCAAACAGGATCCCAGCAGAGCTCTCCGGGAAGTCTCGCTTCAGCAGATCTGAACCCTTAATGTTAAAATGTTACGAAAAACAGAACTGCTGCGTGGGTGCCCCAAAGCCACCCTGTGAATATTAATCGCTTGTGCACATTGAATATAATTGTCTCTCCAGTATTAAAAAGCTCTCCTTCTCAATTAGTGGAAAGTGACTCCCACAGTTCAATTTAAGGTTTAAATTTGGAAGGGAGAGATTTTCTTTTCTTCTTTTTTTTTTTTCTTTAATGTAAACCACGTACTTCTAAAGAACCCATGGATAAGGCATTATAACAAAACATGTACAGCTGTGATTCTGGCATCTCCTTTCTGTGATACATTCCAGGATGCGTTTTCCCAGTAGCAGTGGTCAGCACACCACAAAAATTACAGCTTCTGACAACTTCTAATAAATTTAGCCTGTATAGAAAATATGATGTTGTACATATAGTTGAACATGCATGTAACAGTACCTGGATTCAGGAATCAAACACAAGGGCACAAACCCATTGCTGTCGTCTCAGACTTACCCTGCGCTCAGCCTCTCCTGCTTTCAGGAACCTCTTTGGGAACTAGACTAGTCAAAAGCTACCTACAAGTGGCCATCAGGACCTTTCAGTATTTCTAGCACCAGGATAGGTGAGACTAAAAAATCATGCAAATATCCCAGCTACGACTTTCCAAAAACCAAAGAAAACCCACTGGCAAATACAAACCCAAATTCTTGTGAGGATGGGCAACAGTGATCTGGGCAGAAACCTCACTCCTGGCTATGAGGCTCAATTAGGTGACTTTGAACAAGGGAGCTTACCTCTGTACTGTTAAATAACACAGGGACAGTGACAGGTCACTGGCCTGGAGATTAAGAGGGAAAACTGTGTCCAATACCATGTTCCACTTGGCCCTGGCTCAACTTTGTGTGGTGCCCCTGTGGCCCTAAGACACAACTATTATTTTGTGGGATCGGGATGGGGGGAGGCAGTTCAAAAGGCTGGAAAAAAACATGGAAGTTTTGACTTAGTTCACTAAATTGTTTTTATAGCATGAAATGTTTTACAGCATGAGGACACATATGGCAGGCTCTGGGGCAATGCTCAAGGTGGTCATCAAGACTGTGAAGCCCATTGAGAAAGTGTTGAAGGACTGCGGAGGGCAGAAGGAAACAAAATTCCCCAAACTGTGACCAAGTACCAGCTGGCACAGGCCAACACAGTGCCGAGGAGTACATTAACAGCAAAGCAGTAAGGCCACCAGCTCTACATCTCAGCTTCCACCATCTCAGGTAGGGTAACCATCACGCTCCACTTCACACCAGGGGTGTCGAGTAAAGATGAGCAAAGTGCTGAGATATGGTTGGATTGGGGACCTAGTACGGAGACAGGTTGGTAGTTTCCCTCCTCTCACCCCATCCAAAGCCACCTAATCAGGTTCACCAAGGAACTAGTCCTTTACTTTGTGTGCAGATTTGGACTTCCTTTTCACTCTATCTATCAAATACATAATGATAGTCATTTCCCTAAGCTTGCTAAAGGTAGGCTTGGGCTAACATGACTTCATTGCTGACAAGTATCTTATACTTACTGTACACTGCTAGGATTAAAGACTTGGAAGGAATTTTGACCTTTCCAAAGCTTTAATTTTGTTGAATTTATACGTGGTAATAATCACTGCTGAGACTCCTTATTGCCATCGTCTCCAAGCTCAGGAGATACATCTAGTGAAACCAGCCACACAAAGCAATTCCCCTGGGTATAGCTGAGGCCTCGCAAAATGCTACATAAATTTGTGACTTTCACTAAGTGCCTCAGAGGAATCTTCTTAATGCCAAGATAGGCACCAAGAAGAAAAACAAATGCTTCGCTGTTTACCAGCGACACTGCTCTCTTTTTCTTAAATACACTTGAAAGAGGGCTGGAGGCAGCAGTTGCACCTAACAATCTTCATGAAAGCTGTTACATTCAAGGCTGCCAAATAACATCTTTTTTTGGTTGTTGTTGTTGTTGTTCTCATGCTTTTTATCCTGCACTGCCTTGATGGAGCACCAAAGGGTTTCTCCGCTCGCACCATAAAAATACCCCAAAAATAAAGAGATGATTTTGAAGTACAAAGCTGCTGTTGTGGGACGCTGCAGCATCTGTTTTAGCATGTCATTTTTATGTTTAGAAGCAGCGTATCTCTACAGATCAAGCACAGCCAGTAAGTCACCAGCAACCCCTTCCCATCAGCTCTCACAAGTCAGTGCCAGCTGACGGGGCGACACGCTCCTCTCGCCCTCCAACAGCCCTCCGCAGCCCTGCACCTCCTCTGCGGCACGCAGCAACCTGCCTGACTCACACTGCCCAGCCTGATACGTCTAACGCTGGTGTCCTGCCAACAGCTCAGCCCAGCAGCAGGACACGAGCCTGCCAGCCTCCAACCTTGATGCAACGTGCTGCTTTTTTCTTTTTCTGGGTCACGCGGCACAGTGTGTGTACGCTGCATGGCATATGTAGGAGAAACCATGCAATAAAATCAGGGGAGCCACTGAAGCATGCAATCTGGTGCACAGCTCTAACTTGCACCATCAGACTGTTCTGTGTCCCTCGGCCATGTTTCTGAGCCAGTGGCCACAGCTAGAAAATAGTGCATGTAAAAAATGGCGCTGCCAGCCTCTTCCATTAGGCATCTGGACCACTGCTCTGAGAAGGTCCAGCAAGCCAGCTGAATGAACTTAAACTGAGCACAATATGCCCACAACGTGTATGCCACACGCGGCTTGTACAGGTGGGCAGGATTTGTAGCTCCTTTCTCCCCCCCTTCTAAGAGTAGTCTGCCACTTACTGTAAGCAGAATTACTGTTTGCAGTGCAAGGCGGTGCTGTGTAACTCAATCAGGCAGAACATGGCCAAGAAAAGCAGGGGAAAACATAATAAAGACCCAACGGCAGCCGTCAAAGCAAAGGTCACAGGACTGGTGTTTGGAGCTCGGGAGGGGCACCAGACAGAAAAGCTCATCTTGGCTCTGTGCTGTCTGTTAAAAGGATGAAGGATGAAGGGTATGACATCCTTGCTGGCTAGGAGAAGCAGCATCTTCTCCATACATCTCCATCCCCCATCATTTTTCAGTTTACAGCAGGTGAGCACCACAGCTTGCAGGACTGGCAGTCTCCTGCAAGGGGACAGCACTATTTCTGGCTGATGTTTTGCACAAATGTGAATGTTGGCTAATTAGAAGAGTGAAATTTCAGCCCAGTGAGTGTTCACGATGGAGGGAAAGGGAAACACTCGCAGGTTTCTCCTTTGCTTCCAGCCTCGAGGGCTGAGGAGTGCTTGCACATGTGCAGGCAGGGGAGGGTGACAGGGCAGGGAAGGCAGAGAGGGGAGACACAACCAACACGCGCAAGCTCCCCGAGTGGAATGATCGGTTTTGGCAGCTACCCTAGAAAAAAAAGACACCATCAGCACTGTGAAACACACAGGAAAATCTTTAGCTGGCAAATGCAGATTTATCTTCTCCAGAGGCAGTGAAGGGTGGAAAAGGCCCAAACAGAGTTGCAGGTAGGGAAGGGAGCAGTGATGGGATCAAGCCAGCTCTGGAGACCGGCTAGTTCAGCTCCCTCCTGGATACAGCCCTCTTCTTGGAAAAGGGGTGTTGAAGGAAAACAGAGCCTGGAAGAACCTGGAATATCTTTATCTACAGACACAGCTCAGCAAATGCCACACGCTTCCATTTTACATAGAAGAAAACTGCCTTACCTGAGTAGTTTTCGCCCTTCTGCCTTGCATGCTGTTACTATGGCTAATTTGTGGGTTGGTGGCCCCTTCAGAAAGGCAGTGGGATTTCCTACAGGGCAGCGTATTGTAATTACTGTAGGAAGGTGCATCCTCAGCGGTAACCGATGCCATCTTATGGCTCCCAATATCCGGGATGTCAGACACTAAATTCCGGCAGTACCCTCCAAAGGCATTTCGCGGGCCGCCGTTGACGGTAGCACTCGGGGTTTTGGGGGAATACAAGTCGCTCATAGAGTTGGCGCGTTGGCAGGTGACCAGCGGCTGGGGGCTGCCGCTGGCCTCTGTCCCCCGGGTGGCCTCGGCATCCTTCTCTTCGGCCAAGCCCAGTATTTCCTCGTTGCTCGTTAAATGCTCCTGGCTGAGGTCGGAAAGCGAAAACTCCAAGCTGTCCTCACGCCAGATGTCGGCCGATTTGGAGCGCTTCTTCTTGAAGCTGGCCGTCTCCATGAAGTTCATCCCGTTGGCCGTGTATCGATGTGACCTCCCGTCGCCCTCCGCCAGGAATGGTGCCTCGTCCACGTAGAGCCTGCTCTCCTCTGAGTCAGGCATGCTCTGGACAGAGGCGGCGGTGAGGACAGTGCTGCTGTCCACGCTGGGGGTGACGGAGGAGTCGGTATGGTAGGAAACAGGCCGCAGGCCCATGTCCACGCGGTCCACCCAGATGGGGCTTCCAAAGTCCTCTAGGTTGGCCTCCTGGGCGAAGGGCTCCAGGCCATTCTCTGCCAGGGACTGGGGGATGCTGGGGGTGCTGCTGGAGCGGGTGCTCACTTCTGAGTTACGGTGGATAATTTTACCAGAAGAAGCGTGCCGCGTCCGGCGAGAGGCTTTATTGGAGAGGCGAAGCGAGCGGGAAGTGTGCTTGCGGCCCAGGCTGGCGTGCTTGTCTCCGTAGAAGGCATGCTCCACGCTCTGGCTCTCCGCGTTTCCCATGGCGTCACAGTCTGCAAGGGGAGAGAGCGTGGACCGTTAAAGGCAGCAACCAAACACGTAGGCAAGAAGACACACCGACGCCCCAGTACACCCAAAAGAGCTTTTTGTTTTTTAATGAAGCTGTCAAGAAACCTACACCACTGCTTCCCCTGGGTCTCGCAGGATGTGCTTTAACAGTGGCAACTAATCCCACAGAATTAATTAAGGGAGCCAGCGACCGTACCAGCAAACTTATAAATACAACTCAGTTAAATCGGTATGTAGGAAAAAGGCAGACCACAGCTATGCTGGTGTACATGAAGAGTGTAGAAGAAGGAACAACTGAACCCTGAAGCTTGGTCCGAACTGGAGCCAGTTTACTACCAAAGTGCACTGGCAATCGCAGCTCTGCATGCGTTCACTTGACTCCTAGCATTAGCTAATCCTTTGCAATTCCAGCCAAAACTACAAACTCAAAAAATCAACAGCTATTGTTTATCTGAATGTAACAAGATGCCAAAAAGTAGATGGACATACTTTATCTGAGATTTCACTTTTTTTTTTTTGCTAGGAACTGCGAATTGAAGCACCAGATAGCAAAGTACAAATTCAACTGTCTGGCAGCGAGCTAACGATAGGTTTGATTTCTGGAACAAAAAAACAGTGCAACATTAAGCAGGTACGGAGAGACCCACACAAGAAAGCCGTATTATGAAAAATAAATTAGCATGAGTGACTCAGACTATACAAAAATAACCTTTCCTTCCTACTCACTCTGAAGCAGATAGCTAGATCTAAGCGCTTTGATCTAGCAAAGAGAAAACTGAGCTGGAAGGCAGGGACTGGGTTTCTGTCCCCATCTCCGTACCTAGCCTTCTGCATTATTCAGTTGCACACATCCCGCCGTGAAACAGGTTTCCCATCGAGAAGATGGGAGTGATGATCTGGATTCAACCCTGGAAAACACTTTGAGGTCTGTGATCTCACTCAACAAATGTCAGAAATATTTTATCAGTAGTATTGGCTCCTTCTGGCCGAAGATCAAGAAGAACAAGAAAAGTAAATGTTAAAGTACATGGCCGTTCAAAATTAAATAGGAGATCCTGAATTACACACAAGGCAATTATATCTAGATAAATAGTCCATAGATCTTGAACAGAAATTCCAAGACAAAATTTCCTCGTTTTGAGGTATTTCTATTAGTCCTGGTTGAAAAAAAAAAAGGTGCCCTGACAGTAAAATAATCTGGAGTTTTTCATTTCTTGGGGCAATTTCCTTTCCTTTAACAGGATGCACTGATGGGTATTGAGCCAGATGCTGGCAGAATGAATGTGATCGTATATTTTCCCTCGCTGTCTAAATATACACTATCGCTGCTGCACAGAACTGAATTGGCCCTACATAAATTACATGTGAGGAATCGATTGTGCTAAATGCAGGCACAGCAGTTCTGCCGTAGGCTGCCCTGGGCGCATATGGTGGAACTGAACTTCTGCAGTGATACTTCTGACCACAGTCAGACGACTGCGCTTCTCTACTCTTCTACCCAGCTAAGAAGGTCGTGTCTGAGGCTAAAAATCTGTTCAGTGCTGGAGCAACAGGCACTTCCATAAATATCTGGACATTTCTGTATCTAAAATAAATGTAATCGCATGTGACCTAAACTATACCAGGAAATACCCTATGTCTACTGAAATTAACGGCTGAACTCCCATTGACTGTCATGAGACTTGGTTATCATGCATCGTTTAGAAAAAGAAACACGCTGAACAGAGGGCAGGTTTTAATCTAAAAAAAATGACAGCATTATAAATCCCTAGACAGGGTTTATTATTCCTTAAAAGCTACAGTCCTTTGATATGGACCGGACTGAAAAATAAATGTCAGCTAGCTTTTGCTTCTAAAACATTTTATAGCACAAAACCTGCATTTTGTCTTCCACACTGATGTCTAAAACCAGACCTCAACACTCCCCATCTTGCAAAAGAAACCCTCTCGGCGTAATGCTTTTAGCTGCTTTGATTCTGAGATTCTTGCTAACCACACTTTCATTCGACAGGATTTCCACCGGCTGCAAAGCCCATCAGAGCATGCAACCATTTATCCCCAGTCTCCAGCAATCACTTCAGTACCTATCTGAGGAGAAAGAGCAGTTTTAAAAGTCTTCTTGAAACCCTGAATGATTGAAGAGTGGCTCTTTACCTTCAGAAACAGAGCTGCCGAAGGGCAGGAGCGTCCCCTGCACACCACACAGCGAGGCACACTTGCTGATGAAAATGCCGGGCAGTATGGCTACGGAAAGCAGCCCTGTGCCACCGTCTCGATGTAGTCTTCATGCACACCAGGCAAAATTTCACCCAGCCAAAAAGTAACAGAACCACAAATGACTTGACGAGGAAAGGAGCAGCAGCTCAGGCTGCGTCCCGTGAGGAAATAATGCCGCTAGAAACACTCTCACGGAAGGAGGAAAGTCTTTTCTCCACAGACGGCAGCAGGAATGTTTACTGAGTGATTTCACACAATGAGAAGTATCTGCTAGATACTGGCAAGAAGTGTCAGACTTCAAAGTAAAGAGCTGTCCCTTTTTAATTCCGTGGATTGGCACTTTAGGTGGGGACGGGTTTGCAAATCCCGCAGGCTGCTATCTATCCCGCCGATTAGCCCATACCTCTCTCCTGCACCCAGGAAGGACGACTGAAGAGGCCTTACCCTACAGCCACTGATTTCCCCAGCATTACGTTGCAGGTTTGCACATTCTGCACGGTGGGTGCAAGCGGGCCACAGGCAGGCATGGGGCAGCTGATCCAGCTGCAGCGATGCAAGACGGCCCATCCCTGCAGTTTGTCACTGTCCCCCGCCAGATGCCAGGAGGTGAGGGGCACAATAGGTTGAACCCACCTCGAGTGGGGACGGCCAACCCCACCGGATCAAGCTGAGGGTGCCCACTTGTGGGGTGCCTGAGACAAATTGCTGCCCCTGGAAGGGACCCCCTTCCTACCTTCTCACCCCCATTTTTGCCTCCCCTCTGCATTTCTGACTGAGCATTTCCACCAGCTACCCTCAACCAATTCAGGTGCTCATGCAGCTGACTCCACTAAAACAGCAGAAAATAAACCGGGGTGGGGGGGAAGACTTTATTTATTAGTTTACTTTTGCTGGGATAGTGAATTCAACGGGCATGTGCCAGAGGCAGCACAAGGGTGCCCACCTGGGGACACAGTGGGGCGAGGATGGGGCAGCATGGCTGGGGGGCAACACGGGAGCAGGGGAAGAGGGGACAGCGAGTGGTACCTCCCCCATTTTTTGGCAGCAATGTGCTGTTAGGTCAGCCCAGGCAGATGTGGAAAGGCAGCCCTGAAACATGTGAATTCACACTGAAGCAGATGCCGGCGTCCTCAGCTAGCAGGAACGGGTGCTGGGCAGGGGAGGGGAGCCCCAACCTCCCCCTCCCAGGGGCAGTGACAGACACCCTGGGGCAGAAACGTCTTAAACTGCTCCAGCTACGACTGCCAGATGCTGCCTGTCTAGGGCTTAACTGAATTTAGCACACTCAATGAAAAAAATCTGTATCAAATTAAGAAAATGAGTAATGTTAATGGGAGTTGCACGCAAATGCTGGTAGGACAAAGGCTCCCCTTGTTAGCTCACCCATAGAATCCAAAGGTGACCATTAAAGACCTATCAAGGTACCACCAGGATACAACATAAATCAAGTGTGACACGTCTTGATGCTTTAAACAGGTCTGTCGCGCTCGGCCAAGGATTGCGACGTGTCAAAAATCTGTTCTGAATTATTCTCTGAAGCTAGCAGAGATTAGCACACACAGACCACGCATCGCAAGCAGAACTACTTGGAAATTTTTCAGTAGAAAATGTTGATTCATCAAAACCCAAACTTTTCATGGGACTAGACCGCTTTTGATGAAAGGCTCCTCTGCTCCAAGAGGGAGAGATTTGAAAACCAAAGCGGGGAGACAGGCACGTCTCCTGGACGAGGCACCAGCTCAGTGACTCAGTTGCCTGCCAAAGACACGGAAGATTGAGATTCGTATCTGCAGCCCAAGTCAGGCAAACGAGGGGTGGCAACTTGTTCCTCCACGTCCTCAAGAGGTGGCCTGACCATCGAGCTATCGGCTGCTCTGGGAAAGGGCTCTCTCTCCCAGAAGATCTGTTCCTTACTGGTTCAGAGCAGGGAAAATGTCAAAATTGTGGAAGTCTTTAAGGGGCCAGGAAAGTCACCTTTTAGCTAGCTTGCATGTCAAGAGACCGTACAGGGGTTTGATTTGTTTTTAAAACCAAAACTTAAGATTGCTATCAACATTAGGATATCAGCAGAGAGAACACAAATTCTGCAGGAAAGCTTCGGAAAAAAACAGTATTCCCTACATCAACTACCCTAGACAGACAGACTGAACTCTAGCTGAACTGCTGAGTTTTTGCTGGATGAGTCTTAGATAAAATGGTTACACATAAATATGATCACATTCTAGATGACCACTGATGACGGCCCCATCAAAGAATATAATTTTCTTTGAAAACAGTCATTTTCCTTTACCTTCCCTTTCCCCCAATATTAAATATTTCTTAAAATAATTACAAACCTAAAATACTCATTTCAACTAAACCTAAGTTACTAACTCTCAAACTTGCAAAAAGTTGGGCCTTTAGATGCCAGAAGAAAATCTGAAATATATTAACTTTCCAACCAAATTTTAAGCACCTCACAAGACAACAGATTGCAAATTTAAAATTAGATTCTAGTGGGAGGCCCTGGTGACAAATCTGTATTTTTCTCCTGGAGTGGAGCTTGAAGGCTGTGAGAACCAGAACAATGATTAAATCCACAGCGAGCAATGAGCCTACAGAAATAAACTTTTGCTAAAATCTGCCAGCCAACAACAAAGATTTCTACTGAACTCACAAGAACCACATAGAAAAATGTACAAGACTAATAACCAAGTGTGAACATACACATTTTATTGTAATTAAAATGTGCTTTTTCAAAAGGGCAAGAGAGAGGCTGAAATTCCACAGTAAGCCTTTGAGTTTCTCAAAAACTCCAGCAGCATATTTAATTGTTTTCAAATCAGAACCTTTTAACCAGCCATTTCTTTTTTGTAAGCCGCTCTCGAGTATGTTAAAGCATGGGATGGACTCCAAAAAGGCCCTGCAGGCAATTCAAATAAGAGGAGGAGAGAGGGAGGAAGGGATGTCATCAGTAGCTGCTTGATAGCCATTCAAATGCCTTTGTATTGCTAAACGGGTGTAACCATAAACCGCATGCAGCTTATCCAATTTTTCCCCTCCCATGAACCACTATACAACACAGCAAACTCCTACATAAAAATATATGGACACACATGTACCTTCCAAGGCAGTACTGGTATCCAGCGCAACCTTCCCCAAGAGAGCTGTGGCATTTAGAGGTATAGAATTGCAAATGATACCAAAATGAACAGTTACTGGGACTGCAGAAGCTGTCAGCACCTGCCACTCAGCGACTCCATTACTCTCGCGTCAGAGTCTATGACTATATGCCAAAAACCTGGGGAGAAAGAGGGGAGAAAAAAAAAAAAATCAGACAAAGGGTTAGCAGGAATGGCTATACAGGAGAGGTCCTGTTTCATCACTTACCTAAGAAACACTGTGCAACACAGCATGCGAATGCTGTGCTTAAATTCGAATGATGAAATCTGATGATGGCAGAATAAATGAAAAACCCAGTCGAGTAGGAATGGCTATACAGGAGGACGTCTTCTGCCAGGTCCTGTTATCATCACTTACCTAAGAAACACTGTGCAACACAGCATGCGAATGCTGTGCTTAAATTCGAATGATGAAATCTGATGATGGCAGAATAAATGAAAAACCCAGTCGAGTGCCGTCAGCCCAAACTACAGAAAGTGGAGAGTTCCTCTTCCCACCACTTTGTACAATAAAAATCCCCATAGCCATTAAGAAGCCCCTGCTGAGGACAGTCTGTCTCAGGCAGGTCTAGAAAATCTCAGGTCCAAAACCACACCCTCATTCGAAGATGACCGCCAAGAAAGGCACCTTCCAGTAAACCAGGGTTTAACTTCTGGAAGCAAGGGGGAAGCCAATTGCCCAGGGAACAGGCACGAAACTGGAAGACCTCAGAGATTTCTCTGCGCAGACTGTCTAATTTACAAAAAGGGCGGTTATCCAAGCAGGGATTTCATTAACATTTTTCAAGGGCGAATCAGACATGTAGGGCAGAGCATTTACATGCATTTTTGTGCACGGTGAAAGGATCGTTGGGTTAATTGCATTCACTAAGGCAGGGATACAAGAGACCAGTCTGTGCCTATTTAGACCTAAGACAAGTCGTAAGAATAGTCCTCAAGTTACACACGTGTGCACTCGTGTGGGTACCAAATCCCAGCCCTTTCTTGACCTGATACCACTGGCAAGCTCCCTTGCAAGTACGCCAGCTCAAGGTCCGGTCCTGTGAGATACGAAGAACCACAAACTCACTGGAGGGCTGGGTGCTCTGCCCTAGCCAGCTCTCAAGTCACCCAACTCCCCCTTCTGCCAGCCCAACACCAGCAGTGAAACATCAACTCAACACTGCATGCAGAGTTTTGAGAGTTATAAACTTTTCCAAACATCTCAAGGAACAAAAACCTTGGAAGAGATTACTGATGCCCTTCATGTTATTAGAGCTGCCTGGTGGGGAAATTGTGATCCTCAATCTTGGCTGGATTCTCAAAAGAGATGAGAGTCACCGGCTCCTTTCTAAATTAAAAACATTCTCATTTTCTTTCTCCTCCTTCATGTTCCCCTCTCCACTCCCCACCTCCCCCTTTTCCCCCAAGCTCTTGGTTGAGATCTGAAAAGCAGTTCATGAATGGCTCAGGAGCTGGCAGAAATTAATAAAATGAAGCTCATTTATATTGAAATGGACTCATTACCGTGCCAGCTGCCAATAATTTGCAAGACAGGAATCTTGCTGACAAACAAGGTCCTACAGGCAAGAGGCTTTCCACCTGCATCCACCGCACGACGAGCAAAGCTGCAATGTGCATTCCTCACCTCCAAAGAAAAAGGAATCGTGACCATCTTACTTCAGATCTGCCTGCTGCTGCCCCAGAAAACTTGTCCAAAAGAGGCAAAAAAACAGACGTGGCTGAGCATTTTATCAAATTTTCCATCCTGAAGTGCCTTTTGAGGAGTTTGTAACTCAGAAAAATCTGCTCCAGGCTGAAAAGAACTCTGGTCCCTTCCGTGAGAAACCAACTAAAACATCACCCACACCCCACGCCACCTGTGCTCCTCCGACAAAAATCATTCTTCTTCTTGCACTCATTTGTTAAAAAGGTGGGAAGATCCAAAGTGGATGTTTACAACTTGGATATTGGATTATCCAAATCCTCACTACACTCCAGTACATCAGAAGCGCTGGCAATATCCTTTGCCACAAACAGACGAGTACCATGCACACACAGCTCCTCCAGAAGAGGGTTTATCGTTACCTCCAGATTCTTTCCTGAAAAGGTTTGTTCCTATTAACTTTTACAACTTGAAGAGTCTTTCCCAAATGAAACAAGCCATACTTTTCAAGAAGAACATCAGTTTTTCATACTTGTCTCTGTCTGCCATTAATACGCACTGGAAGAGTCCTTGCCCCCACGCTTCCCAGTTCACCCCGACAGCCCAGGCTCTGCCGCAGTAGAAATTCTGGGGGTCTGCAGTGCTGAAGCAGCCTCAGACAAGAACTTCCCTCCAACAGGGTCTTAGCAAAAGGGGATGCCCATGCTCCTCCATTAGGAGGAAAAGCAGAAGCAAACACGAGCACAGCCTCACAGCTTGCTTCCCAGCACAGAGCCCTTCCCTGTACAGGACACCTTTGCTCCTGTGGACTTTTGCTCTGTCAGCGGAGCCTGACTGAGGAGGAAGCTGACCGCGTGTTCAGACCACCAGTAACTCACCAGTAACTGTTCTCAGGGTAAACGGACAGTTGTAAGCAATCACACCTGGAACAGTTCATCTTGTTAAAAAAGAAATGCCAGATAAAGATTTTCAAACTTCGATGCTCAAGACAAAATACTCAGTCTTAGAGCTGACTCCTGCAAACACGCATACACACACACACACACACACACCCCTATGATACATGTATGCATGCATGTATGCCAAGGTCTACATACGTCAATGCAACTCCTCTTGTTCTTTGAAGGTTTGGAAGTAGCACAGCTGTATTTATTTCGTAGCCACAAAACAGCGCCTTGAAAAATCAGGCCAAGGAGTTCCCACAGGGCTCATCACTCAGCAACTTAAGTCAATACAAACTGAGGAAGCTTACAGCAAACCACCATGAATGGCTTAAATGAATGCATAGCTAGGAAACAGAATATATTAAAGGAGCACCTTGTTATTCATCACATCTGCTACCTGTGATTCTAGGTAGAGCAAAGAGAGGTTTGACTTTCACATGCTAGGAGGAGTTTGCAATGCCAAGAGATTAGGGAAAAAAAACAGCACACCTGTTTTCTTTTTGCTTGCGGACACCTGACATGAACATTAATGGATGAAAAATATGGAAGCTGTAGTTTTCTAAAAGCCTCCTTTTCAAAGCAGAACCCTTCCTTCCCAGCAAGGAAAAATTAGCATGCAAGTATATCCCCTTGTCTGGTGAACATGAAAAGTTGGCTAAAAGGACAACAGCTCTCCTTCAATGCTATTTTTATTTTTTGATCTTATGACGCATCATTTTTGTCAGATTCCAAATGCAACTGCAGATGTGAGATCAGTTGGTCATTAAGCAAATCTTTGTCCAGCTTTGAGAGGCCCTCGGTAATTCTACCATAAACCATCAGGATGTATATACATAGACAGAAAGCAGTAGTCACTTCATACAGAAACTCTTTAATATTAATCAGTGGCTCTGGGCTGTATTCCCCACCCACGATCCCAGTTTCACACCACTGTAACTCCGGTGTTCGATCCTGCCTCCTGAAATGGAGAATCAGGCCCTTTATTTGTAACTGGAGGCCACATTTTGTTAGCCTTTATTACCACTAGTTAATATAAGTTGCTGCCAAAATCAATCTATCAAATCACCTACCCTGAGAAGAAGGTAAATGCTCTAGTATGCTCCAGGGTCCTGGTGCCCTGACAGCTCTGGCTCTCCCCATCCCATACTCCTGGGCTGCCCTCCACAAAATGAAACACTGCAACCCACAGGAGATGGATGGGTGGACAGAGGCTGCTCTATGGCCAGATCTTTGTCTGAGAGGGCTTTCCGTGACGGGGCTGGGTGCACACATGGGTTCAGAAATGTAATTCAGAAATGCTCCAAGCTTCCCCGTTCTCAGTGAGGTCACTGAAACTACGTATGACACTGAGCTCTGAGACCAACTCTAGTGGATTGCAGAAGCCAGTTGACTTTTAAACCAGTGAAAATAAATAACAAAAATGCTCCTTTTTGTATTTTCTTTCTATGACATACAAAATGTCATAGAAACCTTTCGTTTGGGAGAAAACTTAATTTTAAACCAACCACAGCTTATACTACCTGTCAAAGAGAACGGCTGCTCCTGAAACTGGAGTCTGACAACAATGACCATCCAGACAGGGCTGGGGGGACCATCCGCAGGTCCGCAAGAATTGGCCAGCAGAGTTGGAATTGCAAAAACCTCTTTGGAACCGTCTCACTAACACGCAACCTTCATGTCTGCCACAGTTAGGAGAACAATGCTGGGTGATCGCTCCAGATGAAGAGGAGGGGAAAGAAAAATAAACCCACATTCTCCTTGTGGAGAACTCATAAAGGAGAGATGTGGGAAGCCTTGTTCCTCCAGCTGTAGCACCACACCTATGAGAATTTCTAAGGGAGGGAAGAAAGGGCAAAAAGAGAGGGAAGGAGGAAGGTTGGTCAGGAGACCTAAAACCTCTGTGTAGCCAACAGTCAGCCATCCCCAAATCACAGCTAAAGAAAACAAAACCAGAAACATGGCATTGACAAAGCACCGTGGGGCCTCAGTAATAAATTAATGGAAGAGAAGAGCAGGTAGCCGGAGGGAAAGCCCCCTCTTCAGGGTTTCTATATTTATACGAGGGGATGCGAATAATTGACACGGTTGTGGGTTGGTTTGTTTTTTCATCATTTTTACAAGTATCTGAACGTGTTTTAAAGTCTTTCTCCTTCCCTCCCCTTTTATTTTTAATGGTGGGAAAATCCCCCTTTCTTCCCTAGGGGAAATCTGCAAGGTTTTACACATTTACAGAAAAGGGCAAAGCAGGGAAAGGATTCTAATTTCAGATCATCAGACATAAGCAAATCTATGGGAAGCCACAAGGGCAACTCCCTGGAGCCTGTGGGGCAGACTAACAGCAGCTTGGGCACTGCGTTCTTGGAAGCAGAGGGGTTGTATAACCCGCTCTGGGGAGCTGCAGCCAACCCTAAGCCAGGAGGGAGCTGCAGGGAAGAAGGAGCCCACTTGGCCTCCATGGAGGACGAGAATGAGAAAGGTAGCTACAAGGACTGCACGTGCATTTATGTGTTACTTAAAAAAAAGAAAAAGAATGCCCAAAATGCAGCTGAAATAAAAATAAGGTGCAGTTTGTTTATTTACCTTAAGGTTATGCATTATTGTTATTACACTTTGCTTGAAAAGGGCTTTTTGCTTGTGCCAAATGAGCAGAGAACTGCTGATACACAATGACAGGATGTGCCAAATGCATTAAAAAAACTTCATTTGGAAGTAACAAGAAAATGTTCAGACCAGGAGACAGAGCCCTGAATGGAGCCCCATCAGAGCACTCACTGCGCAGCCAAGGATGGGCAGCTGGAGGAGGGAGGAGGGAGAAGCGGAGCGGGACACGGCGGACTGTGCATGCACAGAAGAGCCACCCAGCGCCGTGGCCTCTGGCAATAAAAATTGAAACCCTTGGCTTGAGTGACTGGGGAGCCACTGCAGGCAGGATGTGAAGGATTAAAATGTTGCGGAAAAAAATTAAGGCCGATAATTGAGGGAGGGGGAATTGGAGAGGAAGCGTTTAGCGTATATCCTCATTTAAGCACAGAGGTAAGTAATCTCATTTTCAAGCAATGCCAAAGACCTCACACAGATCATTAAGATGGTGCCTGAGATACGAAGACAAGTATCTAATTTTAGATACCCCGACTTAAGTACCGGGGAGGGATTCCAGAGGTCTACAGAAAAACAGGCGGCAAATTAAACTCGGGCGAATGCACGATCAGAGTAGCTTTCACATTTTGGTCACGCTCTCTCTGACAGAGAATGAGGTACCTCACTGAGGTACAAAAGCATTATAAGGTATGCTATATAATTAGTAGAAAGGACGTAAAAGTAACAACAACTTCCGCCATGAGGCCACAAGGGAAGTATAATAAGGAAAAGGATCGAAGCAGAGGATGTCCTTTTAAGTTTATAGCATGCCTTGCGGAAGTTTTGGTACCAGTATCTCTCTCCATGAGCTCCTACTTTTAAATCAGTACCTCTCAAGATTCAGCCTTCACTGAAATTGTTTGCCAGGGCCACTGCACCAGGCTAGGATGGAGAGGCCAGCAGCTGCAACACTGCAGAGCAGGGCTCAATTCCTGCCTGGCACCCTGCCTCCTGTGCCACCTTGGGCAAGCCGGGCAGACTCCCCATAGCAACTTTTCTCTCTGTGAAGCATGAATATACAGCTCTCGTCCACTGCAGAAAGACCCAAGATGGCCATATCCCCAGTTTAAAAGGGCACTGGGTGACTCCCAGGAAGAAAGCCACGTTTACCCGGCAGAAAGCACATGTTAAACATCCCACGCTTCCTGAAAATAGAGAGCGTAAGCTCTCTAAGCTTACGCACGAGCGTAAGCTCATGCCTGGCATGTCGGCAACGCCATGGCCGGGTTGCTCTGGCATCTCCAGGTGGAAATGTTAGTGGGACAGGGCAAGGCAGAGATGCTTGAGACAGGAGTTCACCAGGCCAAAAGATAGTACTACCAATAGGACTACCAACCTCAGCCTGCACTGAGCACCCCTGCCGGGGCTGCCGGAGAGGACGAGAGAAACAAAAAGGAGCCCCAGGTGAGGAGGCAGCCGTGCTTCACAAAACCTGACACTGGGAATTATAACTACTGTTTTTCAGAGCCTGGGAAGAGAGGCAAGCGAGCATATGACCAAATGGCTGCTGTTTTCACCTAGTGTGATGATACCAACCGCAACAGAGCAGGTTTCTCAGCCTGGCATTACCATAGTATAAGCCCTCACTGTTTCTCCAGCACGCAGAAAAAAAGCAAACATTCATGCAAAACTCGGCTGGTCTGTACCAGCTTGCCACTGTCAAAGTTAAATTAAGTACTCAGATTTTATCTGGCACGTCCTGACAGAACCTGATCACTCAAACACCGTCGCAGAGATGTATCCGCACCGCAGTTAAGTTTATCTGGGTTTACCGGTTTTAGTCACAACTCGTACATCACATCTCTTGACACAGCTCCTGCTGAAAGCTCTTCCCCTGCGGGAGGAACACACAACACCAAAGGCCGCACATTGGGTGTTGTTTCTTTAATTAAGAGGGGCAAAACCCATGAGGGGTGGTAATCCCAGCAGGAGACAACCTTGGCGCTCAGCGGGTGAGCCCCTACCCCGGGAAGACGCAGGCAGGGAGCACAGAGCCCTGCCACAGAGTGGGGAAATGGACCGATCAGCAAATGTTTTTGAGAGGAAAAGCCAAAACTATCAGAAGTCAGGCTAAGGTAGCTTCATGATGGAAATCCGAAACCCGTCAGCTCTGAGTGTGGCCTCAAAATAAAATGAATGCTTTGCCTTCATTTTCAGTAAGGGCATGGGGGAGCAAGGCACGTGAATCACCACGTCTGAGGTATCTGAGGGGCAAAATTCAAAGAGTTTAAAATGTGCCAGTCAGCAGGAGTTTTGAATCTGCATCCCAAAACTATGAGAGAAGCTGTGCAAGCAACCACAGGGATATGGACAAGAATTTTTATATTAAAACCTCCAAATCAGGATCCTGCTTGGGACTGGAGAACAAGTGATCCCAGCAAGGACCTACTCATCTGTCTGGCCTCAACGGCACGCAAGGCTGGAGAGCACATCTGAGAGACGGAACAGGGAACAACATGGGAAGAAATGGGAAATTGAATAAAACGCAATATGGATTGTGGCACGCTACTCTGATCTCTTTCTCCAACAAGATGACCCATTTTCCAAGGGAGGAAAGGGCAGAAGATACCTTTCCAGGAAACTACTAGTTAAGCTGAAGATGATGAAAACTGGCATAGGAATTATGATATGCATTAGAAACTTTGCAAAGAGGTTGTGCTGAAAGGAGAATTATCTGGCTCAAGGGACCAGGTTTTTTAATGCTTTCAATGATGACGCACAAAGAAAAAAAATGTACCAGTGACTTGTGCTGATGACACAAAGCTAGAAAAAGTCACAATACAGAAGAGACCTTTTGTATTGATCCCAGAGGACCATAAGCCCCCGATGTGATAAAAGTGACAAAAAAGCAAATGTAATCAAAAGATGCACCAAGCAAGACTTGCCCAGCAGAAACAGGAGTGAATGCTGCCACAGAAGACATTGACCTCATCTGGAATAACATGCGCAATCCTCGTCATCCATGGCAAAGGTTAATACAGGCCAGACTACCTTCAAGAAAAGCAAGGCAGACACAATGAAGCACAGAGCTTCACTCTGAGAGGCAAAAACAACAGGACTGTCTCATGTGGCAAAACAAGAGGCTGCAAAAGGACATGATTTATGTTCACAGGCAGAAAAGGGTAGGTTAAAAAAATCATAAATTAAAATAGTTGTATTCATAGTAATTTCATCCTGACAAAACAAGCAAGGCAAGTTTAAAATAGACTGTGCCTTCCTCCCGCTCCCTCTCTCCTTCACAAATGGCCTCAAGACAGGCAGCAGTCTCTGGTACTCGGTTTGAGCAGCGAGACCTGCCTAAAAGCAGCCAGCCCCCAGCGCGTGCATGGGATCTCCCAGGACAAGAGGGATGCACAGCAGGCAGGTCCCCGCCATCCCAGCATGACTGGTGCTGGCCCCAGGAGCTGAAGGAGCAAGCCAGGGTGATCTCTCTCTCAGGTATGTTTCAATGGACAAGGATTGAAGACTATATAAGTTTTGCACAATAATTTCTCTTGGACAGATTAAACTTTGCCTCTAGAGTAACAAATCTGTAGTCAAATAGGACACAAGTGTGTAGTAGAGAGGCAGCTTTGTGCACTAGCAACCCCAGTGGATCCAGCTGGCTTGCTCAGGAGATGATTACTGCCCTGGATTTCATGAACTGACCAACCTTGGTGGGATGCATGGACTGCAGTTGCATCAAGGGAGAGAGCTCGTCCTTCCAAAAGGTGTGAAACTTAAGCTCTTTCTGAGAAATATGAAAGAAGTAATACATTGATGAAGCTGGGCTAATTCTCCGTAGTTTGGCAGGCACAGAAGTTGGTTGAAGTTCTCCTCTGGCTTTGCAAACTATGGTCAATAAAGGCAAAATATTGCTGCTGGCACACACAAGCTACCTGTAATCCATAAAAAGCCAGCACTGACAGCTGGCCAGCTGTGGGTCTTGTACCTTTGAGCTCCTGACATCCTACGGAGCAGACTGCCAAAAACAGCTTCAGTTTTCTTCTTCTTTTGAAAACAATTCAAAAAGTATCACCAGAGAAGGAGCAAGAAGAGGTGTTCCAGATCCAAGGTGGGAATTTTCCAGCACCAAGCTCTCACTTTCTCTTAGTGCCTCAATATTTAAATATTACATGAAAAGCATAAGCAACAAATTACAAAACAAACTGAGGACAGCTGTTCCAGGAGCATCTGATAATGTAGTAACACAAGAAAGCCTCCTGTGAAGGTGCCTCCCACATGAGAAGTGGAAAATGGAGATTTTAGGCTCACCAGACAGAGGACTTTCATCTGGACCTCCCTGGTTTTGGAGGACTAACATCCTCTTGGGTATAGGATGGAAAGGAGCATGCGGGTGTGTGCACGCGTGCAGGGGTGAGGGTGGGGAAGCCACTCTTTTTCTATTTTACTGATACATCTGGAAAATTAAGTTTTCAGCTGAAAACACTGAGTGAGTTTAAGTCAAATCTGTGGTTGTAGCAATCTTTCAGAGCCCCAGACGTTGCTGCGCGTCTGCCTAATCCCGCCTGGGAGCTCCAGCAACACAGTATCACTTGACTGTGGCCCTCCGCAGCTTGTAACTGGCTCCAGAGTTTCTTCGCTGTCCCAAACTCACAAACCACATTTCAGTGAATAAACCATTCACCAAAAAAAGAAAAATTGATTGCCTAGCCCGAAGTGGAACACTACTGGAAAGTCACCTGGTAGAGCTATTTATTAGCGAGAACGCTACAGATGCCGCCTGACTGAAGCACGACCAGAGCGCTGGTGGAAAACTGCTTACTGTCAGCTCTGGTTCAATACCTTTTTTATAAAAGAAGGTCACTAATAAAATGTTCTGCCTTAATATTTATAAGAAGAATATTTTTCTTACCTGTAGCAGTTACTGCGGGGTATAGTCACATAAATGAAACATTATATAGTGCTAAAATACTGTAACATGCTTAAGTGGGACTTTTTTAAGGAATTCCAAAGTATGCATTAGAAATGCAAACATCTCACGAAACAATAGCTGTACCTCTTCAAAAATGCCAGGTTGGTAAAATATCAGCCACACCACCAAATGAAGACACAGTAAATGTACATAGCACTTGATATTTTCAGCAGTAGTAAGTGTCATTCCATCATTTCAGTGCTTCACGTTGGTATGTAGCCCAAAATAGTCCTAAAAGAAAATAACCAGTTTCCTCTTTAAATTTAAAGAGTGGTAGATGATTTTAGTAGCTGAGAAAGCTACTGATATTTTCTGTGGCATCATTCCCAGCCCAAATGAAAATAAAAATTGCAGTAAATGTACACGTGGTGTATTTGCGGGCACACTGACCATATTCACCTATGCCCGTGTTACAAGTGA
Organism: Aptenodytes forsteri; assembly: GCF_000699145.1. Lineage (NCBI taxonomy): Eukaryota > Metazoa > Chordata > Aves > Sphenisciformes > Spheniscidae > Aptenodytes > Aptenodytes forsteri. The sequence continues at coordinate 6,759,913 of NW_008795695.1, forward strand.
ATTATTCAGCCCACCTGAGCTCACAACAGTTCCTGAATTCACGCGAATGGCATCTATCTGACAAAGGGAGCGATCTCCAAACTGCAGGAAAGACCACACTTTCCCAATAATTTCCCAGCACTGTTTTTGCCTGTACTGCACACAGCCCCCACTGTGTTACCGGATAAAGTAATTTTTACTCAAATGGGTGTTAAAAAAAATATCAAGGAGCCTGAATTTCAGTCCTCTGGAAAGCCACGGTTCCTCCCTCCTGTGCCAAAGCCACCAGGAGAGGTGACTCCCCTGTGCCTTCCACTCCACCAGCAGCCACAGCCTCACCATATCTTCACATCGATCCTACAGACCTAGGGCAGAAGGAGTAACTTATTTTTCTGCAGCAAGTGGATATACCTCAAAGACAAAGAAGAGAATGCTGCCATTTTAAAAGGAAATTTTAAAGGGAACCCCTTTAAAGAGGGGCCAAAAGAGAGAAGCGAAGGACACCTTTACTATTGAGCTACACAAAGACTCCTTGGTTTTGCAGTGCTTGCACCAGCCTTTGCACGTCTTTTTGAAAGACAATGTTCTTTGTGCTGGTCCAGAGGTCTTTACTGTTGACGTTTTCAGATCGCTAGTACAGAGTCTGCCCTACAGATGCTCTGGTGACCTCTGGACATTTTGCCATCAGAGACAGTCTTCCCATCTTAAAGGATCGCCTTGCCACTCAGCATTGATGAGCTGCACATCCCTTCAAGTCACCCAAGAGGGAAATCAAAATATTGCAAATGCAATTCCCTCTTCCTCTTGTTTACTTGTTTTTTCCCACCACTTTTCAGAGCCAGCATACCTAAATGAAAAGGCGGGGGGGAAGCCAGTATTTTGCACTTTATCATTTACAGTTTTCAACCAACTCAAATCCTACAAAATCTTTGCCAAAAAGTTACCCCCTGTACATTAAATGAGGAAAGACATTCTGCGCAGTGCAGGAATCTAAGCACGATCTCAAGATTCAGGCCAGACCTACGTGACAAGTATTTGCCAGCACAGCTATGTCAGTCACAAATTTGATGGAGCATGACCTCTGATTATGCCTGCAGAGGCCACTGCAATACAGTTATAGGAGCAAAACTGTAACATGACTTATAGTAACACTTTTTTTTTTCCCCAAAGAAAAACAAGCTTAGAATAAGCTCTTCCAGCAAAAGCGCTATTTTGCTGGCGTAAGCGCCAGCCGCATGAAGAAGGCTTTGTGCCACTGTGAGGAGGCTGTGTTGGTGCACTACAGCAGCAACGTGCTGTTAACACGTATCTGGTCTTGCTGCACCCCGATCCTGCACCTGCCCCTCAGCAACGCGATGCCTTTCTTCATTCCTCCGCCAGCCCTGGTGCTCTCAGCTTGCTAGGAGGGGAAGGTCACTCTTTTCTCCGTTGGTCCCTGTTGCACAAAACCTGGGCTGCTCTGAGCAGCCTCCAGTCATTGCAACACGCAGCAACACAGACGCTCTCCTCTTTGTGATACTGCAGCCGATCACTGTCAGTCTGCGAGGCTGCCAGCTTCTGGCTACGCTGAGGGCGGGCAGAAACCCTCAGGTCTCTCAGGGGAAGAAAAAGTGTCTCCCTCCACAGTGCTGACACCATCCTTTTCTTCAAAAGGAAGCTGTGGAGCTTATGCATATCGGTCTCACTCAGAACAAGCCGCCACACGAGCGATCCAGGCCCTCCCACCTGCAGAAAGCAGCAGCTCTCTTAACCACCTCACTTTGGGCCCAGCCCAAAAGCCTTAGTGAAATCGGTGGAAAAGTAATTCAATGGGCTTTGGATCAGGCCCCCGAAGAAGTAATAAGGTTTGAAGAGTCACACACAAAACCAAAACGCTTAGCCCGGCTTCTGCTGTTTCTGAATTGCAATAGGAAATTCTTCTCTGCCTCATGCACGTACTTTCACACCAAAAAGGAAAAGGCAAAAGGGAGCAAAGAATGGGAAAAAAAAAATCTCAGAGAAACAAGATGTTATTCCTCCGGCCGTTCTAAAAAACATTTCCTCAGCGGTCACGTTTAGCACCCTTTTCTTTGGCCTGCAGTCCCCTCACCAGACAGGCTGTGCCTGAGCCTCTAAAGCCGGCTCCACTCACCCCTCTCTCAGGGGCTGCCCCACCAGGGTTTGGCTGCGGGGAAGGCTCCTTCTCCTCCCCTTCTCCCTGCTCTGTCCCAGGAGACCCGACCGACGGCCCCAAAGAGGAGGAGGAAGAGGAGGAGGAAGCGGAGGAGGAGGAGGAAACAAAGGCAGCGGCAAGCAGCGCTGCCGCTCTAGCCAGCTGCCGGCATCGCCCCAGGTAGCAGTCCCAGGGCAGCACATCTCACTTTCCCATTTGAAGAAAAAAAAAAAAGGTGTGCTTCAAAGGAAACTCACAGTAAGCATTTTGAAAACCCCCATTGTTAACATCTTATTTTTAATTTTTTTAAATATCTGAAATTCCCACAGCACCTACGTTCAGGCAGGGTACCCAAAAAGCAACCAAACACTCTTGTTCCTCTGCAAAAAGTGTTCATTGCTTTAAACTTTCGAGAGCCAAATGAAGACGGCACAGGCTGGAGAAAAATCATCTCTCCTTTCTGCCCATCTCACAGGCTGTAGAACACACTATACCGTCCTCCTGGTGACATCTGTAAGGCTGCAATTAGCTACCAGTATTTCTGTAATCTTATATAGTGTAGCAAACAGTAAGTCCATTAACTGTGACATTTTTGTGGGATTTCTGTCAGTTCGTTTGTTCCGGAGGCTTATATTTATAAAAGATACAGAAACCTGACAGGCTTCCTTTGTTCGCAGTGTTTCAGACAGATTCACCAACTTTCAGGGTTCACTTCAGGTTTAATTGTTAGATTAATAATTATGGACACAGGCAGTAAATCCCTTTTAAAGATAATAAAAACATTTGAAGAGTAACTTAATGTTAAAACCAAGAGTGACGCTCCTCCAAGCATCACCCGAAATCCCACTGCACCAATTAATACATGGGATATCGTTTCGTCTGACCACTTATCAGCACAGCAGATTGCAAGGGAGAAGTAATTTAAACCAGCCGTGTCTACAACAGTTTTGAAATGAAACAAATAAACTACTACAGCGACGGCTGGAAACGTGGTTTGAGGCCAGTTTCTACCACCCCCATTTGCCATGAGCTCTGCTTTACCCTGAAAAGTCTTAGTGATTTCACTGGAGGGAGGAACAGGGGGAAGAAGGTGGGTTTTGGCGGAGACCTCATTCCCTGGGATAGCGTGATGGGGCAGGGAAAGGGCCCCATGCACCGCCGGCCTGGCAATTTAGGGGTCAACAGCAAGCACCGTGGTGAGAGGGGGGCACAGACCCCCGGGATGGGGACAGGGACAGGGACAGGCACTACTGGCACCGGTGCTGCTCATGGGTATCAGGGCTGCTTGTGTGCCGCAGGCGGAGGAAAAGAGGCAAACTGCCACCCGGCCACCTCACCCCTCTCTGTCTCAAAACAGAGGCCATGCAGCAGCCCCCACGGGAGAGGGCTGCGAACAAAAGAAGCCAGACATGAGGTTTGGCGCGTCCTATCTACGCCCAGCTGTGGGAAAGGAGGGAGGCACTCGATTATCGCTTCTCACACAGGTTTTAACATGCCTGAACATATTCTCTGCCTCTTAAAAAAAAAAAAAAAAAAATGAAAAGGAATGTATAATCACTTTTGCAGGGTACCTTTCCACTCCAGCTTACAGAGTGCCCCGCCATGTACTTTTCCCAGCGCAATGTGACTTGCGAAACATTTTACACAATGGGCACCTCAAGCTTTTCAAGGGAAACAACTTCCCCCGGCCCCACCAGCAAATTAGGCGCAGGCCTTTACTGAGGGCTCCCATACCGACGAGGAAAAATGCCCCAGTGAAATCTGAACACAGAGGTGAAATTAAAAATAATAAGCATTTATTTACACAGGAGATGCAGGAAGCTCTGGCCAAACGCACATCCAAGCACATCCCAGGCTGCTGGGTTCGGGCTTTCGGTCAAACAACTCGTGGTGCCCAGAGGAAGCCCGCACCCAACACGCTGCGACCATTTTTTAGCATCTACAAAAATGCCAAAACCCCCCCACCTAGATGGCACTAACCAACACTGCAACATGGAAGTGCATAAGATGGCAGGTAAAAATCTTCACAAGAACAATTTAGTTGTGGGCAGGCAGGAAGCGATGCCAACTCTCTGCCGAGTAATCCAAGTGCATCTCTCGGAGCCATTCATAAAAGCCAGTGCTAAATCTGAGGCACGAAGCATTGAGAAAAACCCAGACCATGAGGAAAGGCAGCTAACGAGATCTGGAATATTGGAATGGGAGGGGAAAGGAAAGGGATTGCAATTAATCTTCCTAATGAGCAAAAAGGCTGGGAAAACTCTAGGAAGGTTTTGTGCAGGGATGTATACACGCTCGCAGGAGCTCAGCAAGGTTAACAACCTGCTCGTCTTACAACACCACACGTAAATACGCAATTTTAAGGCTCGGGCCAACTTAGTAAGTTTATGCTCAATAGTTCCATTCTGATCTTCCTCCTTAAAACCTGACTTCCAACTGCGTTTTGAAAAGGAAACAAGTCCTATACTTGTCTTAACAAGTGGGCAACACCTGCTCCAGTGCTTTTGGTTTTACTGTATTGTTTGGGGTTTGGGTTTTGTTTTTTAAAGCCCAACCTAACAGGCTGAGGGGGGGTGAAAAAAGGCCTGTAACCAGTTTTGGGAACAATAGAGAAAAATACTTTATTCATTCACTCCTTTGTTTTCAGGAAACTTATCCTGACATTTTTCTGTCAATACATCATGAAAAATGTAGAAAATGCAAACATAGGCGGGATGGCACTTCAAAGGGAAAAGGTACGGCCCTGCTTTGGCTCCCAGTTTCTTCTGACCAAGCCTATATTCTGGGACATTTCTGTATCATCAAGAGACCTTTTTACTGGAACTTTTAACAAGCAGGGAAAACACAGCAGCATCCCGCTTGCCAAGTGTAATTTGTTTATGGCAAGTTTTCCAGAATCCATGTTCTTTTCCCCCACGGAAATCTAACGTCCACTTGCAAGGAAGGTATTTAAATGCTATAACACGAGATCTGAGCAAAGCTCAGCACTGCTGTAACGTAAGTTGGCTCCCACTACATTCAAGTGATTTTTTTATATTAACACTCACATGACTGAAGTTAAGTATTGTCCCGCAGTGCTACACCAAGGTCATTATTTCAGATATCAACCTGACAAGTAACTTTATTAAAAGAAACAAGATTAAAAAATTATGCAGAATTCCAGACAGAATTAGCCCATAATTCAAGTGAGCAGCTTGAAGCGCGGATCAATGCGAAGCAAGATTGCTAGCAAGCCTATCGGCAATGAAGCCATCCCCGGGCTAGCATTTTTTCCAGGGAACTTTCAGATGAAGATTAATGGAGACATGAGGACAGCTCTCAGTTTAACCTGTCAGCCAGTGACTTCAGACTAAATTGAATTATGAATTGTTGATACCATAAGAACGCTACTTAGACATTTTCTTGCGGTGTGCATCGCTTAAGACACTATCCATCAAAATGAAACAGAAAAGAATTTTTTGTCAGCTGTATGTGATTTTGCCCAATTAATTCATTAATGGAGTTTGAGAGAAATACTCAGAAGAGTGCCACATGGTGTGAACAGATAAATTTCCTACTGTACATATTTTCTAACTTAGCCTGTATTTAAGGCAAGCATGAAATAACAAAATGAACAACAGTGAATGCATTTCTTAGTACTAACATAAAATAAAAAAACCAAATGCGGTTAATTTTGCTGATTCATTTTCTGTGCCAAGTGTAACACGTTGCTAAATTTCTACTGAAAGGATATCATTCACAAAGACCATTCTTGCACTACCTGGAGGTATGCAAGTGACAATCTGAAACGCTAAAGCCAGCCTAGCCCATGGCACAGGAGCGATATCCCACGTCCATATGCTCAATCGCCTCGGCAGCTTCTCCAGTGGGTTTTGAGCCGTGGTCTCTGCAGCGGCCCGTGGGAATCTGCAGAAGGGGACCAGGAGAGCACGGCCACAGCTGCTACGCAGCACGCTGCGCACTGATGACTTCTAAGGGATTCATGCCTCTGCTGGAACGGCTTTAAGGATGTACTAACCAAAAGATGTTGAAAGCCGCCACACAAAAGTACAGGCTATGTGCACTGGAATGGGTTTGAATTTGCATATAGAGAAGAATAAATCAGGATAAATCACATTCGGTATCATGACAGCTAACCATAAATTTTAATTTAGCTGACGTGATACCAAACGTGACATCCTGGACTAGATTGACCACAAAGTTGTGATTGATGTCACACAAACTAACTCAATGCTTAAATACATGAATATGTTGCTATTTAGGCCAGCCTTAAGTAAAACCTCAACATTCTACCAGTATTTTCAAATCCATTTAGATGAAGAAACATCGATGCAACAGCCATCCAGCTTTTCCAAGGAGATTATAGTGCCTTTCATGAAAGAAGCCAGGAAGCAATTCTACATGCCAAGTTGGTAAGCAGAATTAGTTTTAGAATTAGAAGAGTAATAATTCCATTTTTAATCAGGGAAAATGGCAGAAATAATTAAAAACTAATAATCGTTATGGAAACCCAGCTGAAATGTTTGTTGATTTTAAATTAAAATGGTCTTGCGCTGGACTAACAGAGAGTTGTATTTAGAATATTTTCAACACCCTCTTACTAGAAAAGCACTTAAATTCACTGCATTTTTAATTAAAAGAATAACCTACAGGACTTGGAAGAAAAACCTGGTCCAGCTTTATGAATTACTCTGCTGAAAAAAAAAAACCAAAACACTGCAGTGTTCGCTCCATCAAGAACAACTAAAAGAACTTCATCACATAGTTCAAGTGAAGTTCAAAATAACTACTAATATAAAATTTTACTAGTATAAAATGTAGATAATACAGTATTTTCTCTGTTCTCCTCACTCTTACATTTTGTGATTTCATCACATTGTCTTAATCTTTTCACCTATTAGCAAGGGATCATAAATATCAACAGAAGGGCTGGTTGGGTGCGGTGGCTAAAACCATCCCCATGGGTGTACCCAAGTGCACTGCTCTGATTTTAACTCGGGCGTACAGGCTGAGCCGTATGGCTTAATGTCATATTTCACCATGGCTGCTGCAGGGGCGGTAACTTCCAATAGGGGACCAGTACGGACGGCTGCGGGCAGTCAGTGACTCAGTGCCCAGTTTAATTTGCTATTACAGAAGACAACACCCTTAGCTACCTTTTCTTTGGTGCTTTCAGGACCGAGCGCTCCACGCACGGCTGCTGCTCCGGCCAGATCCTATGGCCCTGTGGCTACTCCGTTGTACATCCCAAACTCTTCTCAGCTAGTGGGAGTTTTAGAGGCACGAAGAAACCTAAACTCTGGTCCTCATACAACCTAAACTCTGGTCCCCATACAACCTTTTTGGCAATAAAACTGAAAAAGTCAGTTCTGCTGTGATTTTGTAGAGAGACAGATGCAGTGATATCAATGTACAGGTGCCCTCTGCTGCTGTAGCTGAATCCCTTGCACAGGAAAAATCAACTCCACTGGTGTTCTTGGTACCAACGGCACTGAAGGAGGCGAGGGAAACCTCACCATAAGCAGGGAAACTCTCACCTGGGGAGCCTACAGACCTCCAGGCATTTCCAGAGGGACGCAGCACTGGCTCAGCCCTCTGAGCATCCTCACACCTTCAGGAGCTGGCTGCCCAACTCCAATGGCACAGTCCAACGTGCATACATATCCCTGACGACAGCCCAAAGAAAACGGCTATCTGCACCGGTCTGCGACAAGCTGGAAGCATAAATGGTCATTTAGTCAAAAAAAAACCCTCAATTTCTGTATGAAATCATGATAACCCAGCCCAGGCACACAATTTTGCCTCACACTCTTAGGGATCAAGCTCTTCACATACATTTATGTTTAATCTTTTGAGCACTATTACAATGTCATAATGAAAATAAAATAACGGCTTTCAAGTGTAGCTATTGAGATAATCACATTCAGCCAGAAACAATCAGAAAGCTCGAGTCCTCAAATCCACGATTTACAGTGAAACAGCTAATGCTAACAGGTAGCATTTCAGATCATATTCTGTACTGCTGAATAAATTCGACAATGTTATACAATGCCGTCCCATCGGGTAGACCTATTTTCTGTTATTAGCCTGATGAAATAACCTGCAGTACTTATATCAGGCATGTTCATGTTCCTGTTGTTTTCTTTACACTTAGCACCATTGCTTATTTTCACGTATTCGACAAGATTTTAGGAGAACAGTCAGATCAGACGCGTGGGGGATGTTTTTCAAAGAAGGGCATGTGCCTTTAGAGCTGAGGCCCCTTTTTTCTAAATTTTTAAATTCTAGAGGATTCTATTCAATTGCAAGCCAAGAATTCCGGTGTGCAGCACCCAGGCTTTCTGACAGGTTTATTAGTTTATTCAGTTGTGAAGCTTAAGCGAAGGCTGTATCTTATAGCGAAGGTACTAGATTAGGGCTCCGCTCTCAAACTTAATTCCACAGATTCACAGGCAAGTATCTTAAATCTCCCTGCATCTCAAATCTCCTTTTACAGATGAAGAAATTAACTTTCCTGTATCACTGAAATAAAGTCAGCATAAACCGATTTATATAGGGGGGGTCCTCAAGGAGGTGACATGGTAG
>NW_008795695.1:6769139-6792517 GCF_000699145.1 Aptenodytes forsteri
CGTATTTCACCAGGGCTGCTGCAGGGGCGGTAACTTCCAATAGGGGACCAGTACGGACGGCTGCGGGCAGTCAGTGACTCAGTGCCCAGTTTAATTTGCTATTACAGAAGACAACACCCTTAGCTACCTTTTCTTTGGTGCTTTCAGGACCAAGCGCTCCACGCATGGCTGCTGCTCCGGCCGGATCCTATGGCCCTGTGGCTACTCCGTTGTACATCCCAAACTCTTCTCAGCTAGTGGGAGTTTTAGAGGCACGAAGAAGCCTAAACTCTGGTCCCCATACAACCTTTTTGGCAATAAAACCGAAAAAGTCAGTTCTGCTGTGATTTTGTAGAGAGACAGATGCAGTGATATCAATGTACAGGTGCCCTCTGCTGCTGTAGCTGAATCCCTTGCACAGGAAAAATCAACTCCACTGGTGTTCTTGGTACCAACGGCACTGAAGGAGGCGAGGGAAACCTCACCATAAGCAGGGAAACTCTCACCTGGGGAGCCTACAGACCTCCAGGCATTTCCAGAGGGACGCAGCACTGGCTCAGCCCTCTGAGCATCCTCACACCTTCAGGAGCTGGCTGCCCAACTCCAATGGCACAGTCCAATGTGCATACATATCCCTGATGACAGCCCAAAGAAAACGGCTATCTGCACCGGTCTGCGACAAGCTGGAAGCATAAATGGTCATTTAGTCAAAAAAAACCCCTCAATTTCTGTATGAAATCATGATAACCCAGCCCAGGCACACAATTTTGCCTCACACTCTTAGGGATCAAGCTCTTCACATACATTTATGTTTAATCTTTTGAGCACTATTACAATGTCATAATGAAAATAAAATAACGGCTTTCAAGTGTAGCTATTGAGATAATCACATTCAGCCAGAAACAACCAGAAAGCTCGAGTCCTCAAATCCACGATTTACAGTGAAACAGCTAATGCTAACAGGTAGCATTTCAGATCATATTCTGTACTGCTGAATAAATTCGACAATGTTATACAATGCCGTCCCATCGGGTAGACCTATTTTCTGTTATTAGCCTGATGAAATAACCTGCAGTACTTATATCAGGCATGTTCATGTTCCTGTTGTTTTCTTTACACTTAGCACCATTGCTTATTTTCACGTATTCGACAAGAGTTTAGGAGAACAGTCAGATCAGACACGTGGGGGATGTTTTTCAAAGAAGGGCATGTGCCTTTAGAGCTGAGGCCCCTTTTTTCTAAATTTTTAAATTCTAGAGGATTCTATTCAATTGCAAGCCAAGAATTCCGGTGTGCAGCACCCAGGCTTTCTGACAGGTTTATTAGTTTATTCAGTTGTGAAGCTTAAGCGAAGGCTGTATCTTATAGCGAAGGTACTAGATTAGGGCTCCGCTCTCAAACTTAATTCCACAGATTCACAGGCAAGTATCTTAAATCTCCCTGCATCTCAAATCTCCTTTTACAGATGAAGAAATTAACTTTCCTGTATCACTGAAATAAAGTCAGCATAAACCGATTTATATAGGGGGGGTCCTCAAGGAGGTGACATGGTAGTGACAGATACCTAATTAGACAGAAGGGACTGTGCTCAACACCGCATAGTTTCATCACAGTATCAAAAAACATGTCGTCACTTTGCTTCATGTAAAAGGCCTCTCTAAAATGAAGCGAAAGGAATCATATGCACCTCCTTAAGAGACAACCAGAATTAGTCTGATATACAGACTTGTAGGACCCACTCAATTACTTTGAGATAATATTGCAATAAATTGTAAGTCAGGCATGGTGGAATATGAATCCCTGGCCTCCAGCATTCATCTATTAGGTTTAAAAAGAGAGGTCGGAAGAAGATAATCCTCTTATTGCTGTATAAGTTTTACTACTAGAGACTCTAAATGTGAAATTTGGTCCAGCTTTAGCAATAAAAAATTATTTTCATCTGCCAACATCCCAAACCTTTGCCTCTCAAGAGCTCCGGCTGGGAGCCTCACTGAGCTCCAGGAGCGGTGGGGTGGGTGCAGCCTTAAGCACCCGCCAGCTCAACCCAGCCAACCCTCCCAGCTTTTGAAAGCCCTTCGAGTGGAGAGCTGAGAAAGCAGGCAAGCAGAGAGGCTGGACAAGCCTCCGCACAAATGTATTCATTTCCGAGACCTCCGAAGAATTCTGCTAAAAAACTCACAACAACAAGTTTTGGTACCTTCTGGTGCGAAGAGGGTAACGAAAAGCAAGTGCCGCCAGCTCAACCCAGCCAACCCTCCCAGCTTTTGAAAGCCCTTCGAGTGGAGAGCTGAGAAAGCAGGCGAGCAGAGAGGCTGGACAAGCCTCCGCACAAATGTATTCATTTCCGAGACCTCCGAAGAATTCTGCTAAAAAACTCACAACAACAAGTTTTGGTACCTTCTGGTGCGAAGAGGGTAACGAAAAGCAAGTGCCTCCAGGAAGGCATGAAGTTGCTGTCTCTCCCTTCTGTACTAAATTCCGAGTAACATTAAGACATGACTAACACCTTTTTGCAGATTGCAGTGAGGCAAGAAATTTTATTGCCATTTAGAGAATGAATCAGTAGCTCCAAGAGGAATAAAACCTTCTAAAAGCTTTTATCTTCCCATATTCAAATACACATTTTTTTAAAGAGAATTTGATAAAAGTATAACTTTAAATACCTGCTGAAAATGCTTTAATCCTTAATTCATTCTCATCAGTATTACATGCTGCCAAAACCTGTCTGTTGGATTTGTTTTACTTCTCTCTCTGAATAATCTAGGACCAAAGCATGTTACAGAAAAGTTAGTGGAAGCAACAGGTGGGCAGACGTTTCAAAAATCTGATGATGCTCCTTTAAGTGACTCATTTTGGGGTTCAATGAGCAAAAAGTGCATTAAACTTTAAAGAGATTCCTGTACAGAAATAGCTCTCCACAGCTGGCTGGTCTTGGTAAGTTTAAAGTGAGATGTACACTCTGATGAGCAGGTTCAAGATTGCTCTTAAAAAGCTGGCTATCTGCAGCTTGCCTGTAATCTTGTCTAAATTACAGGCAAGCTAAGGATGGCCAGCTGTGCTTCTCCTAAACCCACCATGTGGAGGAAAATCCCAGTCAGATGGGGGGTATCCAGCCATCTCAGGCAACACAGGCTGGGGAACTATTTCAAAAATAGGATGATCAGCCTGCAGGCTTGTGATAAGCACAGCGAAGTTGGAGCAGGTTCTGGTGGCAAGCAGGATCCACCCCCCCCGGACCCCAGGAAGCCCTGGAGCTCAGACTAGGACCCCATCCCAGTGCAAAGGTGCATGTATTTACAGGGGCTGGCAGGCAGGTCTACGTCCTGGAAATGAGGTCAGCTGAACCCAAAACTGACTCCAAAGCAATTCCTCAGACTTCTTGTTCCTCTTGTAGACAACAGCTCTAGGCTAAAACAACTTAGGGTAAAATGCACTGGAAATGTGCAAACTATATTCAATAAATATCAGAAAAACTTTGTACACGTTCCTTAATCCACAAAATCTGTGTGTGAGGAGCCATCTTCCTTTACAGAGGCACTGAGGCACCAAGCAACCATTCCTGAACAGTGGGCAAGCCATCAGTGGCAGGAACCAATCTCCTACTCCAACCACCAGACTACGCTCCCTGCTAGAGGCAGCTCCCTTTCATCTCTTCAGAAAATCAACACTGAAACCAACTTAAAAGTAAAGCTTTTGGTGGGGGAAAGGAATCCAGCAAAGCCCTGAATGCAGATCAGGAACCTGAAGGTTTACTTTGCATAACCTCACCCAGTACATTTAAGTTAGTGTTATGTGCTTGTCACATGAGCACAAGGCTCTACCTCCCCAAAAAACACTACAGCTGGAAAGCGACCCCCAACCCTTGAGCTAACAACAGCCTCCACTGGTACCTCCAGAAGGAAAGCTGGTCTCCGAGGAATAAGATGCCATCCCTGGATAGCAACTTCATAGCTCTTTGCTACTCTATGTCAACCACATACTGCAATGTCCTCAGCCTTTTATTATCATGCCATCTCTATAGCTCTGCACATTTTAGTATATAGGATATTATTTTTTCTCTAATAGATTTATTTGCAATTTTGCCTGCCTGACCACTCACTGTCTGGGAGCCATGGTTTTATCTGGGCTCCTTCAATTAACCTTCAAAGACTTCAACCTTATTTCCCCTATACATTTGTACTCGGCACCAAACAAACATTTGTTAGAGCACTTCACTGTTTACTTTCACAAGACACATTTCTCTGATGTTCCATGTTGCTGAATTATGCAAAAATAGCATATTGCACTGACATACTTCCTATATGTTTGCAAGTTGTTATATCGGTGTTTCCTACACACAAGGGGCATGTTCTCTGGAAACCTTTTTCTTCTGAGACACCATCCACCCCAATCACCTCCTGAGAGCTGATCATGGACCCTACTGTATTTATGTTGCAGTTGCATCTGAAAGCTCCAGTGTGGACTGAAACTGGAGCTCCCAGCTGCTTTACAATCACACAAGGATATGTGATCCTTCGTCCAGGAGCTCACACAAAGCTGTAGCTGTTTTCCCTATCATCGCAGACTCAGGTTTGTCAATTATTTCGTTGCCATTTATTTGGTGCTGGCGGGGGGAAGCTATACCATGCCTCGTGCAATGGGGCAGTCCCAGCTCCCATTTCACATGGCACCTAATGCTTTGGGGGAACCAGCCCACACCATTCGACAATGGAGACCAGGTTTTCAGCGGGCATAAAGTGACTCAGCCTCCTGTTTTCCAGGAGGACTAACCAACGCACACCCGATGAGACTCCAGCCCCTGTAGCATTGGCCAATACGTCCGATTCAGAGAGACCAACCTCTGTTTCTCTCTCTCTCTCTCCTCCAGCCCCATCCCGTCCCAAATCCTTGCCCTTCCCCACAGTCTGTTCACTGCCAGCTTCTCCCTGCTCCCTTACCAAACACCTTTCCCTGGAAAAGGAGATCCCAATGAGGAGAGCTGTAAGGTCCTCAGAAACACAAGGTTTCTTCGTTAGCTGTGAAGCCCTGTGAGCCCGAATGAGGCTGCAGGCAGACCCTCCCCACAGAGCCTCTATTTCCAAATAATCCTGCCCCCTTCTCCCCAAGACACAGCTTCAGCACCCCCAGCCCTGCAGACGTTTTTACTCTCAAAGCCATGCTCCCAAAAAAGCCTCAATTCCTTTCTTTTCGCTTGCCCAGAAGCATAAATCAAAAGCTGACTGTGGTAGGTACCGTGGTTTTCTCATGCTCCCGGACAGCCGTCTTCTGCTTATTCCCCGCATTACTTAATGTTATTTCAAAATACAGACTCCAGCTGTTTGAGTACTGATGCGGATGTGCAACTTTGCCCTCCTCTGGCCTCAACCCCCTGCTGCAAAAAGGCTGGAGGCCACATTTCAGCAGAGAGGCACCAGCTGTCCTCCGGCCAGGGGGGACAGCCCCTGCTGCCAGCCACTCTGGCAAGGGGCTCCCAGGGACGCTGCCAATGGGTCCCAAGTCTTCGTGGAGCTCTGGATATTTACAGGGGACACGCCCTGGCGCCACCCACTCTGGCAAGGGGCTCCCAGGGACGCTGCCAATGGGTCCCAAGGGGGCTCTGGATATTTACACGGGTTTACCAAGTCCAGGTGCCAGGTGACAACTGACTGCACCTACTTCCTCCTCAAAAAATTTCCCATTCCTTTTAATTTCCCTTTAAAAAAAAAAACAACCCTATAAATGCCAAACTTGAAGGTATGCTGAGGTAACCATGTCAAGCATAAAGACCTGTTTTAAACAGTAAACAGAAGCTGAAATGTCATGCATTCATTCATATGCCTCCAGGAATGACAGCTTGAAGGAACATATCAAACAGTATGACTTTCCAAATTTTAAAAAAACAGGCTGGTAAATTACAGTGATTTATCATTCCACAACAAAGTACACACACAAAAAAGTGCTTCCCAGAAAAAGATTACCAAGAAATCATCCAGATGTTACTAAAGCACTAAGATTAATTTGCTTAAAAAAAAATAAAAGCAGTGAGGAAATTACTCCCGCTGGCTTTTTTGTCATAAGTTTCATCCTGCAACTTCTAACTGAATTGACTTCTGTATTCTGCCTCAAGTCTTACACCAAGGCTATGTGCATTTCTGGTGCCTGCTGCCTATGCTTGCATCTCTTACAGCAGCACTTTGCTAACTCCACTCTAGGATGCCATAAAAGTGAACAAAAATGCAACTTTCCTCCACCTTAAGGGGGGGAGTAAAAACCAGCATTTTCATTGCAGTTGTATAGGAAAAAAAAGGCTCCTTTGTTACTACTAAAAAAAGCACATTAGCCATTTTTAACCAAAACAACCTTCGGCATGTATTACACATCACTTACAGGGAAAGTCATCAGACGCTTGGCAAAGGTTTTCAGCAACCACTTTAATTCACTGCATAGACCTGCAGCGATCACTTAATAATCCCCCCCAGGAAACCTGGGAGTAGTTAATGCTTCCAGTCCCATAGCACTTGGTCGGCAGGTTTCCTCCAGCAACCCGTGGGCTGCAGCCACACCACGTTGTGCCGCAGCATCCCTCCAGCTGCAGCGGGACCTCGCACATGGGTCCCCCCTCACCAGGTGAGGTAGGAGGTGACTCGCAAAGGGAGGTGAGCAGCCTCCCTGCAGCCGAGGAGCAGCAGACAACTTCTGTTTCGAGTCTCCCAGGTTTTGCCAGCATTCATGCAAAACCCAGGCACGGGCGAGGACGCGTCTGATCCCTTTGGAGACGAGACCTCAGTGTCCAGACGCAGCTTTCCCGTGACTGGGATAATGCAAAAATAATCTCAGACACTTGCCGCAGGCACAGAGCTGGCGAGCAGCAGTCATATGGCTGCATTTTTTTAAATTCAGATTGATCACTTGTGTTCACTAATTTCAGGTTGGGAAGTTTATACCACATGGTTAATGTCCTTCAACACAATAGATTTGGGGGTTTTGGCAATATTTAGCGTAATACCATGCAGGCTGTTAAAATCATTTTAGCTTCTTCCAGCTAGGCGCATCGGCTAACGTGCAAGAATGTGCCTAACAAGCAGTGCTGTTCAGGTGAATTTTGTTTTGTAGTAACCATTAAATACTCCTCCTCCCGCACATCCCAGACCTTGATCAAAATCCCTCCTGTCCCGACCAGGGTTTTGGCCCCTTTCCTGCCTGGGTGCAGGGAGGCGGCTGCACCCAGCAGCTTCCCACCTCCCTTCCCAGCGGTGGCCTTGCGCAATGGGGAGTCTTTGTCTCCATTTCAATGTCTAAGGGCCTGGAGCACACTCTGAATATACCTTCCCCACCCAAGTTAATGCAAATGAATAACAAGGCAATTTTCCACTGGGAAGCAGACAGCAGAAGGCTTATTTGTTTTCCCTCTGACTTGAGGATTAGAGGGACTCAGCTGCAGGACCAGAGAGCACTGCTTGCTCACCTGGGAAAGTCACGACATCAGGTTTTCAGAGTTTGCTACAGCAGTTTCTAACACAAGCCGTGAAACCTCCTCTCACCAAAAGCCAGGGTATTTTCAGCAGCCACATGGCAACATAGTGTATGGAAGAAGAGACCGGCATGAGTGGCTCTGTGCATCCTCCAAAAATGGTGCAGGTAGGTATTAAGGCAAAATCTACACGCTTTACTTTTTCCCTCCCACTTCTGCTATTTTATAGGCTTCCAAGCACTGCTTTCCAGCTTCCAACAAAGTGCTACAGAGGAGGTCTGGCAACTCCCAACTCATCCATCTGCAGCTATGACTCGCTGGTGTCTTACACTGTCTACTTCAGAGAGCCTTATCTTTGGAGGTGTCACCCCCAGCACCCAGGACAACCACCCCGATAGCTCAAACCTTACGGGAAAGAGACATTTCCCTATGCACACAGGAGGCTTTGGCTCCATGGAGCAAGAGGCCAGCGCAGCAGAACCACCCACCTCTGCCAGGCAGCTGCCATGGTCCCCCCACCCCTGCCTGCCCTGCCAGCAGCTCTGCAGCCCCCTATGGCTGTCCCCATAAGCTGAAATGCATCTGGGCAACAATACTAGTGCTGCAAGTATTGATACAGAGAGAAAAAAGACCAAAACAAGACTGTTTCATAAAGACAATGCTATTCAAATGCTGTTTCTGTGCTTATTATTCAATATAAAATCCCCTCAACAAGTGAGGCGTTTTCTTGCACTAGTCATATGAAACCGAGCCCACCAGTTCCAAATTGTTTGGAAGGGAAAATAGAAATAGAAATGCAGAGCAACTTTCATGAGAAAAAAATGTTTCTGCCTCTTCAGAAACAAACACAACCATTCCCACCACTATCACAACCGTTCCTACCACCATGGCTGCCCACCAAGCACCACCTCTATCCCCTTACCTCTGCAGAGGAGCATACCTACCGCGACTTTCACACATTCCTATGTCCACAAGTAATCCATATGCCTGATCTTTTGACAGACCCAAACCATTCCTGAAATGTCCCTGCTTGCAAACACTCATGCCATTACAGCGGCGTGTACATATGCAAGGTGATTTGCGGTCAGGCCACAGTTACCTTACAGAGGTGCTGCTCATTAGCGGTAGCTCAGGTACACCTATGGCAATGCAAGGTAACGCGATTTATCTTATACCACTCTTGGTGAAGTTTCACCACGGTACATTTGCTATGCTCCTAGCAGCATGCACACAGTTCCTGCAGCCCAGCTAATGCTTGGCAATTTGTTAAACTCCGTTAACATCACTGTGAGTTTTAGCTCTTAAATACCCCATAATCTAGACCAACTCTAGACAATACTAGAAAATGCAAGAGTTAAACCACTGCTGGTCTCCCATGAGCTAACCTCCAACCTGCCACCCCAGACCTCGCTGCTGGGAAGACCACCGAAAGCAGTGAGGGAGAGCGGGAACAGCTGTGGGTGCCAGCAGCAGCGAGACTACTGAGCCTCCTGTGCGGGCTGCGTTTGAGCCAAGGCAAGAGCTCGGCGCAGAAAGCCTTCACAGAACCACAGCTACACGGGACCCTTCAGCCTGCACACGCCCAGATGCATGCATTGCCTAATGGGCACCCCGTTACACTGCTGGCCACTACTGGGATCATTTATTTGCTTCGCTTTATGAGGGCTTTTTAAGCTACCTGAGAACATCGCATTGCAACTCTTACTGAAAGTGTAATTGGAAGTCTCAAAAAGCAATTACATTAAAAGCATTCTGCAGTGAATCAACTAACTACCCGTTTGTCCACGAGCCTCTCACACCAGCCGCAGCGCTGGCAGATGGGGCTGGATTTCCAGGACCTGCGCACGGAGCTGAGCATGGAGGGAGGCTTCACGTACAGGAACAACACAACAGCTTCCCCCTGGAAGGAACAGGGGTTTGTTAGTTATCAAAAATGCTCCTCCCTCCTCAAGTCCTTCAACACCATCCCACTGAGAAAGCAAACAAGCAGCAGAGAGCAAGCCTGCTGAGCCAGGGGAAAAAAGGATGTTAGTGTTTGTTTACTATTCAATTAAAATTTGAGATGTCACAACCAATAAAAAATACATTCCGGTTCTAGAAACCCCTAAATCTTATGTGACCTATGCTTTGCAAGGCACAATAAAAAAAAAATAAATATTTACATGATAACTTCCCTTTTTTTCCCCTGCCTCTGCACTGTGTGCAGCACAGCTGGGCTAATCCCACTTCCAGTGCACTGTATTCTGACCTCCTTAAACAACCCCATGCTAGGATGTTAAAACACTCTAATCTATAAATAATGTATTCCTCTCATCCAGCAATGGATTACCGGGCCATAAAACTCACTGGAACACACCGCACAGTCGCCAGTTTAACAAAATAATACTGAGAAAGACGTATCAGTAGAGAGTCGTCCTCTTTCTTGCCGAATTCTTTTAAAGATTTGACACCACCATTACCTTTGCATTGAATTTTTCTTTTTTAATAAATTGTTTAGCAGCTGGTATTTTATTCTGGTGACCTCTTCCCCACACACACCAAAGACCCTTTATATTTTTGTGCTATTACTCCTCACAGCATGGCAAAAGACCAGCACCGGCTAACTAATCAGAGCGAAAGTGCAGGGGGAGCGATAAAGGGCTCGCTGCTGCCATACACCCCGGGGCCTCGACACACACAGTGAGGCCACGCTTTAGACTCAAGCCAGTCTGTTGCCCCAAGTGGTGAGCTTCCATTTCTGCCCCCCCATCCTCCTGCCCCAGCTTCTGGCAGGAGGATGCCCAGGCATTCACTGGACCCTGTGCTGGGCCAGTCCAGGACACTTATGCTGCAGGAAACTATCCGTATTTTCCTCGGGGTTCATTTTCAGACAGCCATTACCTACAACTCAAGCCATAATGTGTAACTTCATTTAAAGAGAAATGAGCCTGCTCAGAAGACCGATGTTTAATAGGCTTGCTCCCAGTGCTGCGATGGTGCAAAATCAATGTCTCTCCTATGCCGCGGACGCCAGCATGAGTCCTACCACTAATTTCCCAGAGCAAAAGCATAAAGCTCGAGCAAACGCTTAAATGATGCAAATTTGCGGTTTGGCAGATTTTTTCCAACAGGAATTCTGGAAAAATAAAGTGTTTCTGCCTCAAAACAAGTTGGAACCCCCTTAAAAACAGAAGTGCATCCTTTAAAGAGCAAGTTCCCCTAGGAAGTGTAACTAGGCACACCACACTTCGACACTGGATTCCTTAGCTCTGTTTGCCGTGATTAACACAGCAATTTTCCACACATTTTTTGTAATGCACAGATCACTTTTAACTCCGAAAGGATTGGGGAAAAACAAGCAACCCACCAACACCCACAAAACCGGCTTCTTTCGTTCCACTGCACTAATCACATGTGAAAATTTAAATCACTCCCGCAATATGAAAATGCCGTCAAAGGAATTAATAGCCACCTTGACAATGGGTTTCTGGTACATTAAATGAAACAATTAAAGCACTAACATTTCCAACAGCTACAGCGTGACTTTCACTCCCGCATATGAAAATGCCGTCAAAGGAATTAATAGCCACCTTGACAATGGGTTTCTGGTACATTAAATGAAACAATTAAAGCACTAACATTTCCAACAGCTACAGCGTGACTTAATTCCCCCAAAAAGGTATGCATTATACGTTGCCTCTGCACGGGAGGATTACTCATGGCTGATGGGTTGCAGCGCAGCTCTGAATCAGGTCTGAACCTTGCCCGTCAGAAAGCAAGCCCGTGCCCCTCAGGAAGCAGAAGCCATATCCGACATTTCTATAGCAGGCCTGAAGACAGCGGGTCAGGACGGCGAGCCAGCCCGGCGAGCCGGCCCCTCGACAGCGGCCAGCTGCTAGGGGAAGAGCAGGCCTGGGAGACAACACTGCCTGCTTGGTTGTTAGCCCTAATGCTTAGTCACAGTAATTGCAGGGCCAGGGCTCTGTACTCATATTTCCTGTCACCAACCCAAGAATTAGGCAATTTAGATTTAAAGATAGTAACCGGTATATAAAATAACTTGATAAGCGATTGCAGAAGTAACTAGGAGAAAAATGAGCAACCCGATACGGAAAAGCTTCCTCCAGCCCCTGCTGCTGCAGTGTTATCAGATCTTCGGGGAGCACAAGACCCCACCAAACCCAGCCTTCCCGTCCTCACTGAAAAGCACGGCAGCATTGCCCTTCACAACGTTTCAGCTTTCCCCACCTCGCAGAAACACCTAACAGAGCTCAATTCAAGTTGAAACCTTTCACAGGGCTCATTTTCAACAATTAAAGAGCATGGCAACCTGTAATTACTGAAAATAAAGCCAGACAGCTGGAGAAGGGAAGCATCTTTAGTAAGTAACATGATACTACATTTTCTCTCTCAGGGAATTTAGCTATTAAGTCCCCAGCTCCCATTCAATCAGTTTGAGCTCTGGGTGTCTGCAATGAACCCGGTGTGCTTCTGCTACCTGCGAGCAGCGCAAACCCTGGAAAAGCAAACAACACTTGGCAACCTGATTAAATGCGACTCAGAGAAAGCAACACCTCCATCCATGCTGGGGAAAGACAGAAGTTAGGAGAGGAAAGCCATACGGGGCTTCCCACACGGCGTCTTAGACAATATGACGATGCTACACCCCACAAACACGTTTTCCCAGCTTTAGCTGAGCTTCAGCTGCTCTCATTCCCCCAGCCCCGCACACACAATACAAGCAAAAGTTAATGTCATTCATGAAGTAGCTTACCGCTCATCATCAACAGCACAAACATCTTTGCCTGTTCTATTTCCCAAGCCCCGGCTGCCTGTAAGAGAAAGGAGGAAGCGCCAGCGTTTCATTCCCCTTCTGCTTCAGAGTGGGTGTAACTCGTTAAGTTTCATCCTAAGATGAGATGGGTCAATTGGGTGTGTTTGAAGGTTTGGGTTTTTGCCATCCCTCCCTCCCTCTTTTCCTCCCTCTCTACTTCTACTGATTAATTCCTCCTGTCACAGGCTTCAGACGAGCTGCCACTCAGTCCCGCTGGCTCCTGAAACCTGAATTCCTAAGGACACCCCTCCGGGGTGACTTTAACTCACCAGCCTGACACGCTGCGAGAGGAGCCAAGAATTAAAATACCCAGTCAACCCACAGAGGCGACTTGTACATCAGCTACGCGTGAACCAGCCGCGTGGTCCCCTTCCTCACGCTGCTAAAATGCGTCGTCCTTGGCATTTCATTGCATTTTCAGTGCGCAATTCACCAGCAAGATATAAAATAAAAAACTTCTGACCTACTCTGTACTTTTTGCCACTGCCCTCGACTCCTGTATGTCCCAGAGGATTTCTCCCTAGGTACGTATCTGGACGGTGCTTCTGTAAGAGGACACGCATTCAAAACTCACAGGCAATTGCCTCCCACCAAGCTGTCCACGGGTGCAAAAGTGTTTGCAGGATCAGGAACTACAAGGATTTAAAAATTACTCATAGATCTGGTTTTACTTAATTCACTACTTCCACGTAACTGTCTCTGGATTAGGATTTGAGCAGGATTGCCCTCAAGACCAGGGTTGGTTAATGGTTGCTATAAATAAGAAATACCAATACAAAACCTAAACCATCTGTGTTTTATCCCCCAACTTCCCCCACCTTGACTCTGCACCATTTATATGGGAGGAGAAAAACAGGTATCAAACTGTTCTCAGAATGAAGTAGAAAACAGTAAATATTTTTTACAAACAGAAATCAAATTAATTAACAAATTGACATTTACAACTCTGTGTGATACTTCAAAAATACAGAGTATTAAGCAATAACCATATCCTTGCAGGTCTGCCCTCTGCAACCCAGCAATGACCACGAATTGGGAAAAGGACAAAACCATTAGGAAAAGAAAAAAATAAAATGGCAAAAGGCATGTGCAGGAGCCCAGTTCTCCCACAGGGTTATACACACTGTTGTGTGACTGCAGTGATTAAATAGCTGTAGTGAGGCTGTGGTGCTCCACACGCCCAGGTGCTACGGATGCTGGAGAAGAGGATGGGAGGAGATGACTCTATTTCGGGCCAGCCAGAGACGAGATAGTTGGAGAAGTGATTTGATGCAGCACAATCATTCTTACACACCCCATTATCAGAAACAGGCGCGCAAGCTGAGTTTCCTGGTACAGCAGTCAGTTTTAGCCCACTTCAAACAGCAGGTTTGGCTTAACTTTACATTCAAGTACTTGCAGCATCAGATGTTTCTGATGTATCTGCCCACGCTTAGAAAGCACCAGGTCCCCCTGTGACTGCAGGCACTGCTGATAAGCACTGGAGTCCCACCTTGACAGCAGGAAAGGGCTGAAGGAGGGATGGGACCAGACGCACCGTTTGGACTAGAAAGCCCTGAAACAATTGATCCTTAGCGTTGCCGTTAATTTAAACATCAAATGAGCACAGCCAACAGCTGCTATTTGCAGGCCAGGCAGGAGAAACAAAGGGGGGAGAGCCCAGGGGAGCAGACCGCCCCCTCCAGAAGTTTTCTGCGCCAGTAACTAGCAAACCCCGAGTTAGAGAGCAGGTTTGGCGAGCCGTGAGTGACTCAGAAGGCGACGGGGGGCGGGGGGGCTGCTGCTACCTGCCTCCGGGTTCACTCGGGCACAGCCAGCACTTGCCATCTTCAACCCATTCAAACAGCCCGACAGGCAAAGCCGCGTTCAGCTCCAACGCCACCCACCCTTAATCGCTCCCATCAGAACAGCTTCGCCATTACATGGAAACCAATGTGTACATATACACAGGCGTGCATGCACACAAGCTCCCATAGATACAAAGCAATTACGATCCAGTCCTAAAGGAGGAACATATATGCTTACTATGACAGATCGCAAGTGATTGTCTGAAGCATTTTTCAGCTTAAGAGGACGAAAAGGAGGCACACCCTTTTGCTGCCAGCATTAGGTCGATTTGCATTCTGTCACGGCAGTTTGGGGCATCTTTTCCTCCTGGTTCACTGTTACCTACAGCAAATCCTTGGCATGGCCGGGACTCCCAGCAAAACTTGAACTACATGTGCCCCCCTCCCTGTAAGAGCTGCTTTCAGAAAGCTTCAGACAACGAAGTCATAAATCAGCAAGTCCCAAGTCGGTCTGACCACTGGTGGATTTTAAATCAGTGTAGATGGATAAAAGAAAAGCACTGATTTCCCCTTCCCATCATAACCCATAGCACTGGAATAAGAAACGGCAAGTAATAAATAGCAAGACTGACGTATGGAGAGAGATGCACAGAAGAATTACAGGTGCCATCACGTAGCTAAGATCTAGTGGTTTTGTAGATACAGCACTTGATTTGGTTGATCTGGTTGTTGCTGCAATCCTCAGGAGGGGCTGGAGGGAGAGACAAGGGAAGCCTTCTCTGCACCTGTGTACGAGCCAACCCACCCTCCTCCAAAGCTTTGCTGAGAAACGAGATGACAGGCCTTCGGGGAAGCCTGGCTGGGGCAAGCGAGCTGCCGTGGTCCGGGCTGCAGAGAGCAGGTGGCCCCAGCCACTTAGGGAAGGTGCGGAGCGGCCGGCTGACAACAGCCTCGCCAAGAGCCCTCCCGGGCAGCGCCGCCGCGGCTTGTCAGCTCACGCCTGCCCGCTGCGGGAGAACAGGCATTTCCAGGCCCCGGCCCCGTCACCCCAGCTCGGCTGACGCATTTGGATACACGCCTTTTGATGTGGGCTTCCTCTGAAGGTGTGCAAGCCAACTTATATAATTCTTAATGCTCTCCTGCACTAAGCGATTAGTGAAGACCTACCGAAACCTGTTTTCAGACAACCTAGCATATTCTGCCCAAAACGGGCTGGAGACAACCAGGACAGCTGCTGTGCTGGCCGACTGCTGAGCTGGCTGACTGGAGGGAACGTCACCTCCAGGAGCTTGAAGAAGTGGCCATCGGCTAACCCCTGCGGCTGGAAGAGGACACGCATTTACCCTTCCCTTCTCAGCTGAATAAAGATGACACCACTGGGAAAAGCCCCTTTTTCTTCCAGCATCAGCAGGACAAATTCCAGCAACCCTCCAGGAGTCCCAAGGCTCTCCCAAATACCCAGCAGAAATGTGGAGATCCCTCCTCAGAGCCCGGAGGAGAAAGGTCCCCTCAACGTGACATGGTCCACTGCAGGACAGCACCTCCTCGGTTGTGAAAGGAGGGGAGAGGGACTCCCATCAGACACAAGCCAAGTCTGTATCCTGTGTAAAGGTGTATTTATCAACCCTAATTAACATCCCAGGCTTCTCACACCCTGGCACACCTGCTAATTAGCACACATGAGTTAATATCATTTTAACAATAGATTATCACTTTGGGCAGAAAAATGGTTGGAAGTCACTTCAGTACAGTGACTCACCCTGAGCACAGCACCAAGGTAAGATGTGAAGAGGATCAGCCGTGCTTGCACAGGGCTACGCAGACCATATCTCTTTAACCACAGCTTACTTTGCAAAGCCAATGTGCTTCAAAAATTCATGATTGTATCTGTCCTATTTTCCACCCGCACAAACAGATCGCCTTGGAGAAGCGTCCTGTTTCCATCCTCCAGACAACTGGAGCCACTCAGGTCTTTCTTCAAGTCCTTATAGCCATGGTGGAGTTGCTAATGGTGCCAGCCACTGTGATTACAGCCTGCTTTGGTCAAGCATGTTTAAGGACATGAGCCAGGGCCCACCAGGCACTTACCATCTGCCAGGAACGACCTCAGGGGAAGACCAAGGTGCTGATGCCCAACGCCAGTTTCGGTGCTACTCCAAACATCCCATAACCACAGACCAATCTGGTGGCGCAGGCAGGCACCCCGGCACACATTACTGCAGTATTACACTCCTTTTTCACACAGCACTGGAAACTACAGCCCTACAAACGCAACCTAGGCTTCAAAGTTCAAGCTGACTCTTGCACTTCACTGTGGATGATACGGCCAAGCTGTGCACTGGCTTTCACCCTGGTAACCCCCCCTCCCCTGGAAGCAACACCCACACTTGTGCCTGTGCAGCCTCATGTATCTGGCAGGAGGGACTGTGACTGAGAATACTGCTAGAGCAAAGGGTTGTCTATGTGTACGTGGGGACACAGTTTGGCTTGAGCCATCTTATATTCAGTGATAAATTGAGGAAGAAAGTTGACTTAGGCTGCATTATTTTTTTTTAAGCCTCAGCTTTCAAACTGGATCTCTGTGATGTAGAAGCTCACAAGAGGGCACTGGTGGAAAACCATCACACCAGAATCACTTCTACCCCCTCAAATTGATGTTTAACGCTGCCTGCCTTCACTTTGTCCAATAAAAACCTGCAAACCAACCCTTGACAATTAAAGAACGTTAACACTATGAAAAATTATACTAGATTGAATGTATGCATACTCCCTGTTATCAGAAAGATTTTCTCAGCCTCATGTTTCTATTTGGGATTAGGAAGGGAGCTGTGAAAGGCAGGTATTGTTCAGCACAAATAGTTCCCTTTCAGCCTCTACAAAAGTGAGCTAATGAACTACAGGGGGGTTTTTTCCCCTTTGGAGAGGTCAGCAGATATATCAACTCATGGGAAAACTGATCCCTGTTGTTACACTGCAAGGGTAGTTGAAAAAGGTTTCTAATGAGCTACAGGGAGTGGATGCTGGCGATGAGCCAGCACCCTTGCCTGCAAAACCAAGACGAACGACTCTGGAGCAAGTACAAGTTAAAATTTAAGGCTTGCATTTCATCGTGCTGCTTGTGGTTGGCAGTTCTCGCACCGACTTTGCAGCACATATGCAGGCACATTGCTCGCAGACACTTGGCGCACGTAACTTCACAGGCAAAGGTAGGGCTCCTTCTCTTTACTGGGACCGTCCAGGTGCATGCAGGTAAACTACACAACTCTGGGTATACAGGATTAATATCTATAGAAGAGGCCTGCTTCTAGTGATCTAGTCTCAAGAAAATACCTGCAGTGGTGAAGCTCTTCTGGACATGCACACAAGCACACGCACGCACACATACCCGAAGTTGCTACAAGCTTCTGCACCTCCCCAGCACCAGGATGGTTTTATAGGGTCGTCTGGCTGCGCACGGTGGCTCCAACCCAGCTCCCCCTGACCAGAGAAATGGGTACCGCTGTGACACCCCACGTTGCACAAGCCTCGCAGCAGCACCCGTGAACCCGTTCGGTCCTTACCGCAACTGCCGCGTGGCGCAATGATAAGCCGGAGTTTAACAAAACAGGGACTGTTTCCTTTTTTGATGAGAAGGCTCGAGGAGGAACATTTTATTCAAGACCTCTAATCCAAACACCTCCTCTTGTTTCTTTGAAAGAAACTAGGTGGTAGCTGCTGTCATTTTCATGCTGCGTTCTGACACGCTTCCACCACATCCCTGCCAATAGTTTTAATTTCGTTGGAAAAATCAGCTAAAAGTGAGAGTGACAAGCTGTACGCTGGTGATGATGCTGTCAAATGGTGGATGTCGTAGGTTTACGTTAGTTGTCAAAATTTTTCAGCACTAAAAATAGGTATCACACGCTTTTGGATTCACCGCATTGAAGTATCAAACATACAGGATATTCACACCTTCAAAAGAGCCCAAAACCACTCAAAGACAGGTAAAACCAGCAATATGTGATGTACAGCAAAGGTCTCTGAGCATTATTTATTTTGAGAAGGAAAAACAACACACTGCCATATGAAATCTCGTATCAGCTCTGGCCAAAGCAAAGACAAGGTGCTGCATACAACATGAAATACAGCAGCACAATATGGGATGCAAACACACGGAAAGACAGACAGACAGACAGACATCTTTAGAGGAGAAGATAAAAAAATTCTGCATCCTGTTATCCCAGCTCTTGGTCCAGATCCCACTGAAAGGGAGGGCAGAGATCTTCCCGTGGCAGCTCCTGCTTTCCCGCCTGCCATCCCTCACCTGCCCTTGCCCAGAGCCGTGAGCCTGGAGAGGGATAGGGAAGCCCAGGGAAAGCAAGTATGTTGCTAGAGGGCTGACAGTTCCATTCGAGGGATGACTTCTCCCCAGGCAGCGACCCGCCAACAGACACCGACCAGGCAGCAGGTTACCAAAGGGGACATTGTTTTTATGGGTAAGATGGCATAGGGAGGGGAAGAGAGACCATTTACAAACCAATTCCAGCTTGCTTATTCCCTCTGAGTCACTGAGATGACTAGCACAGGTAGAGTTGTCCCTATATTAGGCCAATATTTATAGCAGAAAGAAAATGAAGCATAAGGAATTACTAATTAGATGTTATCGTAACACTGTGTAGAACTGAAGTAGCACTCCAATGTGCTTTATAAATAATTAGCAAATTAACTTTCACAATATCCCTGTGAGGCAAGTATTATCCCCACCTTCTGCACGGCCAAGCGGAGAGTGAGTGGTTTGCTCCTGGCCACAGTCCTTGAGCAGAGGCAGGATCACAACTGATGCCCTGGTCCCCTGTCACTAACACCTGGTCTGGGCATGGCCTGCTCACACAGGGTGAAATCCTGACTCAAAACACTCTTGTGTTAAGTTAGCCAGAGCACCTGACCTGCCATCTATGTTTTTATGCCAACGGTGAGAGGACAGAAGATACCTGTCCCAGTATAAAGCCCAACAATACTGAAAAAAGCATGGTGGCACAGTTGGCTTAAAGCTACCAAAGTCCATGCTGCTGCCTTAAGGAGAGACCTCACCCTACAGCCACGCGCTCCCCTCCGGGCACACATACCGGTGCTCATGGCAGGCCGGTGGCTTGCTGGTTCAGGGGACAGCTTGGGGTGAAAACTGGCTCCACTGGAGGGGGGGGGGGGGGGGGGAGGGGGGGAAGGCAAAGTTTGGGCAGGTGGGTTCCCTGATCCGTCCAAGTGCACAACTGACTGAGCACAGGGATGGACATCGAAGAAGAAGAGGGAACTGGAAGCCCTCTGATTACATCTCCTGGATCATCAGACCATGAGCCACACTGCTCCTCTCTCCTAGACCTCTGCTCAGTCCAGCAAGCGGGGGCTCCTTGGTTATCATCCCAGCCCCACACAACTCCACGCACTGGCCCGAGCTGCATTTTTCCAATTCCTTGCCACTGGGATGAAACGCACTTGCAGCCATGAACTCAGGGCCCGAATTCAGGAATCCAGGGCTGACTGAGCAGCTGACCACACGTTACCTGGCATGGGCACGACTCCTTTCACTCTAGGGATAAATTCCAGCTTATACCAGCACGAGACCAAGACGCAGCCTCTTCCCTTGCTTGCAGGAGGAGCACAACAGACGACAAACCAAAGCCCAAAGTTTTGTTCAATGGCTCAGTCACTCCCACTCTCCCCAGAGGAGGTGCCTTCTCACAGCTCATGGAGAAACCTCTTCACAGCCACAGAGCTGGGGGGGGGAGGCCAGGTGGCAGAGACTGCACCAGCCACAGATGGCTCCCCACCATCCCCACCCATCCCTCCCACCCTGCCTGAGGAGACCCGCAGCCCTTGGCTCTGCCATCCTTCCCCCAGAGCACCCCCTGCCCTGGCAGCCGGAGGGGCACAGCCAGCAGGGACAGCGCTGCCTGCTCCCTCCAGCGCTCACCCACCTGTTGGGTGGAGAAAGGCTGACCGCAAGCACATGCAGGCGAGTCCCCGTGGGCTCCTCGTGTTGGGGACATGAACTGGGGGGGAGAAGTCCCTCCACCCCCAACAGATCTAAAGAAAACAACTCTGAGGCCCTTTCCAGACTTAGCCAGGAAGCAAACTGAGCATGCAGCTTCAAGCATGGACTACAAACATCTGCCAACTCCACTGGCACAACAGAAAGCACCCTTCCAGTATTTCTTCTGTGTGTGCAGTGCTTCCCTGTGCATCCAACTCTCACCTTACACCAGAGCAAGCGGGCTACCACAAGTGCCCTTGCTCCCTCCCACCCAGTTTTTTATTGAAGACAACGACCACGGCAGCATCAATGCTGTCCGCACACACACCCCGTCTTGTCACTGCCACCCCCGCCCTCACGGTGCAGAGGTGATTGGCACATCCAAAGCCAAGTCACTTTCTCAACAGCTTGCTGTCAAGCAGTGGGAGCAGGCAAGTCAAGGAAGGGGAGCAATCCAGCTGACAGGACAGGCAGGAGAACGAAGAGTCACAGAGGCGGACACACGCACTCTGCTTCTCCAAACTCTCCACAAAAGCATGCAGTGAAATCAAGGATGCTCTTGCACAGCTGCCTGCACAGCCCAAAGCGGGCTTTGGGAACGAGACCAGCTTAGAAAGCTCCTGCTGCAAGCCCTCACGATACCTTCCCCCCGCTGGCCACGCTGCAGACCAGATCACCGGACAGATCCAAACTAAAGGCACAGTTTCTCCATCAGCTGGTCCTCCCCGTGAAGTACTCTGAGATCATCACAGAAAGAAACAGTACAGAAGCATAAACTGCTGCTATTATTTTCTGCCGGATGCATGTTAAGAAAGTAGGCAGACCTGCATCTATTTTAGACATGCTGCATAAAAATAAAAGATGCTGGTTGACTGTGCGTGTTTTTATTTTCAGAAAACAATCTCCAACTTACTTCTTCTCTTCTTTTCAAATCTTTACAGCCAGACGGTAAAAAATTCCCCTCAATGTCACCTCAATGAAAAGCCCCCCCAACCCGGTTTCAACCTCCCCAGACCAGAGCACAACACAGGATTCACATCATTCAGTTAATACCTCTCTCCCGGGGGGGCCCAGACCTGACAACCCTCACTCACAGCCTGACCCAAAGCCCTCTGAGGTGAGCAGAGATCTTGACTTCAGGTTCTGCCCAGAAGGCCATCACCACTGACTTTCACAGGATGACTCGAGGTTATAAACGCTGTTTTTTAAAAGGGAAAAAGACCTCTAAAGTAGCTAGAACAAGTTGTGCTGGCAGGGAGGGCTAACACAACAGGACTTGCCATCCCCAAGAGGTCTCACAGAGATTTAAGGAGATACGGCTCTCTGGTTTATGTCTTAGTGCCTTCCCTTTTTCTCCTTTTCCAATTAACTTGTTCTAGCTACTTTAGAGGTCTTTTTCCCTTTTAAAAACCCACCATCAATTTATTCCACTGAAAGACAAACACAATTTTATCAGAAAGTACATGCTATTTTTCTACTTTTCCTATTTGTACTCCCCTCCCCCACTGCCAGGACACACCTTCTCGTGTAACTGTATTACTGTCTACTTGTTTGCCAGGGCTGTGCTCCTCAAAATGAACAAAGCTTTAATTTCAAGGCATAGTTTGTGTCCATCTATGATCTCTGTCAGGCTTCCATATTGGTGGTGCCCATGCCAAGTCTGGGTACACCATGTTACAGTGGTCATGAAGTGAATCACCGGCAGTTTTGTCTGCATATACAGAGATCTTCACTGTGAAGATGCTCAAGGTGAAAAGTGAAGTGGGATCATGTTTTCTAGAGAGGCTGCGCAGGCTCCATCCTTGGAAGTTTTCAAGACCTGCCTGGAAAAGAGCCCTGAGCAGCCTGGTCTGGTCCCAGAGCTGGCCCTGCTTTGGACAGGGGGTTGGACTGGAGACCCCCACGTGTCCCTTCCCACCTGAGCGACTCATTGACCCCAGGCTCAGGGGCACCCTCCCAAACACTGATCAATCAAATGCCCAGGACAATGCCTGGCAGAGAGGGCAAAACTCCACATCAAGAGGAGATGAGCCTTTCATCAGTGTTGGGTCCACCCACCTACGCTGTCTTGAAGCTTCCTCACAGCTTGTGGAAGGGTTTGATCCAGTCAAACCATGCCCATGGCTGTGACCGCTGGATCCTCCTCCTTCTGCACTTTCTGCCAAACACGCCTACCAACCTAGCTATAGGGCCAGCCACAGCACCCCCAACCCATTTCAATCCAATGGAGCTGAAGACACGCTTAAGCAAACAGGTCTCTGCTAAATTGGACGACACTGAGTGCCGAAACAGCAGAAGCACTCACGAAAACGGTTTCACCAGCAAACCTGAAAGCTGCTGACTTCCAACAGAGGTTTATAGTACTATCCAGTGGCAGCAGGATGGCAACCTCCTGTGAGTCCATAGCAGTCTGCAGAGCACACCTCTATCTACACCCTCGTTCCCAACCCACAACTGAACAAATTTGGGGGATTTCTATACATAGCTGGAGGCCAAGAGCAAAGCATGGCAGAGGCATGCTAAGATAGGATAGTATTGAGAAATGCCACTGGTGCATTTTGCTTTGAAAAGCATCAAAATTACAAAAAATTATTCAGACTACCTTTATTAAGAAAACAAGAAACTGAGAAGTATGACCAGGAAACGCTGTTTAAAAGCGGGCTCTTTTTCATGGTTAGCAGGCAAGGAAAGGAGGTGCAGA
Source organism: Aptenodytes forsteri (assembly GCF_000699145.1). Lineage (NCBI taxonomy): Eukaryota > Metazoa > Chordata > Aves > Sphenisciformes > Spheniscidae > Aptenodytes > Aptenodytes forsteri. The sequence continues at coordinate 6,791,880 of NW_008795695.1, forward strand.
ACAACAGCAGGAGAAAAGCATGAAGCAACTGGAAGTGTCTTCTCCGAATTGCAGTTCGAAGTCTTTGGCTTCCTTTTGATACCAGTAAATTTAAAAGAAAATAAAGAGTCTCCAAATCTTGTTCCAAACTACTATTTGGAAGAAGGCCACAGCTCATTACGGACAAAGCAGGCAAAGAGTATAAGGTTTGTGATACTCGAACAACGGCCCTGCTCCTACAAGCCCACTCCTGAGTAATTGCAAACCGGTGGCAACAATGACAGACAATACGTACACAGGTATACACAGGTATACATTCATGGTGTTAAATGCTCACCTTTGGAAGACCTGCATTAAGGTCTGACCTGAGCCTGCAGCTTCTAACTCCACTGCCACTTGACCTTGCCTTTATACTTGCACAAATGTGTTTTTGAACACTCAGAGATGCATAATTTCTCTGAGTGATCCCTAAGACTAAGAGTTCATATACAGACTACCTTCTTAAGCAAGCTCAAGGGCAAAGACCTGGTCTCTTTTACTGGCAAAAGCCTCAGACTCTGAACATCATAATTGTTCTAGAACTGCTGATTAGTTTTCCTCATTTGTACTCCCCCCCCCCCCCCCCCCTTTCCACTCTCCTTCTTTCTCTTTTTTTTTTT
>NW_008795695.1:6792567-6854241 GCF_000699145.1 Aptenodytes forsteri
GCATTTGTACTCCCCCCCCCCCCCTTTTAAAGTCCTGCCTGTTCCTTTTATTTCTTATGAGGCTTTTCAGTATTTGTCTGCTACTTGAACATTAAAGCCTGATCTGTGATTAAACACAACATTTGGGAGGCGGACTGCAATGCTGCCTGCTGTCACTGTTCCAACTGTAAGAAGCTCTGGGAGATATCAGCGTATCAGGGCAGATCCTTCTCTGCATAAGTCTGTGCAACCAAAGTTATTTCTCACCCTCTTCTACACCCACACCCCCCAGAAAACCCTGATTAATACACAGTGGGATAGCTGCATGGTATCAATAGTGGTGGGTTTGTATTAAAGTGGCAATAAATAGGGCAACGGCATGGAGAACATAGAAATACGTTGCAGAGCAATAAAATAGTTCAGTTTTATCAGTTGCATTAATTGCACAAAAGCAGTAATCAGAGATTGTATGCTTAAGTATGTCAAGAATGCTGCGCTCAGTAACTGGAAGAAATCACTTTTATAACTTGGCCTACTTCCCCCACTGTAGCCACACTCAGCAGATAAGGGAACTCTTCAAACTTAAATGACCACGTTCCATATTTCAGGGCTCTGTGAAAACCAGCTGAGCTATCTGGAGGCCAGCCGAGGTCAGGCCAGCTGAAGCCGGGCCAGCACAGAGGGTGTGATCACCGGTCTTCTCGCGCGTTTCAATGACACAGTCAGCCGCAGGAAAAGGGAGCCTCCTACATCAGCCACGGATGAAAGTCCTGAAGAGACCCCTGCAAAAGCAGAATAAAAAGCACAGAAGGCCTCAGGTCTCCTGCACTCTTCCCATTAGGTGACGGTGCCGCGTGAGTGATACAGAGCCTCTCCAGGGAGATGCCTCCTCTTCTTTACTCTCCACCCAACTCTCAGCATGGATCTCTGGCTCGTCCCTAAAGCAGGTATCTCCTGGGACATCATCTTGCAGGACACAAGTGAAGAAGCTCTAAAATCCACAGCAAAAAAGCACAACCCCATAGCTGGCAAGGAAGGGTTAATCAAGGATGTCCACCTATCACTGGGCTTTGGAGTGAAGGACCCTAATGACACGGATTGCTGAGGCCATGAGAGCAGTAAACAGGTTCCAAGACACCTCCTTTCTCCTCAAACCTCCTCAAAAATGACACAGACAGATGATGCAGAAGGGCAGAGACCAAAGAGCAGGGAGCCCCAGCTGTACGTGCCCTAGAACAGGGAAAGCAGGGGCAGACCTCTGAGTGTGGTTGCATATTTGTGCAGTAACAACACTTGAGAAATTATTCATTGCAGGCAGCATACAGATGCATAGTTCAGAAGCAGGATGCACTAAAGCACTCAGAGAGACACCTGTGTCAGAAGCAGGGTGCTGTGAGCAGAGGATGTGAATGCTGCAGAACAAGCAGCAGCCTCTTACAAGCAGGAGCCCTCTCCGCGGCAGCTCAGTGCCCGAGACCTCAGGTCAATACCAGGAGAATCAGGAAGACTGGTCCAAAGTACACTGTGGAGAGGTCCAAGCTTTGCAAAATGTTTCATTAAACTGTTTCCCTCTCTTCAATCAGCCTTCAGAGTCCAAAAGCGCTGGGAAATGGCTGGCTTCCCAGTACTGGGATAAATTGTCCCAATGCACTGGCAAGGAGAGATCGGAGACAGTGGTAGGAAGCACCAGGCCGCAAGAGAAGTCTTCCCCTCCATGTCAAAGCTTCCAAGGAACATCGCTCATGAACTAAGAAAAACTGGCTCTGCACAAGAGGAAATCCTGTTGAACTTGTGCTCCATGGGCTGCCCATGACCTCTACTTCTCCCTTTTGCTCTCGTTAAGCAAGGTGCAGCAAAGCCTTTCAGGCGGCCTCAGAAACTGTCTGTCACTCCTCAGCAAAAGACTTAGCCACAGGATTGACTTTAGACACCTGAAAAACGCCCTTGATTTTAACCAGAGCTCTGGTACCTGCTTAAAGCTGATCATCATCCTTATAGGATTTTGCTACATAGGAGTGAATGGTGACATATCTTTACTTCAACAGGCACCGAAAGCTGGGGAGACTGCTGCTAACTAGCACTCTGGTGCAACTGAGCAGTCAGAGGTTCTGTGAGATAATAAAGAAACATGCCAAAGGAAATGTAGGTGGCTGTATCCACCCTAGCACCTTTCAATTCATCACACCGAAACTTCATTAATTAAAATAAGGATGTGCACTAGCCACAGCACACCTTCACTGTTAAGTCAACTAGAGCAGAGCTTGCAGTAAAGGACAGCAAGATCTCTGATGCACCTGTATTAAATGCAGTGTCTCCAAGCTAGGCTTTCAGTCAAAATCAATGTATTCAGGGGCTGCTATGGCTATGGCTGTAATTTCACACATCATCTGAGCCATCTCTTCCCCACCAAGAGGGGAAGGATGTGCACTGTTGGCCAACAGCACCCCCAGGCAGCCACTTGCTCCCCATCCCTGCCCCTCCTCACCCCACTTAAAATACTCCACATCAGGGCTGGCAAGTTCTGCCCACGCATTTCCACCTCTGGTCAGCCACCAGCCCTCTTCTAGCACCCCAAGCTCACAAAACACAGCTGGCCAAAAAACCACATTTTTATTTTCTGGCCATTTTGGCTCCCTGAACTTGCTTACTGTGCAATCAGGAAGGCACCTGTGCCGCTGCAAGGAGAGGAGCAGGAACACATGGCCCTGATTAAAAGGATATCTCAAGCTCAGAGCCGTGCCTCCATCACTCGGCAGCAAAGCACGGCAGGGAAATGGGGCCGGCTTACGGCTAACTGGGCAAAGGCTACACGGTTTATATACTGCAGTGCACAGTTTATATACTGGATCAGTACCTTGGTCTGATTTGCAACCACCCTGACAATGCAGCTGTGTGACAGGGTGGGATGCTCCAAGCTGGAAATGCTGAAGACTTGCTCTTATAAAACCCAAGCCACACACAAGCATGAAAATGTCACACATAGTATTCCCCTTCCCCCCCCCAAAAAAAAAAAAAAAAAATTAATTTTTGGGTTTTCCATGAAAGGGGCAAACGCCTTCAGAGAATGCAACACAGCCTTCAGCAGCAGCCCCTTTGACATTAGTCAATACTTGATATGATGAAATGGGAGAGAAGGGAAGAGAATGAAGAGAAACCTTTCCCTTTTTTTTTTTTATTAAGATGCACTGTCAGTCTATATCCTCAATAAATTTCTGTGCATCTCTTTATAACATAAATGTCAGCCTTAAAAAAAGAATTAACTTTTGGGTTTGCCATGAAAGGTGCAACAGCCTTCAGAGCAGCAGCCCCTTTGACATTAGTCAATACTTGATATGATGAAATGGGAGAGAAGGGAAGAGAATGAAGAGGAAACCTTTCCCTTTTTTTTTTTTATTAAGATGCACTGTCAGTCTATATCCTCAATAAATGTCTGTGCATCTCTTTATAACATAAATGTCAGCCTTGTGGTGGATTGGAACCTCGGGATTACTGCACTGGCAGAATTAACGTATTAGACATAAAAACCATAACATTTCATTATCCATTGTAAACTGCATGCGCTTTCACTCTAGGGAAACTGGAAATATCACCCAATTTCACTGTCATTTTCTGTTAACTGACTGTTCTGCCATGCATTCGCATACTGGAGCATGCAGTTTGATGATATATCAGTCTTTAGCTTCATTCTTCTTTCTCTACAATGCTGACATTTTTTTAAATCAATTTTTTTGTTCTGTTTTTGTCTCTATGAAGGTACCACACTACAAAACCACTCAGTTGAAAAAAACTTACCCTGCAACAAACAAAATGGATCATATTTGTCAAGCTGAAAACGCACCAGAAGAAACCTATCCTGACGTCCGAAATAAGGGTAGAAGGTGACGTGGAGGTAAGAAAACCTCAGACACAACAGGCAAGTCTTCAACTCATTTATAGGCACACTAGGGTCTATGGTCAAGAATGAGGCACTAAAGAACAGAATCTGTTCCCTTCTGCGGTTTAAACTCCCTGTACTTTTCCTTCCCACTACTGGGCTGGCTGCAAATTCAAAGATTTGCATAAGCCACAGATTTTGTCTGTGTCTTTGAAAGGTCAAAAATTAGAAGCAGCACAAACACACACACATGAGAAATAGGCCAGCTGGCAGCAATTTGGAGTGACCACATGGAGGAAGTGTGGAGAAGAATGAGGGCAGGAGAGGAGCCTTTAAAAGCCTGGGTCATACATATATTGCAAGTTACAGGATGCCTCAGGGGAATTTTTTTATTTAATCAGTTTTGTATCTTTGTAAAGATTAGTGACCAACTATCCAGATTTAGTGCTGTCATGTTTCTATAAACATTTCTGAATATACTTTCTTTGATAAAACATGCAGCTGCTGACATGATTTTTCGTACAAACATCTCACTATGTATTACATTGTGTGTTTCAAAAAAAGCCTTAACATTTTTATTTCTAAGAGACCACTCGTTCTCCTTTGCAGGCTATGGAGCATTGCCCTAGGACAGAGAAACGAAGAGACAAGTAAGCAGAGCAGGAGAAGCGTGGGCAGGAGCTGCAAACAGATATAACAGTAATAGTCTTTACCAAAACCTCTCTGGTCATTACTCACATGAGGGCATTACGGAAGTAAGTAGGAAGGTAGGGAAACATTTGTTGTCCCGCGTAGCTTCTGGAATGGAAGAGAAAGATTAGCAGGTCAACTTCAAACATTGAGCCAGATGCACACAGCTGGTGTTAATCTGCATGACCCTCATTACCCGCAACAGACCTCTGCCAAACTATGGCAGCCAAAGAGCTGGCCAGATTTTTGTTACTAACATCACCTCGACCTATTAAGGCAGGGGGGAAAATAATTCAAATCCAAATTGCTTCTCACTATTTGTTGCTGTTTATACTTTGCCAGAGCCACAAAACCCAAGTCAGTCAGTTTCTCTTTGGTTTGCAGTCGGTCAGCTCCAGGCACTCAGGGCTGCAGTATCTGGGGCTGCCAGTCCTGCAGAGAACATTTACTTGTTTAAAAGCAACTCTTTCCACTGGACTTGGGTTTAGCTAATTGTACCATTTCTATTGATCTTGAGTTTTATAAAAAGCTTGGCTCCTGATTCCATGCTGTCAGCAAAATTATGCTTGGGGGCCAAATTTGGTTTAGTCTGGCTCTCACAAAACAATAAACGGGAAGCACTGACATAGGTTTAAAGTAGTAAACCAGAAATCATTTAAAAAATAAATCTCTAGAATGACTGTCCAACTAAAGTAGTAAAAGGTCACTTATTCCCAGCAAATATCATCACCGCACGCTGTTCAGAGATTGGAAACATGAGCTGGTTGACGACTCCTTGAGCACCATCCAACTGAGATTTTCTACGGCCCTTCTTCCCGACCAACCCTCTTCACATCACCTCAAAACATGGGTTTGTGGGAGGGAGAGCTTGCTGACGGCTCGTTATTTAAAATGGTTGTTTTCCCACAACAAGAAAATGGGAAGAGGAGAGCTTCCCGTTGCCGTTTGACCCACCACAACACACTGAGCCCTTTCAAAACCCTCGCAGGCTCTAAGTGTTGTAGATGATGTAACATCATCAGACATCTGCCAAATAAATAAGCAAGCTCCAACATGCCTCCCTCCAAACCTGCAAAGCAATTTCCATCCCAGTACAGGAACTTGTACCAGGGTTTAATACTCTCTTCAATATATCCCCTTCCACAAAGAAAATCTGTGCCCGCTGCTACAGAAACACGCTTAATCCCTGTAAGCAGATGTCAGCCTCCAACGCTGAGAAAATGACTTTGTTCTTTAGGATCAGGAAATTTAAAATGCAAGAAGTTGAAATGCCCTGATGAATTTGGCAACTTAAACCCTGATAGGAAGTACCTGCTTTCTGAATAGCTGCCCAATTAAAAGCTTGCCGCTGTTTTATGCACCCATAATTCAACATGAACAGTCTTTTGCTAGTTGACAATATATCCGCTACGGTCAAAGAGCAACACAGCTGAAAAAGAGAGGAGGGAGCTGCCTGAAGCAAACGGCCCGAATCCCGCAGCATCGCCCCATGCAGCAGCTCTCAGATGAAAACCTCCTCGAGCCAGGGTTGCTCCGCAAGGATCCACCAAACTCCGCACAAGCTCCACCAACTGCCCTGGAGGGACACCAGGTCGCAATAACTCTCTGCAATAGAGTTGGGGCCTGGAACCACGTCTCAGATGTACAGCAACACCTTCCCTCTCCCAGCAACCCAACACGGTTTCCCGCTCACAGAAATAAAGGCATCTCCCTTCAATATACAGCAGGTAAAGTAAGGCTCCAGTATGCTGCAGGTAAGATAAGGCATCTTCCCATTTATTCACACCAGCACTGGCAGAGATGGGGTGGGGAAAACCAAAACAAAAAGCACAAAAAGGGGATTTTCATCAAAAAGTAAACAAAAATAAAAGCCAAGAACACACAGAAATGATCAGCCTGCCTGCAGGATTAGCAACTGCAACAACAAAAAGCAAGAAACAGTAGCAATCCCCTTAGCCAAACTAGAAATAGAGCTGGCAGGCTTCCCATCACAGCCTGCTTGCCACCATGCCACCAAGGGCAAAAGGCGGCGAGGCTGGAGCAGAGGCTGGAGCAGGACCCTCATCAGGCATTAGGCAGCAGCTTCAAATATTCAACCCAGGTCCCGATCCACCTTCATGTCGGCTAAGAGAGTCTCCCACCAGTTGCTGGGCCAGGACAAAGTCATTCGTCCATTTACCAAAAAGTCTCATTTACTTGTGTTGGTTGTCGCTTTCTCTCAGCACAGCCGTGTTTTCAAGAAAGAAATGCTTTCCCTGTAAACAGGCAGAAACTGAGCTAAAAATAGGGTCCCCACACACACCTTGTGGAGCAAGGAGGGCTTGGCAAGAGAGGGACTATGTCTATAAGGAGTTCAGGCAGGACCGACAGTAGATGAGCAACCTTTCTGGGAAATTTTATCTGTGTTACTGCACGTGCACAAAGGGTATCAGTTTGGAAGTCTTAAAACATGCTGGCGTGAATCCTAATGATGGGCAGAACTGTCGTTCCACTACGATTAAAATCTGCGTTGATACCCAGGGCTGGGCCAGGCGCTTTCCCCGTTTTCCACCGCCTTCGGAGGGGTGCGGAAAGCCCCGGGGAGAGGCTGCGCTGGCCTCGGTCCAGCACTCAGGTCGGCAGCAGCTTTGTATTTTGTGTGAGAAAAATCTGTGATACCTGTCTATACTGAGGTCGGAGCACTCCTGTTTTCTCCCCTCAGGACTCCCCTCAATCGGAGCTCCAGCCTTCTTCAGGATCCATTTTGTCTTATCTGCAAAGGCCTTTTCTTCTCTTTCACTATTCTAGAAGCTCGTAGTGAAACCCAAGCATCCCCAACAACTACTGTAAATCCCCAGTCCTTTTTTCCGATTTAAGAATGGCTGCAACAGTACGGTATCATCATACAGTACTTATCCTTGAAAACATGTTAACTCCAATTCAACAATCCTATTACATATGCTCCTAGCATTTGTACAGAAGAGATTTAGCTCTTAGCTCTCCATTGCTTTATCTCTTTCCCTGTTTGCCAGTGCAGAAATTATCGCAGGCTATAGACAGGTCACGTCCAAATGCTTCTCCTATCTTGCTGCAAATCTGGAAAAAAAAGCAACCATCACGTAGCTTGCACTACCCTGTCAAGCTTCCCAGCTCAGCTTTTAATAGCCACCCCCCTGAAGTGCAGTGGAAAGAGCCGGTTATGCTATCTCCCTAGCACCCCGTCTCTAAGCGATGCTATCAAAAAGACAACTTGCACGACCAAGGGGTCTGTTCAATCCCCTCCTGAGGAGTGCAGGGCAGAGGGAACCCGTGGCACACTCGTAAGGATCAGGGTCGCTTCAGAAGTGACGGCAGTACGAGTCTAACAAGCTAAAGGGCAAAGAGCCCGTCTAGAGCAGAGCAGTCAGAAGGGGAGCTCCCAAGAGCAGAGATGGCAAAAGGACAAAATGAGGGGAAAACAAGAAACACGGACACATGCACGGATGGAAAAACCCACCATCTATATTTCAGTGATTTGCCCTAAAACTTGGGGCTGGGGTGGTAGGGTAAAACCACACCAGCATACCACGCTGCTGGCAGGGGGAAATCATCCCGTCCTGCTCTCTTCTGCCTCTGATCCCCCCCAAACCGCATGTACGTTCTTACCTCACGGGCACTGTCAGCTGCCCACGGCCCTTCCCGTGCCCAACACTATTCATGCCAACCCACTGCTTTTGTCAGCAAACTGAGCCACCATCGAGCTGTCTCCATGTCTCAGCAACACACCCTCCTCTTGCCTAAAAAAAAAAATCTAGAGCTAAAACACCTCTGTTTCATTTATTCCAAGTGCACTGTTCCTACAGGCCTATCCCTTCATGATATGTGTATACATTTGTTGAATCATTATCTTCTACATCTAATACTGAAACCCTGTTTTAATGCTATTTTGCCATTCACCTGCCAGGGATATCCTCTCTCTTTCACTGCGGTACCCTCTTCTGTACTCTTGCCCAAGACCTGTCTCTTACCTCATCCCATTTTTTTCCTCGTATCACACCTCCAACACATTCTTGACAACTCATAGTTTAATCACTGTTAGCAAGTCTAAACCCCAGCTATGCAGCATTTGCCAGCAAGACAGCTCTATCTCCGTGAGAACATCAGCCCAGCCTTCTAAATACACAGCTCTCAGGCCACCATCGCGGGCTCCATGTCTCAGCAACACCCCCTCCTCTTGCCTAAAAAAAAAAATCTAGAGCTAAAACACCTCTGTTTCATTTATTCCAAGTGCACTGTTCCTACAGGCCTATCCCTTCATGATATGCGTATACATTTGTTGAATCATTATCTTCTACATCTAATACTGAAACCCTGTTTTAATGCTATTTTGCCATTCACCTGCCAGGGATATCCTCTCTCTTTCACTGCGGTACCCTCTTCTGTACTCTTGCCCAAGACCTGTCTCTTACCTGTTTCATTTATTCCAAGTGCACTGTTCCTACAGGCCTATCCCTTCATGATATGCGTATACATTTGTTGAATCATTATCTTCTACATCTAATACTGAAACCCTGTTTTAATGCTATTTTGCCATTCACCTGCCAGGGATATCCTCTCTCTTTCACTGCGGTACCCTCTTCTGTACTCTTGCCCAAGACCTGTCTCTTACCTCATCCCATTTTTTTCCTCGTATCACACCTCCAACACATTCTTGACAACTCATAGTTTAATCACTGTTAGCAAGTCTAAACCCCAGCTATGCAGCATTTGCCAGCAAGACAGCTCTATCTCCGTGAGAACATCAGCCCAGCCTTCTAAATACACAGCTCTCAGCAGGTCTGATGCTACAGGCCAGGGACAAGCCCATGGAGCAGGCAGCGCTCTCGAGAAACTTGCCCTTTATGTACAGGTATTAATATAACAGCGGCACTTACAGATGCTTTTTGACTCATCTTGCAGCAGCTCCACTCGAGGAGCACTAACTGGAATGTACACTGAGAGGAAAGGAAGGATTAAGACAAATGGGATCCGCAAGGCGGTTTTGTCTGTGCTGATCACCCCACCAACTGAATATTGACAGTAATACTAAAACTGAAGGGCAGGAGATGTCACTCAGAGTACACTTTCACTATTAGTTCAAACCAAGATCGTGAAAAGGACAGCACGACCCAGGGCTGCACATTCCCACTGGCTCCTTCATGCCACCCGAGCATGGCTGCACCCACGTGTCAGTCAAATCAAGCTGCCCGAAAACGCATCTAATGAAACCAGGTCATTTTTCAGCCACGTGGCCTGGGAGCGCTGGGAGACACAAGCAAGGTAGTAGGAATACGGGGCCCAGCAAAGGAAGCGGTGGGATAATACCATCCCCTTCAACAGCAACTCAGTCCTGGAGCATTAAAAAAAAAAATTAAAAAAAAAAAGGTTGTTTTTTTTCCTGAAAAGTAAGCCAAGAGAAACAGGGAGCAGGCTGCAGTCAGCCCCAGCCATGCTCCCTCAACACCACCAATGCTGCTCAAAACAGTTTCTTCTGTGTTTTTCCCAACCAGTCTCTAAGGCAGATTGCTGGTTTGGCTTCAGCACCTGTGGGGAACATCCCATCTTGTCCTGCGAGCACAGCAATCCACCCCACAACAAGCCATTTCCCTTAACCAAGCCAGAGTTTCACTAACAACATTGCATACCAAAAAAAGGCTATGAGGTGCTTAGGAATAATCCCAGCCTATTCTGCTGAGCTGCATCTTCTCTCCACCCTTGCAGCATCGTGAACTCCTTTAACCGTGCCGTTTTGCTCTGCCCCCGCAGCCGGACCCCCGAGGTGTGCCTTTCACAGCCCCTCACCCCTGACCCACTGCTTCCTACATCAGTTTCTCATCCTCTTCCTCCCTCTCTTATCTGGCGCATTCCCACCAGCCTACAAACCCAGCCTTTGTCTTGTCCTCTGAGCAGCGCTGATCCCCGTGCCCTCTCCCCACCCTTGCTCCCCCTGGTCACCCGGGGCTATTAACTGCACTATGGTATTCAAACACTGTAAAGTTTAGGAACATATAAAAGTTTTTATACTTTGGGGGGGGGGGAAAGCTGTTGTGTGTACGCCAGGCGGTTTTATTTAAAACACAGCTTATACCTGAATCCAGACACCAGCGATTGCAGATACAGTCCTTCTCTCCTCACCTGGCTGCTGGCCACATGCCACCACTATGTCTGCTTTCCTCGTGCCCTCCTCTACACCTCCCCAAGGTGCCAGCTCTTAGCTGGCTGCTTCACCTATCGCCTGGCTCACCCCACACTGCCTGCCTTCCTCATGGCTCCCACCAGCCATCACCCTTCCCGACGTTGTTCCTCCAGCGGCCACATGCCTGCACAGCCCCAACTCCGAGGGGGCCTCCGGGCAGTACCGCAGCATAGGCCTTGGGCAGCAAGACGGCAGCAGCCACAGACCCTTTTGCCAGATTCCTGCCTTGTTACCACATCAAAACAGCAGCTCCTCCGGCCAGCTCTGGCGTTACCACAGGCACACTGTGCACGCCAAACTGAGCATGCGTTTCCAGCGCAGGAGTAATGTGGTGCTGGAGGGGCTCACCCAGGGGCACAGCAGACTGTTGTCAAACGAGGCCATGGCAAAAGAAGCTGAACATCTTAAGGGATACACTGCGACTTGAACTGAAGCATCGCAGGCCTCAGGGAGAAAGTACATGACATGCCGTGATTGCTGTCATGCAGAAAACCAGACTGGATGGGGGTCTTCACCTTCCGTTTCTGTTCTGCAAGCGGTTCTCCAGAGCAAGAGCAGCCCTTGCAGAAATGCCTCCTGGCTGAACAAGCTCATCTGTGCTCACAGTCCCCTCTCAAAGGGGATTCCCAAGGATTCCCAGACAAAGAGCTGCAGGTACAGATGATCATCACCAGGTGCAGATAATCACCACCACTGTTCTGTCCTCAAGTTTCTGTGAATCTACGTACCAAATAGATCAAAGAGGGCAACCTCCTCTCTGCTTGTATTTCCAGCTTTGCCTTCAAGTCAGCCTCTCTGATGTTACTGCTTCTCTTTCACTACCGCTCTTTCTGTCTTCTGGTCCTGTCCATGGCTCTGGCCTTCTATTATGCTGTTTGCTACATTGCCAACATGACTTTCTCTGTGCCCATCCAGCCCTTCTCTTCCTTCAAACACACTCTTTGCATCAGTTTCTCCAAAAACACCTTCTTCCAGTTCATGTTACTGCTTTCTTTATGACAGGGCTGTGAGATCTGAGCTTGCGCAGGACTGAGCACATCCCTTCCAGACCAATGTGGCAAGTAAATCCTCTCAGAACATGTGCAACAGCATCAAACAAGGTGACAACGTGCATAATGTTCCTGCACCAGATCACTGTTTATACACATACACACACACACAAAAATGCTTGTAAATGCTTTCTGAGAGGGAGGAGGGACCAGAGAGCTCTTCTAACCTACACAATTCTACAATTCTGTCATCTTTTTGCAAGCAAAATAATAAAGACTAGAACTGGAAACAACACTGCTCACTTGACAGCATACAGCAGAGGTCTTCTGGCTCTGCTGTAGTGCCACAGTGACCTTTGCTGTGACATTTCATTTCTCAAAAAAAAAAAAATTAAAAAAAATTTCACAAGTCATTCCCATTAAAGCTGATATGACATCAAAGGTCTTCTTTTGCAATGCACCTAGTAATCTACCAATGATGTAAATAAGTAGATAATTGCGACTATGCTTAAGACTGAGGAACATCACTACAGTATAACATATTATTATTGTATCACCTGAAAAAGACATGTAAATATAAACCAACAGTAAAAGTCCTCACTGCTCAGAAAACACTTCATACTTTCCCCTTCCTTCAGTCCTCTTTGATAGGGTAAGGAGGGTTGACTTATCTAAATATGCTATTTAAATGAGTCATTTTTGACAGCCATTTTGGCAGTCTCCTGAAGAGACGGGAGCTGGCCATGACTAGTGGTGCACAAACCAGAGACAGGCACGTGGGCTGGAGGCTGAGCCCCTCAGCCCCTTCCCAGCACACAGCCGCAGGAGCAGAAGGACCGATGGCAGCTACCGGGTCCACCAATATCACGGCAGTACCGAGCACTGCAGTTGCCTCTTTGGCACCAGGAAAACAAAGGTGTCATTACCAAACAGACCTGGCAACCTAAATTCAGGAACCCCTCTTGGCACCGGCTGAGATGTAGATAAGGACAAGGAGCTCTGAAGTTCGCTTTCCTGTAGAAAGCAAATTTTACCGTGGTAGAGAATTGCGGGCTCTGTCCTGTTTCAGGCCCAAAGGTGCCTGTGCCTTCCACCGGCGTTTTCCAAAGGGATAATTTCGCCCCTAGAAAGTGGGGAGCTCTTCAGTTAGCACCAGTAAGAAAGAGATGATGTTTAGTTTGATAATGCGACTGTCAGTGGGATTTTGAAATGTCACTCCCACACCTAGCAGATGCAGTTGGCTCATTCCTCATTTTAGAAAAATGTACTGAAGTTCCTTTTGTAATAGATGCAAAATGTTTCACAAGGCCGGAGCCTTATTTTGGGGGAAAAAAAAACCAAAAAACCCAAAAAACAAACCTCTCCTTCCCTTTCAATTGAAAGGCATTTTAATCAATTCTCTTGAACATATTTAAACTGTTCTACCCTTTTTAAAGGTGCTTTTGCAGGGACAAGCTATCTCCTTAAGTAAAACCCATATGGCACAGAGCTGAACTAAAAATGCCCAAAACCAACACAAAAGAGCGAGCTGATGTTTCAGGAAGGTGGATCCTCCACCTGTCATCATTCTTGGCCCTGACTTTGCCAAAACATACATCTGTGAATAAGTCTGGAAGGATGACCAAGACAAATGTTTGTATAATGGGAGCTTGTTTTCACAGCTGGAGTGACAGTATAAAAAACAAGAGGAGACACCAAAAACCTGTGGGAGAAAGATGACTTGAGTTCCAATTAGTTTTGGTACCCTATCTTACAAGTGAGCTCACCTAATAATTTGAGTACCAAAACTAATCTGTTAGATGAACTGGTTTTTCTTTTAGTATGAATTTTCAATCCGTATAAAAATTGTCCCTTAAACACCACAAACCCACCTGCACTCTTCGCATCCTCTTTACCCCTTCAAAATTCTTCCTCCTCTTTGGACAAATGCACCTGGAAGAAGAGGAAAGCCCTACAAAACAGCCCCAAATTTACAGTACTTTGAATGCAGGATATATGAAAAAGCAGATGTGGAAAAAAAATTTATTCCTGAGTTAACATTTCACTCGGAAATAAATCTTTGATTTCTATCCTGTGGCAACTAAATCTCCTCTCCCTGCAAATCATGACATTGAACTTCACGGAAATTGGACCAGGATGCTAGGAAAACTGCCGTGACATTTTCTAAGGGCCCAGATCTATATACCCATATGCTGGTCTTTAACTTCATCAGCTAAACATATTGGATTTGTTTCTTAAGGTTGGAACAACATTATTTACCCTCTGTTCCATCATGCAAAGTTTAAAAGTGAACTCAATTGGTTTTGCTGTTTGTCCTAAAACTAAGGCAATGATCACTTTATCATCAGCATTAAATTCAGCTTGCTCTTAAACCTCATCACAGTTCTCTAAATTGCTCTTCTGTTTTCACAGGGGGGTTTGGTTGAATTTTCTTCTTTGAGAAAACTGGCTATATACAAATATACCAGCCCATGAAACGGTCACCAACATTTGGTAGAGAAAGGAAGACAAACAAACCCCGTACCAAATTCTGTGCAGTTGTTATCCTCCATTACACAAACACTTGGCAGGCTTCCATTATAAAATTTATGCACTAAAATGAGCCCTCACAATTGCAATCAATTGCAACAATCAAGCGTAAGTAATTTTAAAAAAAAAAAAAAAAAAAAAAGGTAACCATGGAATACAGTGTTACAGCACTGCAGTGGTTCCTCTATTTATTAATAATTATGTCCAATACAGTCTTTCTATCCATCGTTCGTAAGGCTGCAAGCACACAACCCATAAGCAGAGTAATTTCTCAACAAGAAGCTTCCTTCTGCAATGCCCCAGAACGTTTCCTTGTCATTTCATTTTTGGCACTCTCTCCCCATCTTGGGGAAGGAGGCTGGGAAGGGACCCTACAAACTCTTCAGTGTAGCAGATGCCGGCCTCCATCTCCTCACACCCCAGCTTTATCCAGCACCTCTTGGGCTGCTTCACATACATGTGCACGCACCCCGCTTTTCCCTTAAACCTTCCTTAAGGTTTCCTTAACCCCTGTTTCTGCAGACAAGTGACCTGGGCACCGCTGCCCTCTCCGCCCTTCCTCGCCCAGGACCCACCTGCACGGTGCTAAGGGAGGGGACGGTGCAGCTCCGCAGGACGCCCTTGGGGACAACCTGGCCCTGGCTCTATAGATTATTCCCAGGGCTGGATCCCACCTCCGGTGCTGCTAGCTGTCGAGTAGCAGAGCACAAGGGCTTTCCAGGAGGGGCAGGGAGGGACGGGTCCCCAAAGCAGCACCGGAGCTGCCTGTCACCATAACAACTTGCAGAGCTGGGACGTGCACATCAGCACTTTGAAAACATGAGCCTTATTTCCTCGCTACGGTGTGGGGAGGGGTGACGGGTTAAAAGCCATCTTACCAACCAACAGCAAAGCATCAGGAACACTCCTCAAAAAGATTTTTATGACCATGAATGACTAAGACAACTACACAGTGACTTGGTTGATATGCATTTTTTTTAATCGTCCTCTTTGACGCAGATGGTATATATTGTGTATAGTACGGTGCCAGAGCAGAACTCAAAGTTACGGGCAGCTTTGTACAGATTTTTTCCCCCTTGAAACAACAACTCATGAAACTAGTAATAAATGTTATATTGTTTGGAACGAAAAGCAGATAATGTATATAAACTTCTGGAAACTAATCACATATGGCAAGAATACGCTAGAGAATATAGAATACTCTAGAGAATGCAAATAATGAAAAAATCCTCTCTGTAATTCAGTGTAAATATTACATCTGATTGTCTCTTCTCTCCCACATGCATACAAGCAAATCAGTGTCTGGCATCCCACTTTAATCTGAGCAGTCCTCCATCTCCTATACTAACAATCTACCTAACTTCTGGCCCCCAAGAACCTACATCTTGCATGTCAGCACACATTCAAACTGAATTACCTGCCACTGTTTTAATTCACTTCTGGGTTTTGGGTTGTTTGTTGTTTTTTTTAAACAGGTCACAGCTGTATTATAAAGGAATATCGATAGATAAATAAGCATATGGTATTAAACGAACATTTTATGTTTCCAAAGAGAGGAGTAAGAAAAGCTTGCATGGTACAGCTTGATTAAATCAGAAGCAAAGCCCTCAGGTACTACACATTTGTCTGCCTTCTTCAGTTCCTAACTGCAGATGCTCTTCTGACCCAGACCTATCACACTGAAAAGAGAGCATAAACTCATCATTCTTTGTATCATCTAAAAGCTACTTACAGTGGTCAACATAAAACAAATCAAGCCATTTTGGACACAACAGAAAGCCCACCAACACAAGTTTAAGAATTTTCCATGGACGTCACTTGGCTTTGGTCCAAGCCTGTAATGTCATTTCTCACTGACATCCTTTTGCACCACGAAATTCACTTCACAATTCGTATCAGATAAAGCCAAAGAGGCCTCTCAGCAAAAAGTCCAGAGAACCAGCTGACTCTTCAGCAAAGTCTACCATAAAAAAAAAGCATTTGGCATGATCAAAAATGGATTTAGTCTAATACTGGTTCATATGACACTAAATAGAAGCTGGTATCTAGCACATCTTGCTTTTATTTTATTTTTTCATTGAAGGCACCTGTTGTTCTCATTCAAGATGAGGGTTAAGCTGTTTAAACAGCCAAGTTACTTTGCGAGCTACTTCACTTAGCACACAAGCAAGCCCAGGCAAGAGAAAGCATCCCTCCAAAACATAGCTTCTCCCCAGAGACAGCACAGGGGAAAATTTGTAGAGTAAATACGCTCTGTGACTGCAGAACAAGCCTCACACTCAGCGTTTCAGCACAGTGTATTCCATGATTGCTTTCCCCCCCCCCATCTCTGAAATGCACGTTGCAATGGGTTCTACCATCAAACTCAAATCAATTCGGCTTTTTGCTCACAGACTGAGCCGCACAGACTGAACCTGCGGGTTCAAGTTGCTGCACCCCTCCACCCCTCCAGGCAAACCAGCCAGCGTCAGAAGAACGTGACTGTCAAAAATGATACCGGAAAACAAGAGCTACAAAAATATTTTTTTTATATGAAAAGTCTTTCAGTTGAGGGATGAAAGTTTTTTTTCAAAGGAGAAGAGAAATCCTAGAAGACCCATCCATCCCATGGCCATTCACCTGGGAGGATCAGACGTGTCTTGGGAAGAAGAGCAGGAACCTGAACCCAGGCTCCTACTTCCCAGCTGAGCCCCCCCATCACTGCCAAGGCAACGCTCATCATTCGAGTCCAGAGTGGCTTCTTTACTCCCTCTCTGGTTCAAATCCAGTTTTAAATCCAGCATATTGAGAACGTTTCTGAATTCTTCAAGTTCTATAGGACAGCATTTACATTTTCAATGCAACTGCAATTAAAAGTTATGCATAAAACGCAGGGGTGATGTCAAGTTATTTAAAATTCCTCATTTTGAGTTTGCATTAAGATTAAGAGGAGAAACAGCTAGGGAAAGGTTTAAAAAAAAAAAAAATGAGCTGTAAGGGATAGTTTTAAATATAGCAAAAAAGGAGATGGCTAGAGGAAAGGATTTGGAGGAGAACTGAAGCTGATAATCAGGAAAGGGGAATATAACAACACAGACTGCAGAATGCCCTCCAAAAGCAATGAAAAGATAATCATCGCAGAAAGCACTGCCACAGCAGAAGATGATCAGCAGCTGAACACATCTCTCTAAATTCTCATGCTCCTGCAGTGCTATGGAAATGCAATGATATCCCAAATACTGGAATTTTCTTAGATTGGAGAGAGAGGGAAAAGAAAATGGCCACACTCCGAAAGTATCTTAAAATATTTCCTGTGTTGACTAGCACAAAAAAACCAAATAGTAGCAGAGACATATACCCATGCTCCCAGAAGGGAAAGATCTCGTTAATTGGCCATCCCACTCCTCAGCCTCGGAAGCGTGCTGCCAAGCTGCTCCAGGTACCAGGGGCAAAAGGTCCAAGAGCAGCCACTTAAGCAGGTAACTTCAAATCTGGCATGGCCAACCCAGGCACTACACGACTTTCAAGATCAGGTGTTTACTGAGCAGATGACTGTTCAGATAACAAGCTGTAAACAAAATCATACACATGGATACACAGGAGAAATACTTTGGCTTCAAAGGCATTTTTCTTCAGCATGTAAACATTGCAGGAATTTCTCTCATGACTCAAATAGCATTACTCTGCACACAAAGTCAAGTCCACTCACGGCACGGTTTATTTTTGTCTGACCATTAGAAACAAAACAACAGCCTTTAACTGCTCAGAGAGACTGCAGTACAACATCCTGAGGTTCAGAGATGTTCTGCAACGAAGGGATAAGCTATTTTTGGAAATCTATTTGGTTGCTAGGGCAAATTCTTGTAATGATAGGCACCATCCACCAAGCAGAATCTGGTTTGCGAGTCAGGAGAGGAGGAAAAATTAAGATGAGAGATGACTAACCAGGGTAACGTGAGAAACCAAATGAAATGCCATGCTATACAGAAACATGGTTAGGGCTTCAATCAAGACTCAGCTGAACTCCTACGTGAAACGCGCCTGGTTGTTTTGAGCCAACGGAGCCTACATCACAGGCTTGAAAGAAATTTCAAAAGGTTGTACAAAGCATCCTGCTGCCCCCAAGGCAGGATTAACTATATCTAAACAGTACCTTATGCAGAGCATACCACTACTGAATCATAAGCATTTGTTCATACAACTCTCTCGTATCAATATTATTTGTCTCTTACACAAGGGAGTAAATGAGGCAGACAGAAATGAAGCAGTTAGCCCTCAATTGCACACTAAGTCTCCTGCAAAATTAGGAAATCATTCCAAATGCTCAAAAACCCACAAATAACTGATGGATCAGTTTTCTAGGAGCTGTATGCATGGATATCTTCTAATTTTCAAAATTACTGGAGCCTCGGCTCACATCAACCTGTTACACATCTTACATATTTTATAAAAGACCATGACAGTTTTGCTACCCAAATTCTAAGCTTTCAGCTCAAGAAATGTCTTTTGAAAGTTAACAGGGCAAAGATGGTAAAGAAAGGACAACGGGAGGAGGGAGGGGGGTTATAAACTATTTTCCATTTTCCCCACGAACAGTGAAGAATGGAAACTTGCATGCTAATGTTCAAAAACACCAGCTTTGGATGATGCAAACTGGAAAAGGTTGTATAATTTATACCTTACTGCCATATCTTCTGGTCAGCTTTGTGCTGAACTCAACCGAGATCAGAAGAAAGTGTGCAGATCAAGTTTAGGAAACCGCCATACTCTTCTTGGTAGCCAAGTGCTTTGCATGTCAGAAGAAAGCTTCTGTAATTAAAATAGTACCTCCCTTACAACTGAGAACAGAGAATATTTAATTAGGCTTTAAACTGTTGAGGAGAGGCTTATATAATAATCTCACCTAGGCCTCACAGTCAAAGAAAAGTGCCTACCAAGACTTAGTCAAATTTAAGCATACCTCACTGGTAACAGATAGTACTCCCAACACAACCTGGCATTAAAACTGAATTAGTGTACTCTTTTCCTCCATTTTGACTTCTGAAATAGAAAGGTTCAAATCGATGAGAGATTTAAACATTGCAGAGACCACGAACTAAGTGAAATTCATTAAGCCACCAGACTTAAGGATTACTGCTGTAATCTGTAGGAGCAATGCTAAGAGCAGAATGACCACTGAGACTGAAGCCGAAACCTCTGCCACAGGCAACCGACGGACATCCAGCAGGGCAGACACCTCTGCCACAGTCCTAGGCACGTTTCACGGGCCTCCGGTCAGCAGGGGTTGCAACACTGGAATAACCACGAACCAGGCAGCATACAAGACACCAATTTGTCCTTCTGTGCCAACAGAGCGCACCCCCAGCCCTCTGCCTTTACGAAAGAGCAGTTTTCAGATAAGGTCCATCTGACTCGTTCACCTTTGGGCTGCAGATTCCTCATGTACATGTGTGACACAGGGACCCCCTGCAAGGGTCATCCCTGCCCATAGGGTGGCACAGCCCTGGCAGAAGGTATAGACGCAGGGCTCCAAGGAACAGTCCAGCATACCAAACCAGGCAGCAAGCCCTCCCCGTTTCTACTGAACATGCGGAGCGTCAGTGCCGCTCAGAGCTGAAGCAGCAGCCCTCCTTTTGCTCCTCCGCTCAGGAAACAAATCAACTCTTACTCAATGGAGCGTTTGGGCAAGTAAAGGTAAGGACCTAGCTGAACT
The DNA here is from genome assembly GCF_000699145.1 of Aptenodytes forsteri. NCBI lineage: Eukaryota > Metazoa > Chordata > Aves > Sphenisciformes > Spheniscidae > Aptenodytes > Aptenodytes forsteri. Next base: position 6,812,514 of record NW_008795695.1, read on the forward strand.
ATTCAGAGCTCAAACTGCAGCTGCCTTCAAACCCTTATCAACCATAACACTACCAAACACAAGGTTTTGTACTCTTCCAGCTGCCTCCCATGGCAAATGGGACTGCTTTTATGTGGGATTTCCCTAGCCAGTCACAAAAACTTGGCAATTCTCCATATCCACAGTGCGTTCTGCTGTACGAGCTCCAGCCGAGTCACCTGCACCACTTGGAGGCAAAGTACAAGCAAGAGTAAGGCACTCCCGAGTTTCTGCAGTGATCCAAAGACGCTACTCAGGCCCTGTAAGGACCATACTGTGCACGTGGGTACACACACACAGCAGTTTAAGAAACGGTATTGTTTGCTTTAGGTACTGTTAAGGAGGCTAATGCTTCTAAATAACTCAATTTTGAAAAAATGGGGCTTAAATACCATTGAAACCTAAGATCATAAAGAGAAAAACACATGTGCACATGCTTCTAAGAAACCAAACAGCTTTTCAAAACAGGATTTCTCTGACATACTCCTAAAAAAGCTTTTTTACTTAAACCATCATCAACTGAAGAGCAGGAAAAAGACTTCAACAAATTTGTCAGTAAATACCCCCATTCTATACAGGTAAAAACATTGGCACAGAAGTAATCTAATGACTTCCTAAGCTGATAAGATACCATTATAAATTACAATATACATGCACATGTGATATTTGTATATGAACATATACATGTATCACAATGTATAGCTTTCTTTAAACAACTTCAGGAGAGAGTTTGGTCATACGATGACCTACCTGTACAGAAAAGACTAAAGGGAAAGATAATCTCTAATCCAAGTGAAATCCATCGCAGTCAGGAGACCCATCCTATTGAAAAGATCAGACAGGGAATGAGGAAACCCAGCTTTTATTTCCCACAGCGTCGTTTCTTTCTGGGCAGCCCCACTACATCTCCCCAAGCCTCTGCCGCTCCTTCAGTCGTTGTCCTTACGGAAACCCAGCTTTTATTTCCCACAGCGTCGTTTCTTTCTGGGCAGCCCCACTACATCTCCCCAAGCCTCTGCCGCTCCTTCAGTCATTGTCCTTACAGGCAGGCTGGCAGCTTATTTATGGAAAGGGCTCACTTTTGCTATGGGTGTGAGCGTTTACCTCCATTAAGGTCCTCATCTCCCTTCAAAGGGCCCTGCACACAGATAAGCTGGCTTCTCTTCTCTGCTTCCTGCTGAAGGGAATATGGTTTAATAAATATTGGGAGGGAATCTGCCTGTAGCTTTACTAGACTGCATAAATGGTTAAAATTTTCCTAGAGCAGCAGAAAGCTTGTCGGGAGGACACAAAATGTACAGCTGCACAAATGTAAGATTAGGGAAGGAGGATGGAAGGTACCAGGAGGTCTGAATTATTTTCAGTGAGATTCATACACAGGCTCACCCAGTCTCCTGACAAGTACTCTGATTTTAAAAGGCTCTTTAATCTGCCTTAGATCTATATAAACAAAGATCATAGAAACAATCGTATATAGCAGCCTGGGAAAACGGAATACTGGTATCATCTTTCACTTTGTAGCTTTATGTTGGAGAGGAGGGAGGAGAAGGAAAGAGGGAAGTAAAGTAACCACGCTCAGCATCACGGCTCGACGTGAACAGGCCTGTTTCTTTTGTTACTTTGGGCCATCAGGATAATTAAATCCTTTATAATAGCTACCGATCCGAGTCAGACAGCGCGTATAACTGCAAGCCAACTTCTCTAAGTTGCACAAAAGAGCTGCTACATATTGCAAAATAGCCTCTGCGCCTTGCTCGGCGCTTTCGGGACAGATTCTGGCGCTGCTACTTCAGCAACGCCGTACCATGCCAATCGGCCAGACTGACGGACAGCCTCAGCCCGCACCAGACATGGAGCCCCGCACGTGGAGGTCCGGTGCCATTTGGGGAGCAAGGTGTCTGAGGTACAGCCTGCCCTGTGCCACCCGGGGGACCCTGCGGCAGTTCAACCACAGCTCAGACGCCACACGCGTTTTTGGGAGAGCGGTGGAGTTGATGGAAAGGTCAGTGAGTTGCTGCACTTCTGTTTCCACCCCTCCTCCCCCAACTGCAGAGTTTCTAAATTAATCTGGGTCTTTAGGCTTGTCGGCTTTTATTGCTGTTTCTTAAGGAAAGCCCAGCCTTCATGCTACAAACCACAGGGCTGAAATCCCCAGACAAGTTTAGTAAGTGCTTTTTGCAATTCGCCTTTGCCCTTATTCATCCAAGTGTACTCCCTTAAGTGTCTCCTAAAAAGCTAAGATAGGAAATGCGCTTAGTTTCTTCCTTGTTTTTCCCTCCCTGCAACATTTTAATCAAAATGCGCCAGCCAGCTACATCCAGCAGTCGCAGGGCAGATGGGAACAGCACCGCTTTGTACAGATTGCACTCGACAAGTCACATCAGCAGGGTGCAGCCTGAACCAATAACCCCCCTCCCTCCCCAAATCCTGACCTCTGCTACTCAGAGGTCTCTGACTTGGGGATGCCAGAGGGCAAGAAATCCCGCTTCTGTGCAACAAGACATTGTTAAAGGGAAAATTCCTCAGGGCTTTTTTTTTTCCCTAAATCCTTGACAAGGAGATCTGTGTGTGTATGGCCCACAGTAGAAATAATCCTATGCCTATCAAAATCAAACAGGAATTTACTGACCAGCTCTCACGTGCTGCAGGGACCAAGCCAAAGCCTAGAAACTTACACTGGCTGTCCCGTTACAAAAAAAAAAATTAGTAAAAACGTGGTTAACTAATAACTGGAAACTCTCTGTTAAACTAATCAGAGTGCTGTACTTGGGTAGGGGTGCGCTACAGCTTCCTAGGACGCAGTAACCAACCAAACATAACCCACCATCGGCTCCTGGCAGGTTCAGCTGCTCGGCTGCAACAGCACGCATCTGTTAGCGCTGGCAATTTAGAACTGGAAAGTACTAGGGAGGGCTGATTAATTGCTACAATATGGAATTGCCATGCCTTCATTTTACATTAGCAGCTTCGCAGTTAGCAAAAACCCAAGGGAAAACCAGAAACGGGGGGGAAGGGAAGGGAGGAGAAAGCAGCCCCTCTCAGACATGTCCAGGGCCAGGAGCACCCTCGGACGATGCTCCCTTTTCAGCAGGGCTTCAGCTTTTATCAGAAACAAACAAGGCCTCCACACTCTCAGGCTACGCAGAAAACACCATGGGTGGGAGCTGACACAGCAACGTCCTCCAGACCCCCCAGACAGCCCCAGTGCCCCTCTCCGCCACAGCGGGAGACTGGCAGGGCTGGTGCCCCGGGGGTATGCAGCACTGCAGAGGGACCACAACGGCCACAAGACGGATCGAGGCAACACCATCCATCCTCCTTCCCCACCTCCCTCCTCCTCTTCCCCCCCAAAAAGGAGGGGTGAGGCTTTCGTGGTGACTCCAAGACTGCAAACCTCTTGCTTCGCACCCTCCTCCCCGCCCAGCCCCTGGTGCCACACGTAGGGACCAGTCACCTTAAAAAGTGAAGACCACCCAAGAGCCACCTTTGCCTTACCAGAGTGCAGGAGCAGGTCCAAGCACACGCACCTGAATGGGCATGGGGGCCAGTGACAGCCATGGGGAAATCCCAAATCCTCTGTCAGAGGGCAAGCTCCCCACCAGCCCAAGGTGCAGGGACGCACTGCACGGAGATGCCGGTGTCACAGGCTTCCCGCCAAGATGCTCGGATCCGACCTGTCAGCACAGGGGCAATTTGCACCCGCTGCGGAATCAGGAAGTAGGAAATCCCACCGTGTCTTGCTCCCCGGATGGAGCAAAGCAAGATGACAGCTTTGTTGTCATCTCCCCTGCATCCCTTCCTCCCCCCTCCACATGCAGGCAGCGGGCTTATTTCCAACATGCTTTGCGATACAAACTCAGACGAACAAAAGAACAAAAACTCTCACCCCCTCCCTCCGGAGGAGAGGGGAAAATTCAGGGTTCGGTCTGCCACTCCACTGCTAACTGGCGCCACCGCTGCCAGTGCCACGTGGGCCGCTGAGCTCCGGGTAATTTCACACGCCATATGTGCGGCAATCGGGAAGCGCTGAGAACACAGGGGTGGAGGAGCAGCCACTGCCTGCAAATCAGCAGTGCTATGGGGAGAGAGAAGCAGCAAAACAATATCCACAAGCAACCTGCCACATGCAGTCTTTCCGAGGTGACATAATGCCCCTGGACATGCTCCCAGTCCAACGTGAAAGGCATGTGGACACAGGGCACACTTCGGCATCACCCACCTGCACATGCAGCACCACTGGCAGCGATAAACCCAAAAAACTGCATCCACCCCCACCACCACGCAACCCACAGGCAGGGATTTGGGGGCCAGCATGCCACACAGTGACAGGCAGGGTCAGGGCAGCAGACCCAAGAGCACAGCACACGTGGCTGGTTGCATACCATGCACCTGGCTGAGCACAGTGGCTCTGCCCCATCCCCAGTCTACAGCTGTACTCCTGGGATCTCTGCCTCCGGCTGGGAAACCCACCAACATGTTTCCTGGATTGCCACTGACAGGGACCCACACCAGGCAGGAGAGCAGGGTGCAGGCAGAACAGCCCTCAGCAGGGGTTGGCGATGCCCACACCGGGTGCAAGAGATGAGCATCCTCTTGCCTGGGAGGAGAAACCCTCTCCTTGCAAGGTGGTCCACTGGTGGGTATACAGCGTTGCCAAGCTTCAGGCTTCAAAACCTTGAGGTCTACTTCACACCTGGGGTTTTCCAAGGTTGGGTTTTTTTGTTTTGTTTTTTTTTAACAGCTGCTGGGTCCATGTGACAAATTTTAAGCAAGCGAGACTCAAATCCTCATAATTAAAGAGGCACAGAAATGGGGAGGAGGGAATGCAGGGGGGACACATGACACGACAGACACCCACACACTAAACTGTAAAAACATGAGGTAGAACAGCACAGAAGTTCTTGTCCCAGAAGTAGGAAAGCTTTATTTTTTTCTTGCTTGAAAACACTTCAGTCACTGAAGAAAGAAAGAAAGAAAAAAAAAAAAAAGTTTTAAAAACATGGTCTGACACATCATTTGTACTCACCTTGGCAAGATCTCTTATTTTTCAAAGGTCTAACAGCTTCTAGGTGAATACAGCAGCTCCGGAAAGAGAGAGCTGACAGTACTATCTGCAGAGAGGCACCTTGAAAGCAGAGGATCTGAGTTTTTCTCTGTGTAGTCCCATTAACAGTTTTTGGCCTTCACCGTTCCTCCAGTTGGCTTCTCCTCAGCAGAAGGGTCTGGAGATGAGTTGCGGAGCGGCTCTGGGACGAACACGAGAAACCTCTCCGGAGAGCTGGGCTCCGGCAATTGGGGATGCAGGGCTGATGCACCAAATGGCTGCACCCCGCATCAAGCCTTGCCGTCAGGTACCAGCACACTACCCTGCACAAAGAGCAAACACAGAGCTGACAAGTGCAGCCTTCAGCTACGGTGCGGCATTTTGCTTGTGTTCTATGTAACCATTTATGACTGTTATTCAATTATGAAGGAGAGCTTACCATGGAAACTGCAAGGAGGTGTTTTGTTTAAGATACAGAGCACACTTTTTAAGTAAGAGCTGTTCATCTCTAATATGCAAACATCTGAACTGCATTCAAGGCTTCACATTTAGATGCGTTTCCCAGAAGACGGCCAAGTCCTACTTGGAGGCTATGCACCGCACAGCACACTTTAAAAACAAAGAATTTTTAAATTTTTCCTCCCTAAAGCTAAAAAGCCAGATGAAACGAAGGAATGGATCCGCTCCTTTATGCGGCCACTGTAGGGTTCGACGGGAAATGCCATGTTCCACTGAGGCCCCACGGGACTGTAGCGGCTTAGCAGACTGCCAGCCTACATCAGCCCCCCAAACTGCTGAGCCTCAGGGACTGGTCCCAATCCTGTACGGCCCACAGTCAGTCAGTAAGTGACCTAGTAATCCAATTAGGCAGCAACACAGGCTGTCTAAAGAAATAAAACAAAAGGAAATGGGGAAGGGAAAAGTAACAGGAAAGAAATTATGCCTAAAGCAAAGCGTATCCTCATTACTCCCCTCATCTGCAGCTGCGAGCAGGAGCTTAGCTGGGTGCCCAGTGCCTGGCAGAGGGGGAGAACAACCTACGGAAAGCACAGCTCACATCCCAGCCTAGAAACCTCCCCATCACCAAACACAAGAGCTGCTTGCTGGGTGTATGGAAGACCAGGCAGCGAAGAGACAGTCCTTTCTAGCCAGCCTGGTCGGTAAGCCTTGGCATGATTTCTCCAACCTGTTCTAGCTATTTAAAGTACTTCTCTGGCTTTTGTCGTACCACGTTCAGCTATTGCCAGGTTTTCTGCATGCGTTATCCAGAAAACCACGTGGCTGCAAAGGGACAGGGGAGGGATGCCAAGATTACGCCTTCTGAACACAGCTGGGTGGCAGAGGCTGCTCCCGCGAGCGCTCCCTCGAGGTGGCCATCCCCAGCTGCACAACCCCAAAGAGTATCCTGTGCTTTTCAGAGGATGCCCCACGTCTAGCACGAACACAAACAAGCACATGGGAAACCACCCGTTCAGCTTTAGAGGTCAGACCCCCTAGGAAGAGAAGGGAAACACAATTTTGCAAAGCACTGTGAAAAACACAACAACTGCAAAAAGGGTTAAAACAAATGTTTAAACTGCCAGTGGTTTTCACACACCTAAGAAATGAGCACAGCCAAAGTTTTAAAAACACATTTTAAGCAACTTCCTAGCTGAGCACCAGCTTCCGCTGGGCCATAAGGCAATTACAACTCAAACACAGAGCAAGAGATATCAGCCGCAGATGGATTTGTTTGTGGGTGTGAAAGCTCAAAAGCACGAAAACTATCACATCAGCTTCCATGCTGGAGGCCCAAACAAGGGCATTATCTGGGGTTTTGGAAAACAACAAAATAAAAGGAAAAAAAAGCCTTATAAATGCCATTGCTCTGGAAAATTAGCATTTTTAATAGGAAAGTAAACATAAGGCTTGTTTTATAAGGTGATAACTATCAGCATGTCAGGGGTTTTTTTTATGGTTTCTCCATTATCATAACAAAAGCATGCTGAGCATCTTGGTTGAACTGCAGGAGTTAAAAATGCATAACATCCTAACTTCTTAGAGATAATTTTTCAAACAAGAAGTGACAAGTATGCACTTCTCCTACTACTGATTTCTTTTATGAATAACTTTAACAGCACTAAGTCTGCAGAGAGATCCAGTTATTTTATCAAGATGGACTTGCAATCCAAGATTAAAGTTTGAAAACAAGATTAAGGTTAAGGAGCTGGGCATCCACCTCTGGCTTAGAAAAATCCTTCTCCTGAATATTATCATAAAGGAGTCGTTTTTGCTCTACATTCTGTGACACGACACTGCACGGCGTCATCCATCAATGAAGCGATGCCTCTTGGTAGCCATTCGCCATGCTACCAAAACCTTGGCTGAGTGTGGCCAGGCCCTGTTTTGAGACAGGGTGTCTCCTGCGCTGGTCCAGCTCCTATGCCAGGGGCTTCTCTGGACCAGAAAAGACCCGGGGGCAGCCGAATTGCCCTCCCTGGCCGAGGCCAGACATGGAGCTGCCGAAGCCCATGCCTGCCCAGCCACAGACAGGTTTTTCCACCCCAAGGGTGCCCCAGCATGGGGTACGGCCCCTGGGGGCTCCTCCATGCCCCAGCACGAGGGGTTGCCCAGCAGTAGCAAAGGCAGCACCAGCCTCCCACACAGCAGGGAGCACAGGCCCCGGCACACAGGGCGGCCCCAAAACGTGCTCCCACATGTCCCCCACTGTGGGCAGCAGCAGGCAGGGAGGGACGAGGAGCTTGAGACCCAAGCAAGCAAATCTCGAACGCTGCGGGTTCGCCCCAGCCACCAGGCAGTGTTCATGCCGTTGGCTACACGGGTCTAGGGAGCGACCAGTTTCACAGCAAACAAAACAGTTTTCTACCCTCTCCACAGATGATTAGCAACGCAAGCCTGAAACGTCAAAAACTGACTCTTAATTACCAAAGTCAGCACTTAATGACTCCAATTACATTTCCACTGATTTCTGAAAATTGGATTCTCCACTACACTTGCTGTGTTTAAATTAGTTTCTTACCTCATTCGTGGTAATTATACTTTGACAAACCAAATTAAAATACAGTTGAGATTTCTAAAATCCTACTTAAAAATAGTGGGAATTTAAGAACAAAAAATTTCTTAAGCTTACCACCATCCACATTTTTCATCACCCTCCCTTCAGGGTGCAGGAATGCAGAAGGTTAAAAGATGAGAGATGCAAAGGACAGTATTTTGTTAAAATGCCATAGAAACAGTGCTTTAGTAGTAGGAAACAGTGTTTTAGTTCTGTAACAGTCACTCACTGTCTTATCCCCCCCACCACCCCCCCATCACAGAAATTAGCTTCTCCTTTTATCCTAAAAAACAACAAAAGTTACTCTTCTCAGGCTCACCATCACCAGTACCCCAGAGGACTCCAGCAATGAAAAGATTCAGATGTACATTTATCGGGAGGGAATACATTTCTCACTTACAACTAACAGCTCTCTGTATCTAACCTGCATGCTGAGACACCAGTATCTAGACCTACCATCAAAACATGCCTACGGGATAAGCATTGCTTCTGCAGGACACAGCTACACCTATTTAGGGATGCCTACCCTTTATTAGGGAATTATTTTCAAGTTCCTGCTCATAATTAGTATTGGAAATGGAAAAGGACAAGAAAGTAGGCAGCATATTTGCAAGAAACTAAGCACCAATGGAAAGAATCCATAAAACCATAGTATTTTAAGGGAAAGCCTCTACATGTACTTACTTCATATAATACAGAGAGAGCAGTGATTTCTCCAAAGAGGATGCCCCTCCATATATCCTTCTCCCAAAAGAGGAAGGAAAAGCCATTAACAGCTCCTAATCTCTTTGCCAACCTCAAAGCTCAAACATCTGAAGCACATACCCTTACATCGCAGCAGCCTGGCAATAGCCACGGGAGCTGTCGAGTATCCACAGTGACTATGGCAAAGCCAAGGCGCCCATGCCAGCACTGCAGGCAGCATCGCAGCCCCAGCAATACAGTCACAGGGGTGTGTCTCAGCGCCTGGACAAATTAATCCTAATCCCTGCAGGACCACAGCTGTTCCGGGAGCCAGCTACCTGGCACTGCATCTCAAAGGACAGGCAGGCATTACACTGGCTGGGAGGTTAGTACGCTGAGCAACCAAGCCAGCCCCAAAGTTAGCTGATGGTAAATTAAAAAAAAAGGTTTCAGGTTTCTGAGAGATCACAACTGCCCCAAAGGAGCAATGACAACAAGTCTGAAGCAGTTTGGACCAATGCGGCATGCCATCCTATAGCTCCTTATGGCAAAGGGGTAAGGCATCACAAAGCCCCCACCAGCTCACTACAACTAGAGGGGAAATACAAAGCAAACCACCTGCATGTGTTCAACGTGTTTAGCATTAATTCAAGAGGCAAGGGTATACAGATTTACAGGGTCACATTTTCACTTCGGTATAGGGATATAATATGCTGCTGTCACAGCTACTTCTTGCAATAATACCTTTTCATTATGTTTGTTTCTGCTATATTTTTATTCTCATCTTTCGCGGAGAGCCATTACTCAAGCAGCAAGTTGTCGGATTTTATGTTCACATATGGTTTAAAGAGGTGGCTGTTTAATGTTCCCTATATGTAAATAACTACATGCTGTTTCAGTTCCTGCTGTGCAAGTGAAGGAATGATTAGATTATAAATCTCAAATACAGAAATATGTCAAGTTGGTTTTCATCTACAAATCTATTAGAAAATGTAACGCAGAGTAAGCTCTATCTTCCCGTTTACCCACAAATTCCCACTGCTTTTAATGAGCACATAAAGCAACCAGCAACTGGCAAAAATAGCCCAAAAAGCAGGACTCCAGGGGAGCAGCCAGTAGCCCGGGTGCAGCCCTCTCATAGGCATCCCTCTGCCTGGAGGGAGGCAGGCAGGGCTTTCACCACTGCCGGTGCAAAGCCAAATCAGACGTGGTGATACTGAGGGGGACCATGTACTGAGGATGCCTGGGGAGCCCCCCACGGCCCCCTCCCATGGCACAGCAGGGACCAACAGACCTGCGCCTGGGGAAAGGCCACGTGGGATAAAACAGCAACTCTTGCCACCACCCATGCCAGTGTCCCATGTGAGCAGGAGCCATGACACAGGCAGATGGCTTCACCACCAGCAAAAAGTGACCATCGGACAACACGTGCCAACAGCAACACAGCATGGTAGGAACCAGCAGGGGCAAACACCTGCATTTTAAATGATTCTGCTTTTACTCTATTTGTGGCATAACCCTAGTGCTGCTACTAGAAACAAACACACATTTTTCAATTTAGTTTATCATCTTTTTAATATGGCTGACAGCATTCATTTCAAATCAAAGCTCCTATGCCAAGCACATTAAAACTATTTTTATTTTTCAGAAGTGAACACCATGAGAGCCAGAAGCAACATTAACATAACCACTAACATTTCCAGCTCGTTTGGTATCAGAAACCAGCACATAGAATAATCTTTTGAACTTTCCAAGGTGGAGAAACGCTCTTTAAGTAAATAAAGAGGAGATACATAATTCATTGTTCAGCCGGTCTCCCTTCCTTCCTGAGCCACAACAGACCGCAGGAAACACTCTTGCTCCCTGCCACCCCCAGCCCTGACGCTCCCAGGTCTTTCAGTGCAAGGGAAGAAAGACAGAAAGCTCACGCCGGCTATCGAGCAAGCATCCTATAGCCACAGGTAAATAAATGGGCAGCAGACCTTTCAGTACAAGCACCCCCAGACAGCCCATGCTGCAAGCCACAAAGCACTCCCCCAACAAAAAACTGGGCCTGTACTGCAGAAGATAGAAAGCCTTAATAAGCTATGATGTACCACTGAAAGCAAGCAGGAAACATGGCAGGCAGCAGCAGCACCAGCATCCGATTTCTCTCCAATAAAGAGGGAGTTTGCTGGGTTAAAACTCCTGTCTCATCCTAGGAGGCTAAGCACACAACTGGCTGCCGTGCACGGGCATGGGACAGTGAGCAGTGGTCGCTGCCAACTCAATCCAGCAGCAAAAGTGCCTGAGTGGATCAGTACCACCGCAAACAGGCACAAGCACTCCCCCATGCAACCACCTGCCTCGGGGTAGGTGGGCATAGAAATCAATCTCTGGTGGCAAACAAACAAGCAAAACCAGGAAAAGCCTCAGAAGACAGATATTAAGACACTAATCAAGAAGACAGGAAGGAAGGAAAAATCTTTGACCTGTGGAAGCAGGTAGTAGATAGCCTGAAACTGGATATTAATTAAATTTATACAAATGTAGTCCAAGCTATCAAGTTTGGGCATAGCCTTTCTGTAGTTAGGAGACATTGGAGTGACTGCAAGAGCTACGGGATTCAAAAGATGCTCCAAATCAACTGTGCAGTATGAGGATGGGAGGAACCTGAAAGCTGCTCAGGTTTGCCTTCTTCCATCCCCATCCCACCCCCACACTCTCTCAGTATAGCAACGAGGAATCCTTGCGCAAATCCAGTCCCAGTAACTGATTTCTGCTGACCTAAAGTTATCCTGCAGCTCTAACAACAGATGATGGATCTCGTTTCCTTCCTCTTTCCTCCAGCCTCTGTTGTGTGGCATTGCTCTGCATACTAATGATCCTTAATGACACCTAAAAGCATCTGCAAAGTCTCAAGTATGGATTTTACCACTTAGTCCAAAGCCATAAAGAGCCAACGACGGTAAAGTATGTTTAATGATCAAAACCAAGAAAGGAAAGCATTCATTAAGACATCCTCTTACTCTTGTGATTTTTCTCCTGGACCAGTGGCGACAGGTAAGGTGATGAGTAATATTAGCCTGAAAGGGATCTTTAAAAAAAATAAATATGTACTTTTTTTAAGTTGGTAGGGAATAAGCCTATTCAGTGGAAGCAGGGGAAAGAAAAAAAAAAAGTCAAGGGAGTGAAGGAAAAGAGCTGCCCACTTGCCCGTGACATTGTCAGCTTCGGACAGTGATGGAAGGTTAGTCCTTAGGAATATAAATCACCTCCAGTCAGGGCTCCTAGAATTCAGCACTTCCCATGACTGCTGAAGAGGTGCTGTCAGCTGATCCTTATTTCTCAAGTTTGGGATGATGACTGGGGTGGGAGAAGGCTGAAAAGAAGCGTTAACTAAACAAAGAGGCAAATAGGCAATAGCCTTTAGAAATTGATTAGACAATGAAAGTAAATGACTTGGCAAAACAACCTTGATTTCACTGCCAGAGTTATAAAAACATCTAAGGGATGGAGTGCTGTTTTAATGATTGATATTCTCACTGTATGTTCCTGCAGAAATGATAAGTACTGGGACATTTATTGGGGTAAATGAAATCACAACCGAGCCACCTCCTTTTCTACTCTGTGAAAGGAGAAAAAGCTGCCAAGGATCTCTTCATCCAGAAACCAAAGCACCACCAAGGACTTAGGAAAATGATCATGTTGCCAAAATAAGGCTCAGAAAAATATATTCATCAAGCTCATGTGGCATTTGTTGTTTCCTTGCTTGGAGGAACAGTGCATCAACATTCAGGTAGGTGACCAAAACCAGAAACCCACCTTCCCTCCACATTTCTGCTCTATAGCTAGACTCCGCATCTTCCACTCTCCCATGCAGTTCTAATTCTGTTTGTTTGGGGAGTCATATGGCCAGGGGAAGGCCCAGAGCCTTGGGGAAAAAAATATATGTAAAGCATAGATCATGCCTATGTTACTCATCCGATGGTTATTTAATGCTTTTTTTGTAATATACTGGTAAAGAAAAGAGGCTTTAGTCCAATTTCATAACACCAAAGTCTTGAATCATGATGTTCATGAGGTCAGAACTACAACTGGTATAAATTTACTTACCACCACCACAAATCCCAGCATCATAACGCTGAAATATTCCAGCCATCAGAGCAGCAATGTTGCAGACTGCCCTGCATTTTTAACCTCGACTGTACATAATTGTTAATCACTGACCCATTCTCCGGCAGCCCTCGGCAGGAGCGGGTTGCTAAGCGACCCGTTTTTGCTCCAGATACTTTTTAAAGCTAGTTTAGAAATGGCCAAAAGTCAACAAAGTGACTATTGAGACTATTGCAGACAGATCCAAGGTGGAGGTGCGAGCATAGGAAACAAGTGAGACTAACCCGCACCTCTATCAAAAGCATAATAATATTCAGTGCCACTTTGCTACATATGAAAACCCCTTAAAGAAGTCTTGCTGCAGCCCCGACATGGCTCGCACACTTCCTGACCTGCAATATTAACTGCCTCCTGCTTCTGAACGAATTCCCATGCAATTGCTAGCACGAGAAGATAGAGATGAGGAGCTAGACCTCCATGCTCGCCCCGCCAGGGAGTCGCACCCACATCTGGGAGGCGTAAGGGCTGCAACCCAGCATGGCTGAGAGCAGACACCCTGCCGTGCGCACCTACCAGTCCCGCAGGGGTGGTGAGCCCACACATCCGCAGCTCAAACAGAGCCCACAGGTGACATCCTCGCACTCAGCGCTCGCAGGCACCCGAAAGACCGCGCCAAAGAAGAACAGCCTTCAGAAACACACACGGAGTTTCATTAGGGAAAAACCATGCTGTTCCTTGAAAGCTAATGGGAATATAATTACTCTCCCAACCAGGAGTGCAGGGACTTTCTATAGACCAATGATTAGAAATAGTCAGGTAGAATTAATCAAGTAGAGGGTAGAAATCGTCCAGCCAGTGTTTCTGCGTCCGTGTCGCCCCGCAGCCTTCCCTTCCCAGCTCCCCCGTCAGCAGGTACACTGGCACGCATGCCCTGCCGGCACCCAACTGTGGGCCTGACGAGCAGCACATCAGGCAGCCAAATTATTTCTGCTGCTCCCTTCAACAGGCTGAGGCTCTCGCACCCACGAGGCTGCCCCGCTCCTTGGGATTTGCGGGGAGGGACCTTGTACCTCTGGGACTTCTATCCTTCTGGCAAACTAGGTTGGGTGGGACATGGATGGCACAGGGAGGACTGTGAATGCTGCCCTACCTCTGTTTTTTCCTCCCTTTTTTCTTTTTTAAAAAGACACCCTGAAAAAGAGGAACACTTACTGTGTTATATCATCTCAGAGAAACATGTCCTCATCTTGGTATTTTACTCATGTATCACCATCTCATTAACAACCACTACAGTATGTCATTTTTAGTTACAGAAACTTGATTTTTGTCCGATAGAAACCAGTGGTTAAAATGCTACAGATTTAAATAGAAGCAAGACTGAGCAACCACATTAATTGTCAAGAAGGAACTGGAAAAGTTGCAGGATTTGGGAGGAACATGCAGACAGGAAAGCTCCGAAGTTCTGCTTTTTCTGCCTTTTTTTTTTTTTTTTTTTTTTTTTAAATCTAGCCTACTAGTGTAAATTAGGTCTTTATGATCAGGTTCACAGAGCAGCTGAGCAATTCAGTAAGAGAGGCTGTGGCTATATGCCAGGTTGGATACTCAAGTAGCTGAACATGTCTTGTTTTCAGAACAGGCTGCTTATCAGTTCAATACATTTTATACAAACACACCTTTTTTTTCCTCTTTAAACCTTCAAGAAAACTTTAAGAACAGCGTAGCCCAACAAGTACTGGGGTAAATACACACAAAACCTGTACAGGCTTCCAGCTTGTGCCTCTCTTGTTACCAGCAGGAATCTTCTTCTCACCAAAAGTAGCCCGGGCTACAATACCAACGTTTTAGGAGTAGCAGAGATGAGTTAAAGAACAATGTAAGCGATGCTTTGTAAAGAGGGAAAGATTTGGGCAACCAGATGATTGCCAGGGACAACACGTGCAAAAAGAGTGGAGAGGTATGAGGATCAAGAAGTCAACAGAGTAAAAGAGAGAGAGACCCTGAGCAGAGCACCCACCCAATGGAGCTGGCGGGCATTGCTCGGTGGGGCTCTGGCCAGACACACAACAGGGCAAGGGGACAGAAATGGGGCTCCCCATCACTGAGTCTTCCCCCTCACCAGCATCCCCCCTCCTGCTGGGTGGGGCAGGGCAATGGGGAGACTGATGGAGAAGTCCGATGACTTGGTCCCATCTTCACCATAGGTGAATTTTCACCCCCCTGAGCACCAGCTGAAGCCTACAGGCAGGGACATGTATATCAACCTACAACACCATGTTCACCTACATGCTCTGCAAACATCTGGCGTTTGTTTCACTTAGCCTCTGTTTTATAACGTTGTGAAAGAAATGCTATGAAATTATTAGCTTGGAAAAGAAATGATTAAGCATGAAGAAGCCATACAAAACCAGGGGGCCCCATGAGTAAATTGACCGCTTCTGTTTAGACTATTTTTTACCAGTTTGTTATAAAGGACTTAAAACCATAACCCAGCTTGCCTTCACTGCTGCTCTCGGGGTCCGAGCGAGCTGTTTATCACACTTGGTGATACTAAAACAAGTTATGCAGCATAAAGCTTTGTCACTGCCTTGTCAGTCACTCCAAGCAACATGATACCATCACCTCCAGCTGACCCCTGGAAGTTAAGTACTGTTTCATGAAAAAAATACTGAAGCTTGTTGATGGCAATCTGCCCTCCAGACAGACAGACCTTGCGCAACACCCGACCTGCATCCAAAGCCAAGGCATCACCCTGCAGGATTGCTAACTGGAGATAAATACCCACGGCACATGGGAAGGTGATGAGCCAGAAACACAAAACCAGTGACTTTGGGAAGGCTGCTGGGATTAAACAATAACGTTTCCACTGGTTCTGCAGAGGAAGAGCTAGAGACAACCCAGAGTAGGAAACTTAGCCAAATAAAACTGCTAGGAGCTGGATTGCTCACTGTTCAGTTTTGCAAGCAAAGCTTCCAGGAAAAGAAAACAAACCCCTTTTGGTCCTAGAGGTGCCTGGAGTACAAAACTTGGACTCAGCTCTGTACCCTGCCTGCCCCTGAGAATAAAAAGGATCAGGGGGGGAGAGCAGGACAGTGCAATACGTGTGCACACGCAGGCATCCAACAGGGGCTGCTGCTCAGGAGCCAGAGGACAGATGGCAGAAGTGATTTTAGGCCCACTGGCCTCTCTGCAGAACGATAACAAAAGAAAAAGGGAACTGTAAAGAGCTCCAAAATGCAAAACACTTCTTGGAGGAAGAGAGCTATTTGAGTAGCACCTGATAAATGTTGCAGTTGTTAAATGATTGATGCCCGCAGGCATCAAGCAACCGGCCTCACCAACTGGCCTCACGTCAAAAGCAGAGGCAACTGCTGAGATTGCTGGAAGTTTTGCCTGTACAGAGACCTGAGGACCAAGCCTAAAAGTTTCAGTGAACTCCATGATTCCTAAAGAAAGAAGAAAAAAAAAAAGGAAAAAAAAAAAAGCACAAAGAGAGACAACCAGAGCTGATCTGCACAGTGCTCCACTCCATTGGACAGGAAGCAAATCCGACCATGCATAAAATATGACAATATGCATTTGGAACCAAATTCCCACTTCATCAGACCTATTAAAACCAACCATCAAGGGGAGCCTCAACCTACTTAACACAAGCAAGCACCAGGTGATTGAGTCTGCTGGGGGGCTTGGGGCAGCAGAGGCAGGCGGGAGCACCCACAAGAGAGAGTGGAAAATGAAGGAGTGCACAAGACCACTTCCATAGCGTAGCGGAGACAGAGATGCATGCTACTGCAGGTGTCTCGGGCCAGTCAAAGCCCACACTGTTGCCAGAGATGACAAGTCCTCCTTCCATCTGCACTCCACGTGCTGGACCCTGCCTTCTGCAGTCCTGGATGCTCCTGCACCCACATAACTCAGGGTGTGCAGGTGGAAGTGAACCCTTGGTGAAAATCAACCCTACCAAGAGTGGTTTCAAGCGGACTGGCTCCCTGAACACCTCACCACATGGTCACTAATATTTTCCTTGTCCTCTCCCTTGTGCCAGCCTCCCCAAGATGCCAGGGGATGGAAATCCTCCTCCTCCTCCCACCCCACATCACAGGGATGCACATGGGGCAGAACGGGGCAGAGCTGGTGCAGCCACTCCTATGCTAAATCCCTTCTGGTAAAGTGGCCTCACATTTCCAGAGAGCCATTAATCCATCACCCTTCAGCTCTAAAATTCATACAAATTATTTTATTCATAATTAAGGTCTCTAAATGTGGAAATTAAATTACCATTTACAGTGTAAAAGGAGACGGCACAGATAGCAGCAACAGCGCTCTCCTCTGCACGAATCAGGAGGACGTGGGGGTGGGGGCTATCTGGCAGTAGCTTTAGGTCATAATACAGATTTCAGCATCTTTGAAAAGCTGCTCAGGCCCAGTCACAAGATACCTTTATGTCTGAGGTGCCAAATTAATCCCAAAACTCAGGTGCTCCTCAACTCTGCTCCCAGTAATCCCCTGGACTCTTGCATTAGGAGCACATTTGCAGGACAGCTAAAAACCCAGCATTTCTTTTATCGCTTGGCTCCTCTTCTGGAAAACAAGCTGTTTGAAGCACAAAAGAGATGCTCCTCATCATATGTGTTTAGACTCACCTTTCCATTCAGATCAGGCTGCAGCAAAAGAGAGAACATACAGGGAAACAGATGGCCCTGTGCTGAACACAAGGCATAATTCACTTGAGGGGCAGAGAGTCAGGGAGGGAGATGGGATGAGCAAGCTGCAGATCAACACCACTGTTGAATTCAGCCTTGTATTTACAGCAGAGCCCTGCCGTAAATACTGTAATGCATACTATAGCCACAAACATTTTCCCATTAATTCAGAAGGGAAAGATTCTGGAAATTTTTTTTACTTCTTGTTTCAGTGGCAAAGCAGCATCTGAATCAGTGATGGGGATGATGATGACGGTTTCAAAGGCAACTTCCTCCCATCCCCGATAGCCCACCGATGCAGTTAGTATCGGAACCCATTACGAGAGTAAAAGGATCTTTTTCCCTTATATTCAGCTATTGGTTTGCCCAACTGCAAAGGGATATTTAGGCTGAGACGATGGTAGGAAGATGGCCTGTATACAGTTACTCAAAGAGACCGGGAAACAGATGTGTCCCGAGACATTAGCATACTCAGCCAGGCAGCCAGATTGCAGAAAGGGTAATAGCCACGCTGAAATTAAGCATAGAAGAAAAGGTTAATATATGTGACCTTTCTGATTCTGTACAGCCAAAAATAACGATGCACAAACTACAGCAAAGTTTTAGGGCTGGATTTCCCTGCCCCCCCGAGCACCCTCATGTCTCCCTGAAGTCAGCGGGGGCTGAATTGATGCCTGTGCTAACAGTATGCACAACTTTTCCTTACAGAGGGAACAGGGGGAAGCTCCTCGCAGTACCCCACAGGAGCCTTTCAGGATCAGTTCTTCACTTGGCAAGACAATAACCACCAAGCCAAGTAACAGCACAGGCATGTTCTTTGCTGAAAAAGCAGGCTCTGAAAAGATCGAGAATGCGGATAGCAGGAACAAGAAGAACTGCTCCGTCTGGTCTCTCTTCCTCATGCGCCCATCTCCCTGAACCCGCTGTCTTTGTGACTCCAACCAACTGGTAAGTCCCCTTCCGCTGCTGACGCACGAACGGTGCGAAGCCTCAATTAAGGATCCATGTCTCACAGGCTGTCGTAATTCATGCCTTTAGTTCTGTAGGACCCCAGGTCAATTCCTGAGGGGTAGCTGCTCCATAAACACAGTTCAGAGGCTAGCACTTCCAAAATGCCTACAGACACACATGCAGAGGTATATAATTGAGCGCCAAAAGAAATGCAACTGTTGTGGAATAGTCAGTTTTTAAAACCCGCAGCTTGTTTCTTGCAACATATCCATTAGATATAATGAAAACATAGTTACTTTTTCCATTTCAGTTCAGGCTATTCCACATTGCATCTGATGGTTTAAGTCCTGCAGAGGCCAAGGCATGTGCTTGGCTTTACATATTTATGCACAGTCTATATTTACACACCATGAGCCTAAGAGTTAAGCAGATGCCCAAATCTCAGCAGGACTGCAGTTGGTATTTCAGTGCCACACCCAAAGGAGCTTATCTCTGTATCTCCAATATGGCGTGGCTCCAGCGAGCTTGGCGACCACAGTGGAGCTGAATGAAGCTCTTGGTTTTCAGTTGGAATGAACTACATAATTTTATACGAGAGGCATCTCCAATTCATGCCAGCATGAAGACGCTATAAAATAAGGAGACGACTGTGAAAAGTGAACAACTGAGGTGTACCTCAAAAGGTGTACCGCATATAAACATCACTGCAACACTGAAGAAAGCAAAAAGCCCCTCCAAAGGCAGCTCTATTATTACCTGTAGACATACCTCCTCTTGAAGGCCCCAAGAGTTGCAGCCACGTCCCAGGTGCCCACATTGCACAAACACAGACCCCAGCCCCTGTCTCCAGAGAGCCACCGTAGGCAAGTGCTGTCGCTGTCCCCTAGCCATGCAGGCAGATCCCCACAGCAGCAGGGCCAGGGCATGCCTCCCAAGCAGTCCTCTTGCAAGGACTGCCTTAGCTCCTTCCTTAGCCTCTTCCTCAACCAGGGACACCAAACCAGCCTGCTTGCTGGAGTATCTGCCTGCTCCCAGGAGGCAGCAGGGAAGAAAGGAGATGTTTCCACACTCCCTTGCCAACACAGCTCTTTCTGCAAAACACTGTTTTGTGAAGCCTGGTTTAAATCATACCCCACTCCTGCAAAACACATCCTCACCTCCCATTCTCGGTGCACTAACCTAACACCCTAATGGAACTACTTACAAACACAGGCACACATGGACATGCCATACAGTCCTCAGACCTGCCACGGCGCAACATAAGCCTTTGAGATGTGCAAGAGACATGCAGAACACCCAGATTTTTTTTTGCACAACATAAGCCTTTGAGATGTGCAAGTAGTAAGTGACATGCAGAACACCCAGATTTTTTTTTGCACGTTTGTTGTTTCATTTAATACCAGATAATCCCAACCACGTGGGCTCCCATTTGCTCAGAGACTCACTGAGCTCCCTATTCAGTCTGAATGCAGCAACAGCGCTGCCATCCTAATTTCTGCCCCAAGTTTTGGGTCAGGTCCTCCAGAAGGAAGGGGGCAGCGCAGAGCCACCTGCCTTCCAACTCGGAAAGCCAAAACCCAAGACAGCCCACCATTTCCAAGCAGCACATACACAATCTGCTGGAAAAGCAGTTTCCTCCTCAGTACCACTTTTGTTAGCAACAAGACCCGAAACGGCAAAAACACCTTCTGCAAACCACCCTCACTAAACCAAGAGCACATAACACATTGTAAATACCACTCTTCAGCTGGTGAGCCTTTCCAAACCAGAACAGACAATGACCACAAAACAATTACAAAGAATAACAGTGGCAATTTCCAATTAGGTATAGTATATTAAAAAAAGCTTCAAAGAAGAAAGAGAACTTCAACAAAGACGCTACTTATTTTTACCCAGCTACAGACAGTACTTATTTAAGGGAAAACATTTTGCTGGAAAACATGTTTGTTTTAATTATATAACTCTGACTTCACATACAAACAAATCCAAGCTATGGAAAACGCCATACCTAGGCTTTTAAAATGGCAAGAGTTGAGCCAAAGAGAAGAATATGCTACAGTAATTAATGTTTCTTTGCAATCTAAAAGGTATTTACCATTTGGTTTTGCCCACAGGAAATAGACGCTGCTGCAAAGTGATATAAAACACTGTTCCAGAGTAAAATCTGCGTCATCCCTGTCCTCATTACTCCCTGGAAAAAATTTGTGCGTGCACATGAACAGAAAGAAGTGGGTAACCTCATAAAGGCAGAGACGCTGCCCCTTCTCCCCTTGCCAGGCCGAATGCTACCTCTCTCCAGGAGCACCCACTCCCTGTGGGAGTGCTGCCTGCCACCCTTCATGCCAGGGCACCCAGGGGGGTTGCTGGGGGCAGCAGCAATATTGTGGCCAGTCCAGCCCATGCCGCCTGTCACGGAGGTACCTGGGGCTGCCTTGGATGGCTTTCGGACACCCGGCAGGGGTCCGCTGCCCATTCCCTCGGGGATCGGCAGCAAAGCCAACACAGCTGCTCATGGTGTGGCAGCAGGCAAGCAAAGGTCACACCAACGCATCAGGAAAAAAAAAGATTGGAAATCACTGTTAACTCCAGTGCAGAAAACTGTGTTTGGGTATAAAAACTTTTTATTTCAGCTCCTTTTCTGTATAGTTGAAGCACCCCAAATTGCCCAAGGTTATCAGCACAAACTTCAAATGTACAGAGCCATATTAAACACATCAGCACCCAGTCAGATCTCTAAAAGCAATGCCAGTGCTGGCAGAGTAAGTTGCTAACCCGACTACGAGCACCAGGATCTGAGGGAATTGGATGCAAAGGAAAAAAGAAAGATGAGATAGATATACGGCTAGTTAAGAAGAAAGCTCACCAGGCAATTAAAAAGAAAAGAAGAATATAAAACTCTTCACATCAAAAGAGAAATCATCATCCAGGCTATTCCATTCCATTAATTTTTTAGCAGTGCTACCCATTCAAGTCAAATATCAGATACTGAATTTATACTTTAGTCTTTTGAAGCAAACCTTCTTCCATAAAAAGGAGAACTGACCTGATAGCAATTCATTCGGAGTGGAAAAAGAAAGGGATTCCCTCTCATGCACAGCAAATTCAGTGGCAAAACTCTATAAATATTGCAAACTGGTTTCAGCAATACATCTGATTTGAAAGGAGCTCAGAAGCCACGGCTTAAAACAAGCCACTGAAGTCAAATACTTCTGCAGTGAAGTGTTCAGAGGTAGTGTTTGGGGGTTTTTACTTTTTTTTTTTCGTCCCCAGTTTGTGACACTTATATCAAAAGCTTGATCTAAAACCCATAGGGGAAAATACCAATAGAGGCCCTGTTTAAGCTGCAGAAGAAGATTTTTGGACCCCTCCATCAGGTGGCATTCCTGGCTGCAGAGCCAGGCTGCTTCCCCAGGGAAGAAGCCGAAAGCTGCTTCTGTCAGTGAGATGCTCACACAAGCCCTCCTTGCTTTAAGACTTAAGGGTTAGTACTGATCTCCTTGCTCATAGCGCAGGAATTTAATAGTTAGGACAACCTTGTCTTGAGCCCAACAAAGATTTGACATGAAGCACAGCCCAAATTCCCCCAGCATCTAAATCATTTCTAAAGGGAATTCCCACAGCCAAGGAAGGGAGAGCAATAGCAATTCCATAAAGCCACAAGAGAGATGCAAAATAGAGCAACAACAACGCATCAAAGATATGTCTTGCTATTTCTGAACAAACTACTTTTTGAACAAACTACTTTTATAAAGAAAGTATAAAAAAGCAAACTGCTGCTTAAAATATTATTTGGAGGTTATATAAGGGATGTTTAAAAAAAAAAATAAAACTATTAATTCTTTGCTAAAAGGAAACATCCTGAACGAAGGTCCTAGGAAGAAGAAGAAAAAGAAAACCAACTCGTTACACAATTGCATACCATTTACTTAAGACCGCTGTGATGAATGCACACAAGCAGTCTTCAGGCAGGGTTTCCCCTGAACTTCCGAGAGTTCAACTCTTCTGCTCTTAACACTGAATAAAATAAATAAATAGCATTGAATACTGTATGCATGAGTAACTCCTAACTTAAAATATTTATGAAAGACTATTATCATTACCCCCGATGTGGGTCATCTGCAGTGCAAAGACATTCAGATCCACAGCACAAGCAGCAAGGACTAGTAAGAACGAGCATCAGAAATGTTCTTTGCTATCTGGATCACTCATAACTGCTGGTAGGTCTCAAAGCTACCAGGCATCAAAGAAGGGTTCAAACAGTCACAACAGGTTGGTTTGACTGCAGGCTTCAGAGAGAAGTCTGCTCCCAAATGTTACCCTGTACTAAAGCATCCACACAAGTTAGATCAGCACAATTAAATTGAGACCGAACAATCCTATTACAGCTAGGCTGGCTAGTTTCTCACACAGACAAGCTTAAATTCATACTTAATTAGCTATTTTAAGAAAGCTCAGTAGTCTCTTTCTAAGACCAGCTTTCCAGAACCGAAGGGACCACCACCTGCATTTTCAAAAGACAGCAGGGAAAAAACCAAAAACCATTTCCTTCTGTAGAAGAGGCCCCACCGAGACCACGGGGCACACGGACTCTCCTCTGCACCAAACCCCCTTGACAGCCATGGGGCCATGCAAACCCACATCAGCTGCAGGCGAGGCAAGAGGCTGCCTTTAGTCTCCTGTGTCCTGGCTGGGGCTGGCTGTGACACCTGGAGCAGCAGCTGCATTCCAGGTACCACTAGAAGTTTCAGTCACCATGGCAGATAACGAAAGTACCAGTATAAGCAGCTGACTCCCTTATTCTCATTATACAGTATAATAGTGATCTTGCAGCCCCTGTCAGGGTCATTACCTAGTACCACAAGCAGTGAAACTGAACCATAGGGCAGCAGCATCTTGTGATCCTCACAACCTCGTGGTTAGACTTTGATTTATTTTATTTATTAGTGTTTTCTTTATGAGACAGGGGCTATTTTACGTGAAATGCTTAAGCACGCTGGGCCTTTGGGTCACTAGCCTGACACCACTTTAACACAAATAAATACTGAGAGTATGCCAGGTTATATTCACCTCCAAAAAAACAACTAAAGAGACTACTTGAACAAAAGTAGCAGCAGGTTTACTTTAGGGATATGGAGTGGAAGCAGGTAGTACAACCCAAGTACAAAGAGAGCCGTAAGTGGCAGCAGGACTCTTGATAACGAGACAGGGAGATTAAAAAAGACCCAAACATCAGAACAAACCTTTGAGGAATCTGAAGGGAGAAACCCAGGGTCTGACAATCACGTCAACATCATTGCATCTTTAGCTATATAGATGGATGGATAGGTACCAGTGTTTAAATTCTCTTGAGGATTTCTACAAGTTTTATCTTGCTCTGTAAAAAGAAGTTACACAAAACAACTCTACTTTGCTTTTGAATGTTTTCTCTGCAACAAAGGCTACAGGTACTTCAGTCTCCTCTGGCAATGCCACACACTTTCAGCCCCTGAAATTTAGAATGTTTTTAAATTAAATGAGAATGGGAAATTCAACATTTTAATCTCAGCTAGGAGAAACAGTACTTCAAATACAGAAAACATTGGCACGGGCTAACAAAAGACAAATTGATTCAACCTCCTCAAAAGCTTAGAAGGGTAGAAATGATCTTCTTCCACCAAGCACTATGGAAGCAATTTTAAAGGAAAGCATCCACTGACAAGTGACACTGCTATATCTAACCTGAAAGACAAGATTTAAGGCTAGATTAAGTTTTGTTGGCAAGCCGGAGGAACTCCATCGATATCAACTGTCATACCCACTTACATGAAGCCAGGACTTGTTTTATGGCGCCGCACAACGTGACCTCAGTTTTGAGCTTTTATTAGCTAGGAACAGTGTGTTCCACTGAAGCATTAAAGTCTACGGACTCATCCAAATCTTCCATCTCAATATGCCACCAAGTCAAACCAGCAACAATTATCATCCCGGTCTTGAAATATGCAATAGCACATGCAAGAAATATGCTCCACTTGATCTGGGAGACAGATCAGATCCCAGCACTTCTTAATTCCTTCAGAAACGCAGTCACCTTTCATGCCTCAAAAAAAGTGGCTGTTCTAGCAGCATTTAGCTGTCAGCACTTGGTAAGAGAGAAGAAAAAAATATCCATTTTCTTCAACAGGTATCTAGAGATTGGGAGGGAAGGGAACATGCACCAAGAATCCCTGGAAGGAAAGCAATTAGCAAATGGGGTACAGTGCGGAGGGAAGAGAGCGCCTCCTGCGAAGACAAGACTGGAAATGGCATAGTAGTGCATTACAGCAAAAACATTCCCCCTTCAACAAACCCTGTCCTGTATGTGTTGGTGCTTTCTTCTTACAGTGTCAGCCAGTGCAACTGGCAAGCAGCAGGGTCAGGGCACCTCACAGCCTTGCCAAAGCCCAGCATGCATGGTGCTGCACCCATGCTCCAGGGACACCCCTGGGCATCCCCCACCCTTAACCCACAGGATGGGAGGGTGCGAAGCAAGTGACGTTTCTCAACACATGTTATCTTCAAATTTCACACTGGTTAAGATTCATCAGGCAAGCATTTAGTGGCCAGATACTGCTATGGATCAGAGATTCATTTACTTGCCGCAGTCATCTGCAGGGAAGAAGAAAACAACAACCCACACACACACACAATTGACTCTTCTTTCCTATATTTCTGGCATCTTCCTATTTTGTATGGCTTGTGACACTATCAAGCAAAAGCCCAAAGCATCCTGCAAACAAAAGAAGAAAAGCTGGTCTTTCGTGGGGATAAAAGAAGGAGGTATAGTACCTGCCCCTGAAGTACAAACAGGTTCAGACACCTTCTCTTAGAAAGATAAAGAGCATTTCACATATAATTCCTCCCACCATCTCAAGGAGGCTTTAAAGTACTCGGGGGAAGGAAGGAAGGAAGGTTGTGCTGAGAGAAGACTGTATATTTGCATCAGACACTTTGATCGTATAGACACTTCTGTGTACCCACATTTATTAAAGAGATGGTTATGACTACCATGCATGAGTGAAAACAGACAACAGGCCTCACCAAACACAGCATGCAACATGGGCGGCGGAGGACGACTCAGGACTCCAGAGCTCCTGGCTGAGGGAAGATCTACAGCTTCACACATGCACCGCTCTAACGCTGGCAGGTCCGTGACCATGGCAAATGGAGGAAGAGGAGGAAAGGAGAGGGAAACAGGAAGCTGGCATACAGAAACATGGTGAAATACCCCCCTCTGATATTATTCAGGTTAAGACTGCACTTCAATAAATACCTAGGTAACATGAAGTGAAGATTAAGCGCACAGACATACTAGAAATGAAAAAGAAATGTTTTTTCTTATTTTCTGTAAAACTTGAGACTCAGTCATCACCTTGGGACTTGTTCTTTCTATCCACAATGAGGAGAAATTCAGAGTTGCCAGCCCAAGCTGGGTGAAGACACTTCTAACTTTTTGTCTCCCCAAGAGGCTATGGCTAATGTCTAACTTTTTGTCTCCCCAAGAGGCTATGTATTTTTATAATCACTTCAGAAACAAAGGTTATCTTAACACCTGAAAACCTGACTAACAATACATTTAAAGCTAACACTAAGGTAACGGTGATTAAATTATTCCTTTTCACAAAGACCAAAGCAGGCCTAGAAACAAAACAAGTTGAGCACAGATTTTCTCCCCATCTCAGAAACAGGCATATGTCCACATTGCGACCTGCTGGTGCTGGCTGATTTCCTTCACGCAGTTTGGCCTTACCAATCTTACTCTTTTCCTGTTGTTTGTCACTTACCATAATTGTACGATTAAGGTATCAGTCTTCTCTCACTAACTCCTACAGACTATACCCAGTCCTCTCTTACTGCAGATTCAGCTCCAAGCAATTTTTGGCACAGCTCTCTAAAGGAAGCAGTTTCACCACTGAGGTACAACTGACAGTCAAGACCAAGAACATAATTTAGTGACACGAAGAGAGATGCTTAGCTTAGCAGATCAGCTAATGAGCACACTGGTGCTGGAAAAGCCATATGCAGATTTCAGGCAGGGCAACACTGTTGGGTAACTTTCAAAATGCTTGACGACTCTTATTGCTTCCGTGGAAACCCTTCAAAGTACAAAAAATAAAGCAATTTCCAGCTTCAGCTGGAGAGAAGGTATACATCCTTTTAAGGACAGCCACCAGCCCTAAAGAGAGACTTATGTCCATCACAGACATTATGTTGAATCCTCATCATTTCCATTATTTTTTCCCCTCATTCCAACACAGGGCATGCTCTCAGCAGCTTCAGTAGATAGCATCCTTGCAGCTGAAAACTGTGTCTGTGTACAAATAGGGTCACATAATACAGATGTCTTCAGAAGATCCCCAGCCAGCAACAACACTGCAAGACTCCCCATGTTTGCAGCTGGATGCTGAAATACCTCTTCAAATTAGCCTTTCCCTATTCAAGAGAGGAACTGAAACCCAGCAGGAGGCTTCCCAGCCCCAACCCCTAAAGATTATCAGTGGCCCAGAGGAAAGCTGGATAAACGGGTCCCCCTCTGTGTGTGCATGCAGGGTGTGCTGGAGCAGAAGAGGCATGAGGCAAGAAACCTACACATTCCTTCTGTCAACAAGGATTTGGGCAGATCTAAGAGAGCAACGTTTACTACTATCAGTCATGAGTGAAAGCCCCTGAAGATGTGTCGGATTCTGCTGACATAAACAAGCCTGCTCTTGGCCTACGGGCTGCATAGCTCAGAGACCACGCATCCCTCTGACCTCCCACCGCTCACCCAGCTCCGCCTGCACCAGCAGCCCCCAGTTCGCTGTCAGTCCTTTTTACCTGCCCAGTCGGCAGGGTCAGGACATCTCATCCTAGAGCAGGTCTGTATGCTTCTTCGAGCAGCCTCCTTCCCCTTCGCACACGTGTGATGATTCACCTGGACCAGTGCTGTTACCCCACCTGGCGTTACACGGGTATGCCTGCTTCACATTGCTGGCCGCAGCTCCCCAACATCAAACCAAAGCCTTGGGTGCTCCCCCCGGGGCTGCTGCTTTTGCTGGCTGTCATGGAACAGGGCCCTTGGGCTGTGCAAGTCACTGAGCAGGATCCCCAGCCCGAGACGCTCACAGTATGCTGCTGCTCACTCCCTCTTGCACTTCCCAAGAGGCACCATGCATGAGCTCTTCCCTCTCCTGTCCATCAAAAGAAGGAATAAATTACCTCCCGGCAGACTGAGACTCAGTTGTTCACTGACTCCAGAGACCTCGAGCATCTGCAGCAGGCAAATCTCCCAAGGCATTTCATGTGCTGCCATTCCCAATTCTGCCACATGATGATTCCCATTAGGGTGCCCCCACCTCCTCCATAGACCTCGGTTAGGATTTCAGCTGGCGTGGATCCTGAGGGCTCTCTCTTCCAGCAGCAAAACCCCGCTTTCACTACTGCTGCCAATGCCTACAGCATGCCAACACAGCACAGCTCAAATCATTCTAGAAAAATGGTCTTTTCTGTTTCTGGTACAGAGCTCCATCAATACCTTTTTTTTTTTTCTCCCACCCCAGCATGGAGCAAACAGGTCAGGCAAGACCCAGGCCCAAGGATGTCCTCCCACACTTCCACCACAAGGAGCAACCTGAAGCATAATTTCTCTTCCTCTCCTCCCATATTTCAAGATAATTTGGGTACTCTGCAGAAAAATTATGGATTTGCCACATCTACAGCCACACCAAGCTGAAAGTTTGTTTTTAAGCACAATGTTCAGTCATCTTTGCTGCTGCCTCTCCTGCTCCCACTGCAGGACAAAAGGAGGCAACAGGCAAAGTGCTGACAAAAAAAAAAAAAGTCATTAAACTTGTAAGACTACTCCATTTGAACAGAACAATCCTAGGCAAAGAGAAAGTAGATATTACCCCGGCAAGCCCATATTTCATGTCTGAGCTCCACAGAAACAGAAGGCCAGATCAAGAAAACAAACTAGAGGGGCCAGGGCCAGAAACAGCCACAGAAGCTCAGCAACAAGTAAGCAAGCGTGCAAGCAAGCAAGCAAGTGTGCAAGCTCACCTAGCTGGTGTTTCAGGTGTCCAGCAGGAGGAAGAGCACTTGCAGAGGACTTGCTTTTCCTTCCAGAAGTGGTCTGTACTTGTCCTGACACACCTGCCCTACACAGACCTGTGCAAAACTGGGGAAGACAGGAGAAGCCCTCCAGCATTTTGGGACCCCACCGGCAGCAGCCACAGTCACATCCATCCGCCCGAGGAGTCTTCGTGGGACTTGACCAACAGATTAGTTCTCTTTAAAAATGTCAGTAAAACCAGACAGCACTAGGGCTCAGATGGGGAATAGATAAGGGCCTACATGGGGTAGGGGCTAAGGGAAGGAGACTTTTCCCCGCCACAGAAATGCAGACAGCTTATCTCTCATACCCTGGGGGGGTCCCTTCTGAAGGCTGTTTTTTCTTCTTTTCCAGGAAGGGAAAGGAGGGGGGAGTTGGCATTCTTAGTTTAAAAAAAGAAAACAAACAAACAAACAAAAAAAAACAAAAACAAAAACGAGGAGACCTACTCTCTTGGCCAAACCTACAAGCACTTTTTCCGCCCGCCCCACCTCTATTCGTCACATTCTCCAGATGCCTCCTCACTGTCCCCTAGCCTCTTTCACCCCCCCAGACAAGGCCATAGGCAGAGGACATCAGGGCAGATCCCACCCCACAATAGGGAAAAAAGGCAAGGGAAGGGGATGATGTGTGGGATCCCTCAGTTAAGTCAAGCATTTGGCTTCACAACTGCATCCAAACACCAAACGGGTACATTTTTCTTCTTGATTTAATTCAAGGGCGCCCATACTCACAGCTTTTGTTTTAACAAGGTCTGCTTTGTTAAAAACAGAGTGTATTTTCTAATTTAACATAGATGGAAACCAAGGTACAGCAAGGGATGTTTTTGTCATTTCAGAAGACTTTATTTATATATTATACATCCACAACTTCCAAGAAACTCACCTACCATACACACACACCAGCTGCCGCTAATTGCACTTGCTCAGGGCCATTTTTACCAGAGGGCTCCTGTAGCAGCTTTCCCGTGTTTCTTTGCTAGACTTTGTTCCCTGTCCTTCAGTCCCTCCACTTTTGCACAGCTGGCAGGAGCCAGGCACACTTGCATACAAGACAGAGTGACTGTCTGCCGGCAGACAAATACAGAAAAGATACTGAGTTTCCTCAGTAAACCATGAGTCTTTGTCTGAAGTCTTAACACTTTATAAGCATTTTCCAAATTTTTTTTATACCCGGATTCTTCCTACAAGCTTGGAGCACCCTATGTTTGGAGACTTGTCCCACACCTCCCTGTTGAAGGGTGTCTATTTGTAGGGGCCAGGCAGACAGCTGAAGCCCAGCTCTTCTTCTGAGCATTGCCATGGGAGAACTGAGCGAGCAACATCTACAGCCATCAGACCTTAACGCCATGCTACAGAGCCAGCAGCACGTTAACCACAGATGGCCCAAGCAAGCTCAAGTGAGTAATGTAATTAGTGAACCACTAAGTACCTCCACGGTCACATGCTTCAGTGACTGCCTTCAGAAAGCCAAGAATGGCCCACTGCAGCTATGCCCAAGCTTTTAACATCGAAATTAATTCATCCTTGACCTGAGGCACACAAAAAAAACCTAAACCCCACCCACACCACAGATTTGGTCATCAACTAAACTGATGACTGCTGGTCAATACCATCCAAGCCTTTCCTTGACCCATCACAAGCCTCACACATAACATAACCCGATACAGATGATATATATGATTGCGACACTGCAAAATTTCAAGTTCACATTATCCAAAGAGAAATGCATGCAGTCATCACAAAAACTAGTGAAGACCGTCAGAAATCAAGTGAGAGAGGAGAATCAGCATTCAGGTACCCCTAAACTGGAGGAGGCGCTCTCTGATACCCTGAAGTACGCTCACAAGGACATGAAATGCCTTACGACAGAGCATCCGCAATGAGGCTTACACTGCTATGCAGACGTTTAACCCAGGCACCACTGCTCACACAACTAGTTGAAACAGAAAAGCCCAAGATAGTAGCGAAGTAAACCTTTGCTCGTGTCTAAACCATAATTTTTTCCCCATTCTTAGGTTGTGGTTGCACTGGAGATGGATAGCAGTGGCCGGGTGGCACCTGACCAATGGTCCATCTAGGTGAGCTCCATGGCCATGCCGGTCAGGGCCACCTGTGCGACTCGCACCACCCAAAGGTCTCACAGCTACTGCCACTCATAGGAAGGGCAAAATAACATTGCTTGGCTGTTAAATACAAAGAGGCTGCTGCTGGCCTGCAAAATACCCAAACTGCACGGTACTGGAAGCTGCACTTCGGAGAAGTGTCAGTAGCACCTGCCCTGGTCTTATATTCATCCCTAGGACACAAGGGTCTGGGACTATTTAGTAGCCTTCCACAGATGAATTTCATGGAAGAAAAAAATCTAATATGATGTGAGAGTGTATTCACAAGACCCCATGGGAAGAGGAGGCTGCACGAAGAACCGCCTCGTTCATCCAGTTTGAGCCTACTTTCAACTCATGCCCCAGCAGGTACGTCCACACGCTCACAAGTGACCAAGGGAAAACTGTTTTATCATTCTCACAAGCTTCTTAAGCCTTCCTGTGATGCAAAAAGAACATTTCCCTGAAATCATATTTTGCCAACAAACAATTTCCACATGCAGAAGAAAAGTAAAAATTTCAGACCGATTCAAAGTTGAAAGCCTAACAGTTTTAATTTGGGAAGCAAGGATGAAAACGTGAATTGCCAACAAATAGTTCTCCAGAGTAACACAACACACACACCCCCTCTCACACCCCCACGTGAGCAAGCCCCAGACACAACCCTTTCAGAGAGGACACATGCCTTGTGTCTATGCACATTGGGAGGGTTCCGGAAGAATAATTACAATTAATCCATTACTTAATCTCCTAATCACTTCTGAGCAAACAGCATTCCTGGACATCTATTAATGACACATTCATTTTCATACCATCCTACTCATGAAAATTTAACCAAGAAAATAAATTGAAAAATGCCCAGGTAACACCAGTTACCTCATTCAAAGCTACAAGCAAGAAAGATTCGCAGCTGAGGCCTCGTCCGCAGTGGCAACTCACCGTCACTGGTGCAGGCACCGGGAGCTCCCCCCCACCAGGGGTCCAGCCGTCCCTGCCACCGCAGCAGCCACCCTCTGTTTCCAGCTGCTCCGGCTGGGTTTTAAGTGGCTTGTGGTCCATGAGCTGCATCAGTAAAAGGATACGCAGAGTCCCCCAGCAATTCCCCTCTTACTCAATATATTCCACCTAACATATATATTGCAGATCTAAACACACAGTGAACGAGTTTAACTGCCCCATGGGATGCGATAACTAGGTGTTACCAGGAAAGTCTGAGAGCAGACAAGAGTAAGAATAGAAATTTAGGCAGTCTTTGCAACATTTCAGTTCTGTGTCTTGCTTGGTAGGTTTAGGAAAGACCTCTAACACCGACTTTTTTTTGGTTTATTACCAGAGGAAAGAGAATATTCCAGCATGGGAACCTCAAAGCTAAAATTAAAGACCTATAATTTGGGTTCAGTAGCAGTTGGTATAATTCAGATCCCAGCCACAATGAGAGGTCTCCAACATTATCAACTGTCAACAATTATTACTGGCTAGGCACACAAAACAGCTTTGTTCTGAACTGGAAGCCACAACTGCAAGCAGCAGTAATTGCTACCAAAGGCAAAACATACAAAAAAACCCCAGCCTCTCCATGTGAAATACTCTCCAAAGAGGAATATAGGAATGGACACAAGAGTCTTATTATATCCACTTACATCTTTAAAAAAAACGAAGAAAAAAATCCAAGACTATACCCAGCAAAGGAGGGGACTAGCAAGGAAAAGGTATCCCAAAAAAGACACTTGTTAACTATTCTGGGCTGAACGCACATTTAATGAAACATCCCATTCACTAGTTATTGAACTTTCATTAGCAGTTTAAGGGAAAGCTGCACATGGAAGAGATTAAATGCAATCAATTTCTCCTGAAATTGCATACATTTCCACACTAATCCCCAGCAAGTCCCAACCGATATTAAAAACCAAATCAATTAATACTAATTGCTCACCTTATTTTCACAGAGGGATCTTCACACTTCAGCAAGCCTCAAAAAAAAAAAAAAAAGAAAGAAGAAAAAAGGCTATTTGTACAAAAGCAATTTACTTGTCTGGTCTTTTTATATTCATTTAGCTATGCACTTAATTATTTTGGCAGGTAATTCTGTCAGCTCAAGTTTCCTTCCTCACAACTACCCTTTTGCAAACTGACAGCACGAAGCAATCACGTTTTTATAACCCCACAGCCTATAGCAACAGAATAAACAAAGTTTTCTGAGTCATGGGGCGAAATCCCGAACCCACTGACTTCGTTAGCAGATCTGCCATTAAGTTAATACAATTGGTGTAACCTTCCCAGGAGGCAATGATGACCAAGTGAGGAAATGTATTTTACTAGCAACAAGCAAATGTAGCAGTATTTATGTTCAATTTTTCATAAACAAAACACATTTTTAACACCTGCCATACAGATAGCACAGAGTAAATGGAAGCTACATTTGTCCTCCTCTGCTGTAGGAGTGCTACAGGTTTTCTCACCGTCACATGCTGAGTCTTCAAAAGAGGTTTTTCTCTTCCTGCACTCCATGTAACCACACAATGCCTCAACACCACCCCCCCATTACCAGGTCTTGAAAATTTTTTACACAGGTCCATTAATGTCTACAAGCAAAACAAAACAAATAGCTTTAAAAGAAAAAAAAGTCACTTAATGCTGACAGTCTTTCTTCTTGGTTAGTGTTACGGAGACAATCCTGCCAAAATGGCTCTCCAAAATGCTAAGTAACTTAGAACTGCATGGCCCCAATCAATCAGTGCGCCCCTAAAGCATCCTGCACCCCTTGCCCTGAGGACAAGTGGGTGTCAGTACCAGTCAGGCTCTGGGGAGGCTTTCCCAGGGGCTAAATGACAAGCACAACATCTGCCTAGCCTCGACTGCTCCTGGGGTTTCCTCCTGCATCCGTAACCACCGCAGGTAGCTCATGTGTCACCTGTCCCAGCTCCCACAGACGTAGGGGATGCTCAACAACATAAGAGTGCCAGGCTGGAAACCTTTGGTTCATCTGGAAGGAGATAGCTCAGGCACCAGAGGCAGTAACAGTGGCAGAGATCCTTTTGGGGCTCTTTTGCTTCAGCTGCATCTGAGCAGCCAAGAAGTGACTTAAGCGGAGCTAGTAACAAGGTGGGGATGCAAGAGCCTCAACTCAAAATGTTTCTCGCATCATCCAGTTTCTGCGCTTTCTGCATTGTTTTGCGTTTTTCCTCCCTCACTTGGTCTTGGCTAATACTGCAGGGAAGCCAAGCCTCTTTAGGGAAGATGCTTAACCTTTTTTTGCTCCCGAGTTGGACCAAGTTAAGTATCACTAGCTGTCATGCTGCTTTGTCACCATAACAGCTCTCCATCTCCCAGCACAGCAGATATCAAACCCTCTGGATCGAAACCCACTGTCATCTCTTAAAAGCGTGATGATAAAAGAACATGATAGTAAGTGGGAAAATTAACTGAAGCCAGCCCTCTCTGCGTTTTTTTACTGTGGTTCTGCAGATCACCTGTCACACAGTCAGTGGAGAACAGTTTTAAAAGTACCTCTGCAATCACGTCACACAGGCACCTACCCAAACTCTAGGTAAGGTC
Source organism: Aptenodytes forsteri (assembly GCF_000699145.1). Classification (NCBI taxonomy): domain Eukaryota; kingdom Metazoa; phylum Chordata; class Aves; order Sphenisciformes; family Spheniscidae; genus Aptenodytes; species Aptenodytes forsteri. Next base: position 6,846,825 of record NW_008795695.1, read on the forward strand.
CATGATGAAGGAACAAGCTACAAATGGAGGCCTCCTGCAAGTTATGCAGGTGCAGATAGAAATGCTGATAGGGCATGAATTAAGGCTTTCATAAAAGTCTCAAACAGCACTGAAACTCTGCAGGAACTCATTGGGTGGTTAGGAAGCAGTACTCTTAAGGTTTTAAGACATGCTTTCGACAAGCAAACTGAGCTGAGGAGCTGATGCAACCAAATAGAGCCCTGCTAGAGCACTAGCTGGGACATGGAGGGAGATGTCTTTTGCCCAAGGCTTCACTGGTGACTAACAGCAGCAAGTTACGGGGAAAGTGCCAGCAGAGAGGAGAGCGGTGCGGCACAGCACAGAGAGCCTGGCCCGTTCACGAGGCCGTTCATTGGGAAGGAAGGACTGACAACAGGACAGTAAGCTTTCACAGCTCAGGGGGTTTCCACAGCCCAGGAGATCAAAGCAGTGCTGGAGTAGGAGGAGCTGCCAAACGGGAGAGAGAAGGACAGGCTTTGAGATCAGGATGGCAAGAGCTGAAGTCGAATGGGAAGCAGTCGGGAAGCCTGCCTGGGGTTAATGAGGAAACCCATGTCTCTCCCCAAACCATGCCAAAAGATAAAGGCAGGCATAGGATTTGCTTTAGAAGAAGCAAAGGGAACTAACTGTGATGGACTAGGACGAGAGATAATTTGAAACAAAAAAAAACAAAAACACAAAAACCAAAACACTGCTGCTACGATAATGGATGGGTCCAACAGACAAGCAGTAACTGGATCCAAGCAGGAATTGCCCTGGCTTGCTGAAAGCCTGGTGCCTGACTGAGCATTGCTTATCAGGGAGGGTGGAAAGCCAGACGGAGGGCTACTGTGATGACAAATGCAGAGGGTCAGCCAGGTTACTGTACACAAAAAAAAACCCAAAACAAATGGGGGGAGAGGGGGGTCAAAATGCAAAATGAAACTTCCATAACATCACAAGTTTTCTTCCCATTTTCCTCTGTGAATAAAGACAGACAAGATACAGGCAATCAAGGTATCCATGTTCCTGTAGAGTAGCGCTGGTATAGCAGGAAATCATGGGCAAAGTATTAGGCCACAGCTTTCTGGCATGAGGTTTTAAATCTCTAGATGTAAGATGTTTTGAGTGAGAGATGAGAGATGTATTCCAGCTGTGGTTTAACTTTAGCCTAGAGATATGCAGTTACTCTATAAAGGTAGTTCCTAAGAGTATTTTTTACAACAAAAGGAGAGGAAACTCCAGTCATCTGAGTGCTATTGTCAGCCAGTCTGAGATGAAATGGCACAGCACTCACTGATAACGATGCAAGATGACATGGGTCTCGCATTAGGTAAAAAGACTTCTTTCCTTAGGTAGCTGGTTTGCAGTTCTCCAGAGGCAGCTATGGAGCATGTATGGCTTTACAAGGGGAGAGTAGGAGAGCTGTTCCTCTTTGAAAAGACATTTTGGAAAGAAAATTAACAGAAAGGACTTTTTCCAGATAGGGAAGCACTGCTGCAGCCCTTCCATCCTCCCCAGCAAGGGGCACATCTGCCCACACCAGTGCAGGGGTTTTGCATGAGCCCTCAGATGAGCCCACAGCAGTGGCAACAGCGATGGCAGAGGGGGAACTTGACAGCTCCTGGTTCCTAAACCTTTCCGACAGCCCTCTTCGCACCAGCACCAACTGTTGCTAACCCGAGCAGCTGCTCCTGGCACCACTGAGCCAAGCCCAGACCTTCTGGAGCAGCCACCCACCTCCTGTGAGCCCTGCCACCGCTGCTGCAGTGTGGCATCATGCTTGGCCCAAAGGACCCTGGACACATTACAGGTAATGCACGGTCAAATCCAACCTTGGAGGTTGCCTCAAACCTTCTGTAGTCAACTTTGTCTTCACAAAACACCCTCCAACAGAGCAATCAAGTTACTGCACAACACAGACCCACTTTGCATCTTTGCCATCATTCTGTGAAGGGAAGGACTGCCCTGCCCTCCAGTAAGTCATACAATTAGGCAAAGTAAACGAGTTGTCAATAAACCCTTGATTGTTCAATGAGATGTTGCTAATGGGAAGGCAAATGTACACTGCCAGAATCCGTGACATGATAGCGATAATTTTCAAGTTATGCTTGATGTTTCTGTGATGAAGCTATTTTCAGTTGCTTTGAATCTTCTTCAGAAAAGTCAGTCTTTGAATCAAAAAAAAAAAAAAAAGTCATGATTGTTCTGAGCTCAGATGCATGCATTTAATCAGTTCAGGTGTTTAAATTATTTATCCATGAGGAGGAAAACTGTACTAATCTTAGGAACAGAGCATATGAAGGGGAAAAACAATTAGACATAAAGACATGCTGAATAATGTGAAGCAGTAGAGAATTCTCTCACGCCCGAGATAACTGTGACCAAGGGTGTTCAAGTATTTATGTTATTGCAGCCTGGGCTGCAAAACTCAAAATGCAGAGATTTGCTGCTACGAGAAGAAATGTTTCCCAACCGTAAGGCAAAATTATTGTTTCCAACAAGCACAAAGCCCCAGTCAAAAGTTGGTACTTTCCCTAGTTTGAAAGAGCAGAACTTTTTAAATGTTTTTTCAAAAACAAAAACAGTGTCTGGGGAAAAACAGAATACTTCATGAACTCTTCTTCCGTAAGTAAGTGTGACACCCAGTGCTCTGGACCAGACCGCCTCTCCTCATCACTCGGGTATAGACAATAACCTCTTCCCTTTCTTCTTTGATCTTAACCTTCTCCTCTCTATCTCGCTTTTCAAAGCCAAGGATCTACCCAAGCTGCAAGGGAGACGTCCCAGGTGGAAGATACACAGGGTGGGAGCGACACTCCAGCCCACTGCAGCCTTGTTAGATCGCTCTCCCAGCAATGGTTACCACAGAAGCAGCTGGTCAGGCACTACAGCTGTAGGTCCCCAGGCGGATTGAAGGGCTGCAGTGACGCACCAGGACACCTGGTTAAGAATACAAGACCTTCCCACCACCCTGACTCACTGCCTGCTCTTTCAAGGGAATAAATTAGTAAAATAAGTCTGCTTTAATGTTAATGGATTAGGCATCTTGTTCCAACTCTCAAATGCCTGGTCCCTCAGAAGACTTGGCTTTATCCACTGAAATTAATGGAGAAGGTCAAGAAAGAGGTGTATTTATACTGTGCACTGGAGAAAAGTAAAACTAGGTGTCCTGCTGCCAAGATAGACACATTTATGCAACGTTGAACCCCAGCATCAGTACCTTCACTTAGAAAGACTTAGCCAATTAAGTTGATAGCACGGCACACACTGGCACTTTCTGAGCATGCAGGAAAATAAACAAGCGGTTCTTATTCCAGCAAAGAATCTGGCTCTTCTCCCAGCTTGTTACCAGCTTTCTCTGCCTCACCACCCGGCATGCAACATCACCTGCCATGAAGGTGGGTTATGGCTACTGAGCAACAGCCTGCTCCTATGCGAACAAGCTAAAATCCTTTCTTGGTCTGTGCCGTATCACAAAGGTTGGGCTGACTACAGAGAAAACAAAATCCCTATCTTTGCTCAAAGAGACCCAGGGAGAAGTTCAAGGTATTTCAACTCACTTCAAGCCATTGCCAGCTGCTGTTTCAATCATGTTGTTTCTATAATCTGGGCAGCACACCAAAGATCACAAGGTTTGGGTTTAAGTTTCATTTAAAAACCATCTCGCAGGAGAAGAATCATTCCTCCATTTTATTAAGCAAAAACCATAGGCTGCTGACAATGCTATTATAGGCAGCAATATCAATGGAACATTTTATATTTTTTTTTATATATATAAAAAAATATATAAGAAGAAAAACATTGAGCTGGAAGGTTACTAACAAAATAGAAAGGAAGACCCCTGAGACATTCCCTTTGTAATTCCTTTTTACACAAGCCAACACTTAAAGCCTCCTGGCTGAGATTCCCCCTGTAACCTACAAACCATTTTATGGCATCATTGCTCAAACTAATCTGAGTATCCAGTAGGGCAATTTATAAGGGAATGACATGCCTATTATTGACAAAATCCTTCACAGAGCAAGGAGAAAACCTACAATGCAGATACATCAACTTTTTTTGAAAGTAACATTGGCTCAAATTCAGTTACAATGGGAAAGTAACCTGTTTTGATGCCAAAGGTCCTTGGCATTACTGCTCAGAGGAAAAGCATCTGTGAAACACTACAAGAGGGACCCAGTTTCACAAGGAGCAGCAGCCAAATGAGAGGGGAAAGAGAAGGAGAGAAAAAAAAAAATAATAATACCAGATCAGCCTCCGGCACCACGGCCTGCCCAGCTCCTCCCGGGTACAGGGGATCCCGAGTCCCCTTCCTTCTTAGGATTGATTCTCCAGCCATGGGAATCCTTCATTCGAAGTTTGCTTTCAGACGACATCAGCTTTTTTATTGTTTTGCCAGATTGCACTTTTGTCATTAGTTCTGGTTAGAGATACAGATGAGATGGCACCTTTTTTTTTTTTTTTTAAACTAAAGTGCCTGGTGCTGTAACTCTAAGGATAATTACTTTGGGGGCTGAAATTTCCCATTCTTGTTCTCATCGCAGAGGTACATATCTGAAGAAGATCTGCTTGGTCATTTAAGGTTTTTAAACATGTTCTCAGATAAGCACAGCTGCATTTTTAACAGTAGCTAAAATTACAGAATTTAAGAAAGGAAAATTTGATGTGATGTTTCATGCTTTAGTTAACAGTCTTCCAAGATACAAAGCTCCAGTTGCTCTGGAAACTGTAACTTGGACACAACCATGTAGATACATCAACCCCCTGGCTATAAATGAAAACACTTCAGCAACACTGCACATTCGTGTGACAAATATTTTTAAAAACAAGCATTGCATCCTGATCTTCATATAGGGAGGGCACATCCCTCAGCCTTCCACACAGGGCACAGTTCTCTGACTGCATTTCCTTTAAACCCCAAGAGAAATGGCTGAGCTGGAGCCAGGAGAGCATGTGTACCTACCATCGAGACAACAACCCTCCAGGTAAGGGTGAGATGGGAAACACAGGTGGGTATTTGAGGGATATGCCAAGGATTCAAAGCAGGGCTGTTTCTTCCTGTGTTTGCGTGGTGCCTATCACACTGCAGCCACAGCTGGAAGCAAACGCTGGTACCAAAAGGAAGACTTAGAAGACAAATGAACATGGTGGACAGGCTGGGATCTGGTACACAGAGCCATCAGCCGCTGGCCCAGGAGAAGGCAGCAGGAAGGCTGGAGCTAGGAACAGAGCAAGATGATGGCCATCGGGAGAAGGAAAGTGGAGGGGGATGCTCAAAAGCAGAGTAGGAGGAACGAGTGCGGGCTGTTCGCGGAGGAGGATTGGACACAGCACAACACCAGAAGCCAGATACATATTTTTTTTTTTTTAAAAAAAAAGGGGGGGGAAATATTACATACATAAACGGCGGCCTGAGTGCTGGTTGCTGTGGGAACCATAACTTTGAATTCAGTGGCTAAAACCTAGCATTGCTATTTATACCATGCTCCTCACTATAGCACAAGAACTTCGTCTGAAAAACGGAGAGCTCTGGTACCAGACAAATGTGTTTTTTCCCCCCGTTACACACAGTGATCCTTTCAAAAGATGCCTCACAAGTTTTTTCCGATGTTCCTGGCCACTGAATGACTACACGGCATAATCACCTCTGATGGGGGGGGGGGGGGGGGGGCGGGGGGAAGGGAGGTCTGGCTTTCCTCTTCCAAGCAAGACCAGATGAATCACTAGACAGACATCAGGTAGGATTCACTGACTTCTACTTTGGCCGAGAGGAACCGGAAAAGCAAAAAAGGCCATTTAAAACAGCAGTATATCTTGTTTCCCTTAAGGCAAATTACAGTCAGCATCGCATAAGATTATGGAGGGCCAGATCCCAAAGTCAGTTATCACTAAAGATGACGAGCACTCTATTTGTGTAAGGACTCCAGAGTATTGCCTTTAATATACTGGAAAGCGTAACTGGATCATTAATGCAAGAATAACACTAACAAAAAGTCTATAGATTAAACTCCTGTTGGGAGAATCCCTTTAAAAAAATTACATTTTCGAGTTGCTCTGCTGTTCAATAAGGAAACGGCTTTTTCCTCCATGGGAAACGTGGTTCTGGGGCAGCAAGTGTTCCCGCAGCCGAAGTGGGAGCAGGACTAATCTGCCTGTAACCAAAGCAGAGGTGAGCCAAGTCCCCACGGGTATGTCACATTCCTCTTCCACCTCCACCATTCCAGGTCCTGAAAGGGAAGAAACAGTCCCATTCCCCACCCACTCCTAAATCATGTTTTACCTCGAGTAGTATGGAGGCGCTAGCGTAGCACCTTCATTGCCACTACCAAATATACACAATAACTACCACGGGGGTGATGATCAGGTTTTAAGACACTTCCCAGAACCTGTGCACACATCAGTCCCAAATCAAAGAGCTCGTGGCATACAAGGGCAATTAAGGCAAAAGCTGAGAGAGAAAACCACAGCGCTTTCCAAGGTCACTCGCACCTTCAAAATCCCACGGGACTGCCCCATCCATGTGGGCTCATCGGGAAGCAGCAAGAACAACCGTTACGTGCAATCCGATAAGTAATATTCTGCATGAACAAGGCAGCTTTTGCCGGGGGAAGGGCAGCTGGGGATTGCGCAGGGACCGGAGCAAGGACTCGGCAGAGGGGCTCCAACAGCTGCCGAACCAGGAGGGATGGAAGGAAGTTGCTCTCCACAGGATCAGGCCCTTACGGCTAAGGTGAAGGAGGTCTCGTTTGCCCTTGTTCAATAATTCATATCACAGCACTGAAGTGTCATTGAAATTGACAGAAGCGTTTTAATAATACAGGAAGGGGAAAAGATGCTCTAATCACAGATTAGGCACCCAAGTAATCACTCCATAGATCTCGGCCTCCCCTAATTTATTCCAATACATTTTTTAATCAGAATTTCATACACAGCAAAATGATTAACAAGACACAAATACTACCTATTTCCTCGCTGTAGCCAGCTTTCACTATCCCAGAGTCCTCTGGCTGCTTATGAGAGGGGGAGCTGGGAATGAAGGACCGACGAGGAACGGAAAGTCGGTTTCGGGAGAATTCCCAATCCGACGCTTCCCAATCCGACAAGGTAGTACTGAGCTGTGCGCTGGAATTATGCACCCGTTCCTGCAACTCTATTTAAGACCGCATTTGTGCCAGCGCTTCCCGTCAAGCCTAGGACTGCGAGCATCAGTCAACTGTCCCTAACTTCAGCAAGGGCAGCGCGGGCAGGCTGTGCCCTGCCTTCAGTGACCCGCAGGCGAAAACACACCAGCCTTACCTGCTACACGCTCATTCAGTATATGTTCCCTGAGTTGGCCCCCGGCTACGTCCCCGCACCGTGGCCGGTACGGCTCCCCCACAGCAGCAGCATCACCCGGCGGGGAAGGGACCCGGCG
>NW_008795695.1:6855485-6860030 GCF_000699145.1 Aptenodytes forsteri
GGGGAAGGTGCCTGACCGCCTGAGGCACTGTCAAGCACCTTCCTCTCGTGGCTCCCGACCCCCTCGAAGTCCCCTGGAGCAGTGCTTAGCTTTCCCCCTCTCTCCCTCTTTCACGTTCATCACCAGACACTTACAAGGATCTATCGCCCAGCACGCATTGGTGGCACCAGATCTTCCACCCGGGCCTTGTCCACGCTTGCTTCCCTCGCTGCAGGCGCCATCCGTGCCATGTTCCCCTTCCTTCTCTGCCGTTTACCGGAGACCCCCAAGTGCCAACGGCTATCTACATGGCCCAGAGATGCAAACAAGGTGCAACGGGTTTTCCCTCGTGCCAGCCTGCTCCTGTGCTATTTCTGCAGCTAAAGATTTTGAGGGAATTGAAGCCAGTGCTTTAGCTGTGCATCATGCACACGGACTCCATTTGATGGGACGCAGGGAAGCCAGAGAGCACCTTGTCACATGCATTGCCTCGGCTGCCAAAGTGTTGGGGTTTTTTTTAAGTAATGACTCAGCTCAAATCTGGATAAGTACATTTTAAAATGCATTAATAAATAAACATGAGCTGTGACTTAACTGAAAGTATTTTACAAAACCTGCCAAACTACACAAGTTGTTTTCTGAACACAAAAAGGTGGAAGCACCTCCCCATCAACTTTGAAAGTCAAGATGGGGAAATCCAAATCAATCGTCGTCGTTAATCTTAACGCTTGGATGTGTATCAAATAAAGAATATTTCTTTTCAAATACTGTGTCTTTGTTCTACCTTTAAAAATCAAATACAAAATCTCAACTATCTACTCACTAATCACTATGTTGCTTGCAAATCAAATCCAAATATAAAACATCAGTTTTCTTCACCAAGCCATTGATTAATTAATGGCAGGTTTTAAATGGCATTACCACACCAAGCACTTCAGTCAAAGCATTTAATCAGCAAGATTAAATGCAGGTCCTTTCCTGACATTGATTTTTAGGTAAAATTCCCCACTAATTCAGCCAGGAGGTCTTACTAAAATTTGATAGTGTCCTACGGCCCTGGATTAGGAAAGTTCAGCTAGTCAAGGGGCCACTCAGAATAATCGCACAAACCCAAGCAAGTGACAGCTACCCGAGGCGTGCAGTTTGTTGTATATATTTGTATAGCTCACAATTGGTAGCGTAACTTAAAACCAGATCTTCAAGCTGTCCATCAGCTTATAAACAAACGTATCTCATCAGACAATGGGTTGCACGTCAAAATCTCCATGTACCCAAGAGCCATCCTAGCCCTGTGTAGGGCTGCTGCACCTCCTACAATGCCCCAGACCAGGAGGACAGCCCTGGCCCTCGGCCACCTCAGCCCTTCAATCACAGCTAGGGAAGCTGTGATTCACACAAAGGGAAGTCATGCTTGACCAACCTGATAATCTACAATGAAATGCCTGGCTCGGTAGATGAGAGGAGAGCAAGTGGGTGTTGCCTACTGTGACTTTTGACACTGTTTCCCATAAGATCCTCATAGACAAGATGCTGAAGTATGGGCTGGATGAGCAGAGAAGTGGAGTGAAAACTGACTGAACAGCCAGGCCCAGAGGGTGGTCATCAGTGGTACAAAGTCTAGTTGGAGGCCAGTAACTAACAGTGTACCCCAGGGGTCAATACTGCGTCCAGTCCTGTTCAACATCTTCATTAATGATCTGGATGATGGGGCAGAGTGTACCCTCAGCAAGTTTGCAGATGACACAAAACTCGGAGGAGTGACACAAAACAGAGAGTCATGCTGCCATCCAGAGGGACCTAGACAGGCTGGAGAAATGGCCTGACAGGAACTTCATGAAGGTCAGCAAGGGGAAGTGCAAACTCCGACACCTGGGGAAGAACAACTCCATGCGCCAATATATGCTGGGGGCCACCCAGCTGGAAAGCGGCTTGGCAGAAAAGGACCTTGTGCCCTTGCGGCAAAGGCGGCTAATGGTATCCTGGGCTGCATTAGACAAAGCATTGCCAGCAGGTCCCAGTACAAGAGAGGCATGGACACACTGCAGAGAGCCCAGCGAAGGGCCACGAAGATGATGAAGGGACTGGAGCACCTCTCCTGTGAGGAAAGGCTGGGAGAGCTGGGACTGTTCAGCCTGGAGAAGAGAAGGCTCGGGGGGATCTCATCAGTGTATATAAATACCCGAAGGGAGGGTGCAAAGAGGACGGAGCCAGGCTCTTTCCAGTGGTGCCCAGTGACAGGACCAGAGGCAATGGGCACAAACTGAAACACAGGAGGTTCCCTCTGAACATCAGGAAACACTTTTTCTCTGTAAGAGTGACCGAGCACTGGCAGAGGTTGCCCAGACAGCCCATGGAGTGCCCCACTTTGGAGATATTCAAAAGCCATCTGGGCAACCGGCTCTAGGTGGCCCTGCTGGAGCAAGGGGTTGGACCAGATGCCCTCCAGAGCTCCCTTCCCACATCAGCCATTCTGTGGTTCTGTGGCCAAATCCTATGTACCCTGGCCTCCCTCCCCTCCTGCAATTATATGCACCTCCTCCACTTTGGGCTCTTTATGTCTGATGCGTGCCTCATTTGCACCACCAGCACCTTTGGCCACAAGTGCAACCTGGCCACTGAGTGGGTGCATGTCACTGTTTCGGCCAAGTGGTGCCAGGCAATGCTGCTTTGTCATCACATGCCAGCTAAGTCTGGTCATCTGCTGTCCCACCAGGCAGGTGCGCCTGGCACAGCACTGCTTTATTTCTATATATCCTGCAGCCCAGGATCAACTTCTTCCATGTTGCAGGCAGCTCCACACAGCCCGGGGAAAATCTGCCCCCTTGCTTAGTAGGCTATGCTTGGCTCCTCAGCCAACGTTTGGGCACGCTTGATACACATGTTCCTTTATAATGACGACTTGTGAGTCTTCAAGGTCTCACAGCCTGGCTATTGGATGGTTAATGGGATTTGTAACTCCGATCTGATTTGCCATTTTGGAAAACTTCTAGTGAAAGGGAAGGGAAAAGGCATGGGAAAAAAAAAGGGGGAGAACATCATTTCAACTCTCAGCCAAGGTGAAGCTGCTAAAAAAAAAGGGGGAGAACATTTCAACTCTCAGCCAAGGTGAAGCTGCCAAAGACAGCAGAAGATCCCCCATGCAGCATGGCTGCTTTGCCCAAGCAGCGGTTGAAGAAGGCTGTATCACTTCCTAGGTTTAGTCAATACCATCCAGCAGCAGACTCCTTTGACGATGAGCTGTCCTCACAGAGCAAAATCAGGACAAGGAGCCAAACGGCCCCCCTTCATGTGATTCTGCAAAGAAAAGCCAGAAGGACTGGATTAACCTGAGCATGCTGAATTGTCCACACGTTACAGATGAGACTACCAAGCTGCTAACACCCCACATGGTAAGCAAAGCAATTCAGAGAGAGCTTCATTGAAATGAGTCGGGGGGGAAGGGAGAAAACCAGAGAGGAGAATTGAGGAATTTTAAGGAAGGCTGAGGAAGGTGATATAGATCACCTAATAAAGATCTTCTTTATTACATGGAGCACCGGTGGCATCAGTAAATCACAGGAAAGTGAAGTCGGAAGGGACCTCTGGGAGCCTCCAGACCAATCTCCTGCTCAAAGCAAGGCTAATTTCAGTCAGGGAGGTGATGCATAGACTTGCCTCATCGAGATTTGAATATTTTCAAGGCTGGAGGTGTCACAGCTTCTGGGCAGCCTGTGCTCCTTGCACAGCATGAGCTCCAGCCTCTAGCTCTGTGTCCTTCCACCGGACACACTCCACTCTGCCAGTCTCCCTCTGGTACGGGGGCTTTCATACGTGTCCAAAGGAGAAATCCCGCAGCTGTCAGCATGGTTTGAGACACACACAAGGCAATAAATCAGGCAATCATCTGGCAGGTCCTGTTGCACCCTGTATCCTCCATTTCTCAGCCTATGGCTCCTGCAGAGCACCACCGTACAGCCGTATAGCCCCCCAGGCTCCTCTCACACCCAGTATCTACTCTGTCCTATAGGTCCTCTGCGGTACATGGAGAAGAATAGTAAAGAAGAGCTAAGGGTGAAGAAAGGCCAGGACACTTTCTAGCAGCTTGTAAAGCAAATGGTAGCAAGACACATCTGGTGCTGTACGAGAGTCTGACGCCAGAGAGGTGCTGTCACCTCCTGCCACCACAGTGCATGACACTGGCATGGTCCTGCTTAAACACTGCTGCAATTTTCAGCAGCTGGCCCAGAACAGGGGGAAACCAAAAGGGTCAGGAGTATTGACCTGTAGGTGACGTCTACCATCAGACCCAATCGGGGAATATTTCTGTTCCCGTGGGAAGCTCCAGGTGTCTGAGGGAGGAGGGGGCTGCCCCCCGCCCAGACCAGCTCCTGCGTCCCGTTCACCACTCCGCTCTACAGATGCTCATGTCAGCACCAGGTGGGGAAAAAAGGGGCCAGAGGCTGAAACCCCTGCAGGGACTGCTTTTCTCTGCCGCTGCGCAGTCTCGGGTGCACATCAAACAACAGCGCAGGGGAACTGTCCCCCCCTCCTCAATGCTGCCGCCCCCCTCCCCTGCTGTGGCCCTGC
>NW_008795695.1:6860228-6863640 GCF_000699145.1 Aptenodytes forsteri
GCCCACGTCGGATGCAGCTCCCGCAGTCGGGTGCATGTGGGCAGGCAGCTGCGTCTCAGCAGACCTGACTGCGCAACCGGGGCTTATGCCAGCTAATATGGGCATATTTTTAAGTAATCCCACTTCATTAGCTACTTTTCCAGGGCCTCAGCGTATAATGAGTGAAATCCATTAGTCATCTGACAGTTCTAGTTATTTTGCATGTCAAGTCCTATCTCTTCATTTATATATCCAGACTGTTATGGCAAGCTGGTGTGCTAGTTGTACCCCTCCACCCACTCAGTGCTAATTTAAGAGTTGTTATTTTTGGCTCACAGTGATTGTGTGCATAAAAAGTTCAGTTTCCTCCAAAAAATTTTAAAAGGAAGCAGAACACGGGACTGAGCAGAAAACTCCCCTTGCTAAACACCATTTGCCCAACATCAGCAAACCTCGTTTTCAGGTAATTTAGAAGTAAAGCATCTTCCTATGAAGATTCTGTCTACAAATGATTGAGCTGCAAAAACCGTATTCGTTTTTGACACAACTGGTAGACGGGGCATACAGGAGTAGCTCACTCAGAAAAAACAACTTGGCAATTCACAATGAACAGAGTATAACTTACTGCAAGGACGGTAATTCCGTGATTGAAAACATGAAATAGCATTTGCTTATCGAAAAAATTGTATGGATGAGGAAAACTCAAAAGCAAAGTTCTGTCTCTACTCCAGACATTCCTTGTCCATTTGTAAAATTAATTATCTGTAAATAAAGCATTTTTCTCTTAGTAATGCATGCTTTGCTATTTCTCCTCTACACAAAAGACTGCTCTTATTCCTGAGCAGTGCGCTCATGTACCTGAGAGATAGGAATGGCAGAGGACATTTCAAGTTGAAAAATTGAAAAAGGAGTAAAAAAAATTAGGGAAATTGTTCTTTGAAAAATAGCTGTAGACTGTTACCAGTCCATCCTTTCAAGGATGTGCTGTTGCATGTGTGTAGGCTGACATTTTATGTCCTGCAAACAGCAGAAGGATTGCTTACCATCGAAGTCCTGACCAGGCCATCAAAGTCGGATTGAATTAGGACTTGTTCTGTACCAGTGAACTTCATGCCTTCTACTTATTTTCCCATTAGTTTTGCTCATAGCTTAAAAAAGGCATTCACTACAACCCAGAAGTTGTTGCCTTCTTTTTTCTTTGAAAACAGGAACAACAATGTACTAATGGAGGTTTCTTTCTGGCTTTTAAGTAAAAGTAACTCAGGCTGGTTCCAAGACTGAGAAATCCATACGCAGACAGTAACTATCCCTGCTTAGTATCCCTTTTAGCAGGGACGGTCTGCTTCCATGAGTGCTAAATATGTTACCCCTTATAATCACTTGAAGAAGCTCTCCTAGGCCTTTGCATGCTTCAGAAATTATAATAATGCCTTCCCTGTTTTCTTCAGCCGGTATTTGAATAATTTTCAGGCTGCAGCAAGACTAATAGTAGAATCGCATCCTCGCACGTCTAGGATTATGTAAAAGAGGAGATCCATTTGATGAATTCTTGTCCACCTTAGCCTCTCTTTTGAAAAATGCTGTTATCTGTGTTCACTGCCAGTTGGGAGTGAAGTGATATGTGAAATCACAGAGTACTTTGGATAATGGCAAAGTCTGAGCTTTCCCGGGGTATGATTGCTCATGTTACAAGGACACGTATGGGGAAGGCAATAGCCCTCGCTTCCAATCCCCGTTTTGTTGTCCGTTTATGGTATTAAAGGGTTTCTTTCAATGTCATTGCTAATTTATGGATAAAGAATGCATTACTGGAAAGCCTATATGAGAAGGGAAAAAAAAAGACCATCATTGAAAATATTTGCCTCTTGTTGGATTAGCTTAACCCACACATGTAAACCTAAGCAAAATCTGTGTTATTGCATTGGCCTTTTACTACTGGAAACCTGGCCTCAGCCCTGATGTAGGTTACAGACAGAAAATCATTTACTGTCCTTAACTAAATCCCACAGGGGACATTTGCCCTTGCGACCACCCCACTAAAACCCCAGCAGGCTCTGGTCCCAGCCCTGCGTGGCTGGCTTTTGCCTTTGTGAAAGGGACCACAAGGAACCGGCGAAGGTCGGCAGAGGAGAGGACGGGGGTGCCTCACTTTATGGCAGCGTTTCCCTCTTCTACCCTTCCATCTGCAAACACAGCAAGGTGTTTGATAAACATCCCACAGCAAGGTGTGGGATAAACCAGCAAGAGACTTGCGTGTTGAGTGCACAAGTGACAATTTCATAGGGAGCACCAGTGCTGTCTGAAACATCAAGGATGCACTTTAAGAGGACAGTAATAACGGAAATTTTCCAAGCTAGATGTGAGGGGAGTGCCTACATGAAAGATACCCCTTATAAATGGCAAAGCAAGAGACAGCCTACCAGAGAGACAGCGAGCTTTGCCATCAGGAGACACAGGCTGGGAGCACAGATTTCTGGGGCGCCTCTAGGCAGGTTAACCACTCTCACTTCTTCTCTTGGAATGCAGCTTGATACTACATCTAAGCCACCCTTAACAGCAAATGACAGTGCAAAGGGGCAGCGCTGGTCCTGATGCCTCGCTGCTTGCCTTGCACAATCTGACCCTGCGGTGAGCAAGCTCAGTCACCCAAAAATTAACTCTCCAAAACTAAGACATCAGCTTTCTTGGTCTAGCCCCCTGAGCAGGCTGGAAGGACAGACAGGTGGGGGCTGGTACTAGCATAAAGGAAAGGAGAACCTTCCCTTAGCAGATAGTTATTATACTGGTTTAACTATAATATAAAGCGTACAGCTAGTAGTGCCACGAACAGTGGCGTCGGTGCAGCAAAAGGGGATGGCGGAGGTAAGACTGGATGAAGAAAGTAGAGAGGAGCCAGAAGACACTCGAGGTGCCGTTGCCATTGAGAAAAGCGTAGCCTCAGCCTGCAAATCAGGTGTTTGCAGGGAGAGGCAGTTTGGTTTGGTGTTGGGTCGTTGTTGGTTTTTTTCACTAGATCCATTGGTACTGTCGAGAAACAGAGCAGCTTTCAGGCACAAAAGCCCTTCCTCATTTCTGCAACAGAAGCAGCAACCTTCATGTTAAGAACAGATTGAGATGAGTTGTTCTGGGTTTAATTGAATTATATTAATCAGCTGGACAATTTGAGAACAAGTTTAGTCAGTACTTGTGAAGTGCTCACAAGGGAGAGGTGTTAGGAGAGGTAGGTAATACTGCTTGTGGGATATTGAGGTGCTAGTAGGAGGTGAGCATCTATAATACATCTTAAAAGTTAGTATCTTCTTTATAGCTGAGATGCCTTTTTAGCCAGTGGGTTTGTTAATTCCAGATTCATCTTTTGAAGGTGTTTTGTATGTTCCTCTGAGTGTCTGTTTTATGCAAAATGCCCCCTCCCCCCCCCCCCCCCCCCCCTCGC
>NW_008795695.1:6863950-6880428 GCF_000699145.1 Aptenodytes forsteri
GCTGTCTTTTTTGTGTAAAATGCCCCCCCCCCCCCCCCCTTTCAATTTGGGGCATCTTTCTCTGTGGGCTGTTTGTAGGAGTCAATTCTGGTGACTAGTGGTTGCCTGGTTCCCCCATGTTATTCCTTCAAGGGCAGCGGTGCACTGAGTGGCGTGGACATCCTTCTGGTGTGTGCACGTGCGTGCTGCGCCCCTGACTGCTTTGGTGGTTGGAGATGTGTGACGGCAAGTTTTGCAGCCGGTGCTGTGCAGTAATCCTCCTTACGGGGGGGCCTAGGGAAGAACTCGGCTGAGTAATTCAGGAGAGGCACTGCTGTTCTGCAGAGATGATGTCTAAGAAATACCTGTATGACTAATAAGAATGGATTTTAAAAAGTCATTTTATCTCGAAAATGGTATTACTCAGCTTGTAAGTATGTGGGCTCCTACAGATGTAGCCTTCAGTGCTTCCTGTGGCTTGCTCTGTAGCATCATCTGGTGGTAGCAGCAGGGAAAAATTGCCCCTCCAGCACCTCTCATTTCTGTATCCTCCATTACTGTAGTACCTCATAACCTCCCCGCCTCTTTTTCTTCTCCCCACTGCTCCTTCTCCTCTAGATAAGTTATTCCTCCTACAGTGACTGGAGTCAAAGGAAGAACTCGAGGAGTACTGCTGGTCCCACAACTGGCATTGTGTGAAACTGCCCCTTGGCAGAGGGTCAGCAAGGGCCAATGTATCGTTGAACCCCTTTGGAGAGTTGCGTAGGATTTATACAGCCCACAAGTTTCATGCAGTCCTCAGTGGAGGCTGTACACCACGCAATTACTATCTGGAAAGCAGATACAGTGCATGTTAAACTTAAATGAATGTTGGCTTGTGCTACAGGGCTGAATTTCCCCTTTCAGCCTGAGTAGTGGATGAATAAGGCGTCTTACCCTTGCTCCCCAGCACAAGGAGAGGGGCAATTGCTGCAGGCCAGCTGCTCCCACGCCAGCTGAGCATGGTGAGGGGCAAGCAAGCAGCAACCGACCATGCAGAGTTGGGACGCTGCCCGTCCACAAACCCCTGTGGGAGGATGGGCACAGCTTTGCTCTCCCCCCGGAGCATGGGGGGATGGGAACGGAGACGCGACCAGGGGGGCCTGTGTTGCCACCAGATGGCTTTCTTGCAGTAGGTAAGCACCACCACGTTTGCGTTCATCTGGTGAACTTAGACACTGATAACCATGGGGACGTGGTGGTCCTGCCTTTGGCACAGGCCATTATAAGCTTGCCCTGTTACCTGCTCAGGTGGCTTGCTGTGCTGAGGTCTGGGCTGCTGCACACCTGGCCTTGTTACCTTCCCCGGGTGGACTTGGGAGAAGCTGGGCGTGCCTCAGCCCTGGCTGCCCGGAGAGATGATTTCAACCTGTGTGCTCCCCAGCCCGTGTGCCACAGCAGCAGGGCACTCGCCTGTGGAGAGTGGTCAGCACGGCTCTTTGTAACTTGTTTTCTGATTTCTAAAGCTGACCAAGCAGCATGGAGATCTGCAGGAACATACTCCCAGAGCAAATCTTATGGACGTAGCTTTGTAGTCCATTGGACTTGCCTGCCAGCCCTGTCTCCTGAACGGGCTACCCGAAGAAACATGCTTGTAGCCCACCGAATGACAGGGGAAAGGGGCAGGCAGCCCTGCTGCTCAAGGGCGAGCAGGCTGCAGCAAGCCTCACCCAAACCTCCAAGCCTTCTGTCCCCAGTGATGTCGAATCAATTTGCCTTTTTGAGGCAAACTTACAGCCCAAGCATATTTATGGAGAATTAATCATGCTTTACCCCATAATGTGTCAGGACCGTGAGACGTAGAGAAGCACAAAGCTGCTTATGAAAGGATGGGGAGAGAATACCCCTGCCCTTCCTGTCTAAACCATTAGCCTGGAGCTTTTCTTCCTCAAATATTAATGTTTTCCTGATTACCTGCTCCTTATGAAAAGGTGATTGTGCCTGCGGACTCTTTGAATATTTCATTTAAAATAGTAAAGCCAGAGAGAAGTGAACTTTTACTTAACAGTGGGTTAGAGCATGGCCTGCCCACGCCATCCTTGCCCTGGGGAGGAAGGCAACAGGAAGCATCCTAGTCCTTTGGAGATGGCAGTACAGAGGGCATAAACAACGGTCAGAGTTGCTACAGACCATCTTCTCCCACATGCGTGTAGGTGTGGAGTGGGGAAGGCAAGCAGGAATTGGGGGGGAAAGGGAGGGAGGGCGGGAGGGGCAGCTCAATGAGCTTTCCTTCAATTTATCTGTATTTTTAAGCCACGCTTAGCATCATTGCTTCTGTAGGTAGCCACTGATGGGGTCACTGCCTTTCCTCAAAATAAACAAATTAAGCAGACAGTGCAAACCTGTGTCGTTTTTACTCCTGCTATCTGTGGTGCCACAAGCACCCCTGGTGTAATACCTTTTTTTTTTTTTCATGGCACTTCCCAAGGTCAGCCAAGACCATGGATTCACCTACTGCAATTTAAGACACAGCTTAACAAGTGGTTGGGTAGATCAGATACCACATGCTTCGACCAGTTAGTCAGGCATTCGCACCTATAGTCCCTTTGGAAGGACACGGTCTTGAAAGGGATGTGAGATATGGTTAAGATGTGCTGGAAGGTGAAGGATGAGGTGACAGAAGAGACAACTCCTTGCATACGTGTCTCACCTAAATTGGTGACTCTTGGCCACTGTGGGAAAGCACCGGGTTGATTCTCTATTGCTAACTCAGCTTTGAACACGTGCTGGCAGGAGAAGGGATTATGGTTTATAGGGGCTTGGAAGAGGACTGCTGCTCTGACCCTGGGGCAGAGGCTCTGACTCGTGTCACGTCTCAGTGGCAGGAGAGCCCACCACAACTACTGCATGGGTGGCTCCAGCCCTGGAAGGGAGGAAGGTCCCAAAGCCTTCGCTGTCACCTTGGGCTATGCTTGCGCTGTTGGATGGAAGAAGAGCAAGGACCGATTCCTAGTTTAGCAGCTAAACAGCACATCCCCTGTGCATGGCTATGGGCTAGCCTGCTCTGTTGGCAGATTTACCTTGGAGGGGCTGATTGAAATGATCTAAAACATTGACCTAATAATTACTCGGTGCAGATAATCAGGAAACCAGTGCTCGAACTTACTCCCTGGTCCTCCCGTACTCAGCAAGTGTAGACACACCCTCTGCCTTCTTGAGGAACGAGGGACAAAAGTCCTGCAAGGACTCTCACAAGCCAGAATATGTGCTGCAAGACTTGGGGGAAAAGGCAGAAAGCAGGTGAAACCAGAGTCCGAGTTAGCTTCTCTGGAGATGCGTTCTCCAGGATGATGTCAAGATGGGACAGTTTTAAACAACCCCTTGACTTTTGTGAATTCTGGCTGAGTTTTCTGCTTGGGCTCTAAAGCTCTGAGATGCTTTGATGTAGGCAATTTGCCGGTGCAGTCTTGGGCAGCTCAGGAGTCCAGGAGAGCGTACCCATCCATCCTG
Source organism: Aptenodytes forsteri (assembly GCF_000699145.1). NCBI lineage: Eukaryota > Metazoa > Chordata > Aves > Sphenisciformes > Spheniscidae > Aptenodytes > Aptenodytes forsteri. The sequence continues at coordinate 6,867,419 of NW_008795695.1, forward strand.
CCCTCGCCTGCTGTGATGGATGTTAGATCCCACCTCAGAGGGGACCAGAGGGTGTTAGGTGCTGCTGAACGCTTGTGCCTATTGATTTGTGTTTATTAGTTACATTATTTCTATTTACATAAGCGCTTTTGCTCTCCTCCCGTAACTCAACCCTGTCAGGCTAATGCAGGTAGTAAGTCACTCTGCCCTCTGATTCCAGCAAATGGTTTCTCCATGATGGGTGCTTGTTTTCCTCCTACACGAACAAACTACAGTCTGTGTCTGTGCTGGAAGTGGAGGGAGCAAAATGGCTCTGTGCCAAGCGTAGTACATATGACCAGCCATAAGCACTGCTCTCGCAGGGTTTGGCTGAGCGAGGGGAGAAGAGAAGGCAAAAACCTTGGAAGCTTGGATCCTCGTGGAATTCAGCCCCTGCAATGTTAAGTGGGCGCCAGCGCTGCCCCTGAGCCCTTTCGTTACTAAATCTCGTTATGGGATTAGCTCGTCTGCGTCCTTGGCATTTTGCTCTCATTTTTGAAGCAGGGTGAATTGTTTAGTGGTCTGTGTAATTGGGAAATGGTATGTTGGAGGAGCCAGGTGTTGCCTAAATTGACATTCCCATCTCGTGCACGCAACAGGGCTTTTCTTACGTGGGGCTCTTACTCTTACGTGGGGCTCTTACGTTCCCCGGCTTCTCTCTATCATGGAGAGGTCCTACGTCTTGCCAAAGGGCGAGAGATCACATCCTGACATTTTTACTGAAGCCATTGATATTACGTGATTATTGCAATATTAGAAAACTCACTAAGTATCTCTGTGGCATTCACTTTGAAATCCTTTTTTCCCCAGACAGAGCATGTGAACATGACAGACTGATTCCATGTTCTGCAACGAATGGGGTTTTTTTCCCCCACAAGCAAGTCCTTATGCCCCTTGTTTTTATTACAGTCTGATGTAAGATGCCATATAAAGACCTCCTCTGGGTCCCCAGAGGGATTAGAGCAATTATTTTTATGAATGTGAAAGCTTTCTGATCTCTTTTCAGACTAGTCGTTTTCAACCCTTGTGAGACACATTCTCTCTTCCAGAAAACTATCAGCTATCCTTCCCAGGCATTGTGAGATAAGGAAGGAGATTTTTTTTTTCCCACAGTTTATATTGCCACACAGCCGAAGGGATAAGGAAGATTTTTTTTTCCCCACAGTTTATATTGCCACACAGCCGAAGATTCATCAAGGTTTCCAAATCACAAACCTAATTTAAAAAGGGCAAATTTATTTTTGTTGTGCTGATAAGCCTACATAATTTCTTTCCTTTGCTTCCTCAGACCCCTCACCCACAAATCTTAATGTTATCAAGCATATCCAACAGACAATTAGGCCTTAGCCAAGTCCTGCTTTTGCCGGATGGTCTGAAGCTGGAATCTGTATAAAATGGGATTAGACATGAAGCATGTTGGCTGGGTAAAGGGATATACTGAGAGGAGGGCAATAAGGAGCCTACCACAGCAGTTCTTGTTTAATGGAGCAAGGACCGTCTTCTCAAAATGCTCTTTTTAGGTCTTATTTTAATTGAAATGGACTGGTCTATGCACCAACGAGGAATCAAGCATGACTCATAAAACCTTGCCTGGCTCAGCTGGGCTTTGGCTTCTCACAGTCCCTACATCTGAATGCCTGGCAGATAGGTGCAGGGGTTCCCTGCAGAGGACATTCTCTGAACAGCTAAATACTTCCCAGGGCCTGACGCCAGCAACTCGCACAGTGCTGGTTCTACTGAGCAGGGCCTGCCTAAACCCAACACTGCTAAAAGTCAAGTGCCCAAAACCAGGATGAGGTGGGTTGCAGAAAGTCAGTGGCCGTTTCAGAAAAGCTGATGGTTGGTTTGCTGGTTTATGAGGCGCAGCTGGAATTTCTTCTCTCGCCTCTGGGTTTCCTAAAGAAGGATGAAGATGGTAATATTTACATGAGAGAGGGCAGGGGCAGTCATGTGTATGTATAAAATAACCAACATGCCTGGTTATCTTACTTCTTTTTCTAGCTACTACAATTTTCCCAGTATTTTAGCAAATGAAGAGTAGAAGTACTGTGGAAGGTAGAGTCTGTCAAATGAAACCTGGACCACTAATGCCATCTAGTGGCTGGCACACACTAACACACTTCCATCGCTAATAAACCCTGAATTGACTGGAACAAACATTAACTCTAAACTCTTCCCCCCACGCTGTTTACAATCATTCACACAGCGGTTTTTTGCACTTGGTCCCATCAGAGCCCAGGCTTATACTGAAAAAATGTAAGAAACCACACATATGTTGTATCTACCTTGTTTTAAGCACATTTTTCCTTTCCCACCTGTCTTCTTTAGAAAGTATCATCTAGAGCTTAGTCTCTGTGAAGTAATCCCCATAAATGTTGTACATGCAGCTGAGTTTGATCTTTCTTCATGCACCTCATGCAGTAAGCTGTCCTGCCCTTTTACGGTGAGTACCTTCAGCCAAGAGCCCTGGGGGAAACGTATCAAAGTGAATTTGGGGTACAGAGCAAAACTGACTTTGTCTTACTTTCCAGTGTGTTACACAGTCACACACTGTTGCCCCTACGTAGTTCATGTAGCCCCTGTAAAACAGCTAGGTGCAACAAGAACTCTCAGTGTCGGCTGGAAGGAGGCAAGGAGAAAGCTTGTAGTTGCAACAGCTTGTTCTAAGAGAGATTAGCCCAGCACCTACTGCTACATCCTCCAAAAACCCAATTAGCTAACCGCCACCACAGTCAAATCACAGTCTGCATCCTGCTCTGGTCTGCTCCTCTCCCACATCTGCTGAGACAGAGCAGGCAGAGCCACAGGATCACAAAACCTGGCCAGGACATGTTTGTGTATCCGCTCAAGCATTTGTGCGGGGGACTTGCAGCGGGCTCCTAGCAGAGCCCTAGAGGACACCATCCCCTGCTTTCAGAGCGAGGGAAGAAAGCAGAAACGTGGACCACTGTGGGGAATTCTCCTTCTGCTTTCAGACAGAAACCATTTTTTTCCATGCCCCACAGGGGTGAGGAGTCCTGGCCTGGGCTGCCTGGACAGCCAGGCTGCTGCCTGCTCTCACGGGCACAGAGGAGGAGTTTGCTATGCAGAGGTTGCTGAGGTGAAAGCAATGAGAAAACTCTGTAAAGAAGCAGGGTCGTGGCTTAAAAGAGAGAGGAGCTGAGGGTCCCACAGTCAAACCAAAGCAGGGATGGTATCTGAGGAGATAAAGGGCATGACTCACTGACTAGCACAGAGGTGATCCTTCTGGGCTCTTGTGGGCTGAGGCCATGCTCTACACATGGACCTGAACAGGTAGGCTAAAGGCTCCCCTGCTATCCCAGCAGGTCCTGGGCATCCAAATAATGTCTTCTGTGCTGGCAACAAACCATCTCAGAGGTACCACGCGCAGGCCCTCAGCTACTCAGAGCCAGGCACAACGGGGATATACGACCTGAAAACTCTGCCCGAGTGCTGTCTCCACCACAGAGATTAGTCGTAACCAAGATCACGACAGGGATGTTGATCAGAAACACAAGGGCATTGTGCACACAGGTGATGCAGCTGACGTGGTTGTGCACAAATTGCCTCTGCTGCAAGTTCCCACAGCATAGTGGAGCAAACACACCACGGTGGCAGTGATTGCTCCTCCCGCAGATGGCAGGGTGGAGACAACAAGTGTCCCTGCAGTGACCCAGGAATAGCTGCTGCGATTGCTATTTCTCCAGAACACAGCCACGATGCTCAGGATGTCACGAAAAGCCAACAGCTCCAGGGGAAACTAGGCAGCAGACGGCTTTGCACGCCTCCCGATGGCAGTGGCTTGAAGGTACTCGCCAGCTCTGAGCTGTGGTAACCCCGGTCGGTGGGTGCCAGGCACTGCCAGAAGGCAGGGCTGCCAGAGTGCAATGCCCACCCACTGCTGAAATGAGAGAGGGGCCCAGAGAGAATGAAAATTGCACATCCAGAGCTAGTGCCATGGAAGTGGCCTTCCACGTCCTGAAGCGAATGGGCCGCTGTTGATCATTACACCTCTGCCGGCTGGCCCGGTTGTTCACCAGAGGGGTGCCAACCGCAGCTGCAACGAAGACTCATGGTGGTGATTTGGGTCTGGAGCGGTGTCTGGCATTCTGCGGCGGGGGCTGCATTGGACCAGCCCGTGCCGAGCAGCTCCTTCAGTCTGACCTAAGCAAAGGTTGCCGTTGTCCCTCAGACCTCCCGACATAATTGCACACGGCGTCGCTCCTTAACCACGTTATGTCAGAGTGATCCTGGCTAGAAAATCCCTGCTATTAAAAGTGTGCAAAGTGGCCTGGATCATAGCGACAGGGACTGATTAGGGAATAACTACGCGTGAAGTCAGGAAGCAGTGCTGCTCTCCAGCAGCGGGGTGCCGTAACCTCCTCTTCCTCCACTGTTGCAGACGGACCAGCATAACTGAGCGGTTCGCAGGCATGTGATGCAGTGGGCTGCCTGCCAGGGACCGTTAGGAGGTTTAAATTACTCCGGTTCTGGAAAGGTACGGGGACTGTCCCGCCGGGCCCACGTGCTCATTCAGAGTCCCCGGTGCCGACAAGCTGGGGAGCGTGCCAACAGGGCTGGACGTGGTTCAATGCAGACACAGGTTTCGGTGGATGCCCCGGCCTGTTCTGGAACAGCGACGAAGCTTGGCCCTGGCAGAGACCTACAGGCAGGCTGTTAAAAGTCTCTCGACAGTTACAAGTGAATGTGGAAGGGGACTTTTTCTTCTGTCCACCAAAACCAACAGTCACAGTGCCCGAGTCCTGACTGGAAACTTTCGTATCTGCTCTGGCCACATTTTATGAAGGCATTCCAGATCACACAAACCCAGAGGGACGATGGTTCCCGGCATGCGCGCTGGGTGCAAAGTCTGCAGGCTTTCTCCTGGGGTGCACTTCATGCTTTTGGCAAGGCTGGAGACGTCTGCTGACCTACGGAAAAAATTTCCTAACAGATGCCAAGTGGTCACATAAATATTAATTACGCGGTACTGTGGAAATTGTATTACAATACCTGGCTAATGCATTTCGCAGCTGCATTCCCACTTATTGCTTATATTAAAACAGCACCCAGAAGCCTCGTTTCACTGACAGCTGTACAAACCCAAGCTGAGTTCTGCTTCTTGCTCATGAAAGAACTCGGCCGCTCCCCAACCACCCAGTGTCCCCGGAGAAGAAATCACGTGTTTAAAAATCCAAATAAACCCACATCTTTGTTATTCTGGAGACCTGCCTAGATGTATTCTGTTTGGTAGTCTTGATTTCCCACTGCAGAAATGGGGTAGTTTACCTTGTTGTATCATTTAGGTATTTTCTAATTGCATACTAATTAGCATTTTCACTGTGGTTTTGTACTGAATCAAACAATTGCATCTCCAGGATTACCCAACACAGCTGAGTTAAGCAAAATTAAAAAAAAAAAAAAAAAAAAAAAAAAAAAAAAAAAAAAAAAAAAAAAAAAAAAAAAAAAAAAAAACACCTCTTCCTTTGCCTCTTCCTTTGGTGTACTGACACCTGCTGTACTACTAAAATGTAAATGTGGTAAATATTGAAGAGAGAGTGCAGAACAGTTTGTGTCAGGGAGTGCTGAAAAGTATATCCAAATGAAACCGCACGGGGAGTTACCTCTGGCATGTGCTTATGTGGGTTGAGATTTGCAAAGCAACTTATATATCAAGTGACATTAAAAGTGTAATTACAACTATAAGGACTTTTGCAAATAAAATCCTAGCTAAAAATCTAAGAATAAGCTTTTCTTTTTCTACGCTGTGAATGAAATCCTTAGTAGGTCATTATATATAACATATATATATAATGTATGAAGAGGTACAGGCTTTCTTTGGACTTCACTGATTTTTATCCTAGTTGACATTTTAAATATACTTTCCTAAAATATATTTATATGCACACACACAGGCACAATGTTTTAGTTGCATCCATTTAGGTGCCTGGACACTTTCAGTGGGCAAAATAACATTCCTGAACACCTAAACATTTCGACAGTCTCTAACTTAAAAAAACTTCTTTCAGATGACCTTTCTGGACAATGTTCTGTCTTTGACCAGTTTCAAAGGTAACGTTTTCACTTTTCCATGACAAAAACTTTAATCACCAGTAACCTGAAGTGTGCTTTGCTCTGTAGTCCTGGTTCTGCTCCCCCGCAGAAGCAGCCTTGCCAGCCACCGAGTACCTTCAAATGTGCGCGTACCCGTTTTCCTCCTGACAGTGCAAATGCCTGATAAGCGCTGGCTGTGATGCCGGAGCTCGAGCACCCCCTGCTCTGCTACTCCTAGGCCTGGCGTGGGGCCGGCCGAGAGCGTGGCGTCACGCCAGGGAGCTCTGCTGGCGCAGCCTCAAGAGATGCCCATTTGCCAGAAATGGGGTGAAGGACTCACAGGACTTTGGTCTGCCCTACGTTGGCCATGCCGACAGCCCTGTGCTCCCATGAGAGCAGAAACCCAAACCCTCTGGGCCTGATTTTTGCTCCGGTGAATCCAACTGCAGCACACAATCCCAGGGCCTTCTGTCCCACTCCCTCAGAAGCAGCAGGAGGTGGGGGCTGCGGGGGGCTGCCGTGGCCGGAAGAGAGGTGCCCGTTGCCTCGGCGGGGTGCACACCAGGGCAGCCGTTTGCTGTGGCTGCTGCTTGCGGTTGTGCTTCAACTGCTCGAGGTGGGGAGTGTATGCACTGAGGCTGGAGCAACGCTAATTTAAAATAGGTAGAGAATAAGGCCTCAGATTACAGATTACCTTAACCAAACTATGCTTTTGAATTTTTTATAAACTAAACAAGCCCAATTAAAAAAAGGCAAATAAACTGCTCGAGGTGGGGAGTGTATGCGCTGAGGCTGGAGCAACGCTAGTTTAAAATAGGTACATGCAGGAGAATAAGGCCTCAGATTACAGTTTTCATTACCTTAACCAAACTATGCTTTTGAATTTTTTATAAACTATTCAAGCCCAATTAAAAAAAAAATCTAGTGAATACCTTAAAAGCCATTTTAAACTTCAGCTATGTTTCCCCACAATACAGTTTGATTGTAGTCATCACTTTGTGCTATAGCATCAGCTCTCATAAAGACCTCAGCAATTTATTTTTTTGCAAACACCCAGAGAATCCACAGGATCCATGTGTACATCCATCCCGTCTTGCATGACAATCCTGCTGGTCACTGTTAGCTGCTTTGTGCTCTCTGTTTCAGCCTGTCGGGCTGTTTCGATGGGGAAACTCTCCCGAGGGCTGCCGGGCATGCAGGAGCTCCGGCCCACGAGCTCTCAGGAGGGCACTGCAGAATCGGCCGTGCCTGGCAGGAACTCCGCGTTTTCTCATTATTTTTTTTAGCCGAAGGTCACACAGCCTTTTGAGCAGAAACGAAGGTCTACGGTTTCTCTCTCATAAGCTACTTCTGCTGTTTCAGGGAGACGGAGGCAAACAATATCATAGCCTTACTAGTACCATTAAAAAATTGTCAGCATTTTAGCGCAGAGCTGGCAGCTGCTAGGAACCCAGTCTGAAATCCCCATGGCAGTGGGCACTGCCAGGAGCACCCTCTCCTGCGACTGCTGCTGCCCTGCGCAGGCACCTACCGCCCAGTTCCTTCAGAGCGTGCCCGTACGGGGGTGCATGTGCAAGAAGGGATGTTGAGCATCAGTTTTGCACTGCTTTCACAGACTGCCCGCTGCTGACTTCCATACGTGGTTCAGCAGAGGATCTGTACGATCCATTGAATTCACTAGAAATACTCACTGGAATAACATGCACAGGCTTTGGCACTGCATGAAATATTTAAAGTCCAGCCCTTCATGAATGCTAACAAGCAAAAAAAAAAAATCAATCAGTGGACAGACCTTGAATAATAGCACCAGTGCCCTAGAAGGGTTGTAGTAACTTGCGGCAGCAAGCCCCATGCTGGGTACAAAGGTCTTTATCAACATTTACACAACCTCTCCTTTGAGTCTCACGTTTCAAGTTTACTCAGCTTGTCAAGCAATGGAGGATGAGGGACTTGGGGCAGACAGATTAGCTCAGTTCAGCTGTTAAAAGTGAATGTTATTTTTAATCTTGTATGTTCCATGTAACGGCTTTCCAGCCAACACTATGTTAATTGCATGAATACTTCTACTACCCCTTAACTGGAACGGCAGGCTTTCCACTCGGGAGCAACCGTCACAAAGTTTCTACTGAAATAATGCTTAGTAATTTCCACCGGACTTTTCATCTTCAAAATGCTATACAAACATAAACTCAGTTAATTACCTCTCCCAGCATCCCTTAGAGGTAGGGAAGTGTCATTACCCATGTGTAATCAAATGGGAAGACTTTAACGACACACGATGTCTTGCCCAGGACAAAGGCTCAGGGTTCAATTTGGTTCCTTAGCGTACGTACGTACCTAGTGCTCTTTGAAATGCTGTAGAGTGCCTTCAGGGATGCACAGGGGGCTGGCAGGTAGGGAACAGCAGCTCCAGGACACCTTCTGTAGCAGCTAGAGGCCAGAGGAGATAGCCTGGACTATCTCAGGTGGTGCGAGGCACTGGTGTGTAGACATCCGAGTCCGGTGACAAAGCATTAGACAGTAGGAGATTCCAGCACCTAGACTGTAGGATCCCAAAGGCAAAAACCAAATCAACCCACAAGCCTCTTCCAGACCATTCATAATACAGAATAATAACCTACGTGTGGTGCAGCACGCTCCTTACTGAGCGAGCCTGAACAAACACGCGTATACTGTGTTCTCTGTGCATTAGGTGACTCTCAAATGCAGCAAGTCTTCTACGGTGCCACAGCGCAAGGTCACACTAACATTGGAAATGCAGCTTCCTACCTTCCCACAGAGAAGACCTAGATGACAAGACCATGCAACCCGTCCATTACAGCACTGGGAAGCCACTGCTCATCACCTTCATGTAACAGGGGTTAGTCAGCCGCTGAGCTGGAAAAACGGGTTAAGAATAGCCAAAGATCTGCTCCAGGAGCAGGAGGGACTGCTCTGATCCAGCCCCGCTGGGATTCTCAGTCGCTAGAGCACAAGGTTGCGGAGGAGAGACAGTTGTCTGCTTTCCTGCATGCTGGGATGAGCACACCTATACTTATCTCACCAGCTGTGGAGATAAGTCTCTCACCAGAGACGCATATCCAAGGACATAACAGGCCCTTACGAAGGACCATTATTCAAAATTCATGCTGTTTCTGTTTACTTTTCTTAATGTAAGAAAATAAACATAAAACATTACATTAATGCAGATTTGTGGACAGTGACCTTGATGAGCGAGCACTTATGCACACAAGCTCAGGTGATCTGGAGTGATATTTACCACTACAATTTTATTTTCACCCCGTGTTTTTCCAGAAAAGACATCACAAGTAGAAAATACTATATAGTTGCACAAGGCGCCAGAGGTATGGTTGCCACGGGAACCACAACCTTCAAAATTCCCTCTACTTTTTTAATCCATATAAAATCTTGATCAGAAAGCATGTTAATGTGCTGCATAGGCTTTATGCTTGATATATGCCATATTTTTACAGCACATAAGGGTTTGGGATTTTTTGTTACTTTTCCATATTTTGCTTAGAAGTTGATTAGCTTCCGCCTGTGTAGATTAGACTTCTGCTAACCTACATCACACAGTAATTATGTCATTTGCCCTTGAAGTTGGCAAATGAGGAAACAGCCAAGACTATCTCGAATCCTCATTCTTCAGAGATCCCTGTGTGTCTACCCCTATGCGGTGAGAGCAACCCTTCTGATCACCACAAAAAACTGCTTCACTCCCCTGCTACAAATATGCTTTGCAGGCAACTGCAGAACGGGGCGAATAGACAAAGCTGTGTGCCCACCCAGCCCTAAGTCTGTCCCTCCCGTATTAGTTTCAACCCTCTGGGCTTCGGACCAGCCCACTTTATCACCAGTTTACCTATAAAGATGCAGCCAGGCCCAAGCCCTAGGCTTCTTCCAAGCTGGGATGACAGAATCGGGGTACGGGGCAAAGGGAGATGTCAAACAAGAGATGCCACTCTTTCTCATGCCTGCCAGATCCTGTCTTACTGTAGCTCCTACTATCAAAGTTTGTGCTTTGCACCTTGCACTTCTTCATCTTTCCTTTCTGCTTTGACTCTGATACTCCAAATAACAAAATAAGGTATTGCTACCAAACACCCTGTTCAGCTTCTTTGGGGTGGATTTTTTCACCTACTGGTTAGATTTAAGAAAATAAATGAGTTAAAAGGAAGTATGTGGGAGAAAACAAAACAAAAACCTTTCCCTGGCTTCTTGTATAAGACTTATGTGAAAGAGTACACCTGTAAACTAATACTTTTGTATTTCTATTGTACTTGTGAAAGAAAAGAGTAATAGAAAACACCCTAAAGGGTGAGGCCATGACCTATATAAGATTACTGATCTCTTTTTGCATGTGCCATACAAACTCTTGTATGAGAGTCCTTGAAATTCACATCTCTCCTTTAGCCTCCTGCTGCTGATCACTTCATCATGGTGTCTCTTAGCCCGTCAGCTTTGTTAGCTGCATTCTGCCTAACTTAGGCATCGGGCACCTCAGGGTACCTTCACAAGTAACCTGACATTGATGCCTAATGTGATAAATCTCTGAAATCATTGCTTCAAATTATTTCACTTGACATATTAAGAGGCCTGACACATCTGGCTCTTATCCACGTGTTTGTCCTACATTCATGTAGAGGCATGAAGAAGGGCAGATCTTCAAAACTTACCTCCAGGAAGGAAGGAATAAACCTGTCTGATAAAAACATAGGCGGACTTGGAGGTAGGCCTAAAAATAAGAGAAAGCACTATAGCACAGCACTCAGGATGTCCCTCTTTATCAAAGGGCACTGACAAACAAAGCTAGTGATATGGGAAGCCAAAGATGACTGACAGTAAAATGAGTCACTACTATCCCTCCAAGTTTACAAACCATTTTAAATCAAACAAGATTCACCTCAAGGGCACTGGAATCTCTCCTCTTGATCTAGCAAGCACTCAGGGTGCTGCAGGTTGTGCCATGAGCACAGACCTGTTTGCTCACAAGTAATTTAGAGTCTCTTCTCTCCAGGCACATCAGGAATGAAACTCTAGGGAGTTTAACTCAGAGTGCCGAGATGCCTCCTAGAGAGGAAGCTGCCCAGCTCTCCTGCTTTCTCAGCTTCTTTCCAGATTAAACTACAAGTCTTTATCTGTTTCTTAGACAAATACTCTCCATGTAGGTGTTGTTTTTTCCCTTCTGCTTCTTTCTCAAGCAGAGAAATACACAATTCAAGCAAACAAATCCCTGTTTGTTTCAGTCACATCACCTGAGCCATGACTCAGGTGTCATGGCTGAGTCTGATGTGTGAAACAAACCTTACACGTCCTTCCCTGACCATATGGCATTCTCAGCCAGGTGACTTAAAAACACCTGGGCTTTAAGGCATTTATACCTTAGTCATATACACAGATTACCTAGATTCCCAAGTATTGTAAAATAATTTTGTGCTTCTGATTTAACTTCTCCATCAACAATGCAGCAGAAAAAACAAGCAACTTGGGTTTGTCAAAGGAATTCATTACATGCAATCTTTCATTCTTAAAATGCTCGAAGGCTGCAGATCTTTGAACAAAACTGCAGAGCTGTATGCTCCCCACGTCTGGTGTTAGCCTCCCCTTGGAGTCTAAGGTTTGTCAGTGTTACCAGCATGGAGAGAATCTATTTTGCCACCTCTCCCCTACACATCCCTCAGACAAGGAGTGGTCCACGGCTACCCCAAGACGCTTTCCATTTTAAGCAGAGCTCTGAGCTGCATACTGCATACCCAGCCTGTTACTGTGGACAGCCTATGTGCAAAGTGTCGCTAAGAAAGGTCAGCAGCTGAGCAACACCAGCTTCAGATTGTAACTTCGATGGTTTCTGTACAAAACATATCCTGGACAGGGCAACTGTTTTGAAATGCAAAGCTATTCAGAGGCAGCTTCAAAACTGCGTTCCAGTTTTAGATGGGAGTTCATGATGCGACACACCGCAGTCACGGCAATACTGGAAAACAGCCTCCAGGGGAGGGAAAAAGACGCAGAGCTACCACAAGGAAAACATTTGCAGGAAAAGGAAAACAACGCTGCTGCTGCTGCTTCTCCCCACGTCACTGCTTTAGGGCACGTCTATAGAGAGAGGTTTTCTACATCTGGGTGAAATCATAGCATTAGAAGACCGAAAAACTGAAGCCTGATGGAAGCTTTAAAGTGAGACCGCTCGAAGCACACGGTCTCCTCAGGACCCAAGTGCCACCGCGATGTGAAACGCAGCAGCAAATTCCCTCAGCCTCTCGAGAGAAAACGCGGAGCAGGCCAAAGCGCGGGGTCCGACCCCTTCTGTTTTCTACGTCTGGGTGAAATCATAGCATTAGAAGACCGAAAAACTGAAGCCTGATGGAAGCTTTAAAGTGAGACCGCTCGAAGCACACGGTCTCCTCAGGACCCAAGTGCCACCGCGATGTGAAACGCAGCAGCAAATTCCCTCAGCCTCTCGAGAGAAAACGCGGAGCAGGCCAAAGCGCGGGGTCCGACCCCTTCTCCCCCGCTGCCTAGCTTGCCCAGGCCCGGGCACCGCTTCGCCAGCGGCCGAGAAGGCCCCACTTTCCCCCTGCCCTCACGGCAGCGGGTCCCGCTTCTCCCGTGGCGGCGACACCGCCCCAGCGGCCCCCCCCCAGGGTTACACAGCGCCCTCCGCCGCGAGGAGGCGGCCCACCCGCCCATTGGCTCAGAGACAGGTGCCTCTGATTGGCGCGCACCCGCGCGCTGACACGACCCGCTCCCTTCGATTGGCCGAACCCCGCGTAATAATTGCGCCAGGAGACCCGCGAGCGCACCGCGATTGGCCGCCCTATAGGGGACGCGGGAGGGGCGGCCCCGTAGTCCTCGGGCGCTGGGTGTCGGGTGTTCTGTTTGTGCGCCGCTCTCCGGCCGCCGCGGGAACATGGAGACGCTAAAGGCCGTGGGCGTGA
>NW_008795695.1:6881905-6909524 GCF_000699145.1 Aptenodytes forsteri
AGGGACATGGTTTAGTGGGTGGTGGTGTTGGGTCGATGGTTGGACTCGATGATCTTTGAGGTTTTTTCCAACCTCAATGATTCTATGATTCTACCACTGTCGGAGTAGGGCTTAACGGAGGTGTGATTGCCAGACAGCCAGAGCCCTTCTAATGCTCCCGAGTGAGTTCTGCTCGGTAAAGAAGTTGGGACTGCATGTGGGCAGTACTGCCTCTGTGGAGGAGGAATGGCTTCAGGGTTACTGGTGCTTCCAGGTGGAAGCATGCGATCGTTCTCAAAAGCAAGCAGTCGGATAAAAGGTGTTCTGTTTGCTTGTTGATACATAATAGGAAGAGTATATTTTAGGTGGCTAAATAAATGCAACTGTTCTGTGAAATGCTGTATTGCCATATAGAATCAGTGTAGGAGAGTAACCATTTATGTCTTGGTAGCCGAACTTGTAGTGGAGTCTCTAGTGCTTCCTGTTGACTAGAAAGCTTCACTTGCCGCAAGACTGTTTTAATGCTGTAGTCGTTTTGGTGGTAATAAATTCTCTCCATTAAAGGGCAATGGACCAGTGAAAGTTACTGGAAGAATCAGTGGCTTGACTGATGGACAGCATGGCTTCCATGTCCATGAATTTGGGGACAACACAAATGGTAAGATGTCTATCCAAGCTTTTGAGTTACAGCTGTAATGCGATTGCTCAGCTTTAAAGAGCTTCTTTGAGTGTTGCAGCAGCAAGTAGTATAGGTGTACTTGGGTCTCATGATTGCAGATCTGTGTTAAGAAATGATGTTATTTCCTAAGGAATTGCTTCCTCCCATTTAATACTTTGAACATGTTTAGGCTGGTGTTCAAGCTCTGATATCAAGTGCTAACCTAAATATTTTGGTAACCTAGTGTTAAGAAATAAGAAAGCCTTCAACTGAGCCTGAAGTTCTAGAATGAGTAATCTTACTTTATTGAGCTTGTAAGTCTGTAGTAGGTTACTTGACTCCAAAGGATTAGTAGAACATCTAACAGGAGAGTAGCTACTTCATCATTAGTGACTTCACTTCCTCTGGCTATAGGAGGACTACCTTGGTGTGTACTGTATAAGCAACAGATTTAAACTGGCTACTGAAAAAAAAAATCTACTTTTGATGGCTGCATTCTGTTTCAGGGTGTACCAGTGCAGGTCCCAAAAAAAAAAAATCTACTTTTGATGGCTGCGTTCTGTTTCAGGGTGTACCAGTGCAGGTCCTCACTTCAATCCTGAAGGCAAGCAGCATGGTGGACCAAGTGATGCAGAAAGGTGAGTTTAATGTGCTTGGCTTCTTACTGGGTAGCTACTCCATGCAGTGGCCATCTAAGTGCTGCTTTGTGCTTGAGAGGCCGCTTCATGACTGATGCTAGGACAATACCAGAAGAATTCCTGAGGACTTCTAGGGTCAGTTAACAAAGGCTCTAATAACTGTACGGCGATTTGTTAGGCACCTTGGCTCCAAGAGTATGGGTAAAATGTAGTCTTTGGGACATACTCTTGGTTTTTATCATAGCTTGGGGGGAGGAGGAAATAAAGGCTCTTAGTGAGTGAAGGTTCCTCAGGGTATGAGTGGGGGGAGTTCATGTGTTAAAGCCTTATTTGGTCTGTGGTGATTTGCTTCTGTTTCGGGGCCAGCTTTTGACAATAGGGGCCCTAAACTGTCAGTTGTTGAGCTGTATGCAGGCTTGTCATGTGGCAGATCAGGATCATCAATGGAAGGTACTGAAGCTTCAGGGGAGACTGCAAGATCAATACAAAGCTGTGTGTGCCTAGGCATGGTGGCTTTTCATTGAGTTTGCTGGGCTGTTCTTATCCTGTTAGCTTAGGTACCATACTACCTACATACAGTATGTAGTCCTTAAGGGTTGTGTGCGCTCTGTGTAAGTACAGGGTCTGATGCTTATGCTGAATATCTCCGCACCTCAGCGGGAGCTCAGACCTCATTCTTCTCCTGGAAACAGTTTTCGTAGTCCAGTTACCTTCAGGGAGCCCTTGTGTGCCTGAGACCTGATGTCTGAGCTGATTGGGTTCAGAGACTGGGAGGGGGCCGCACAAGAGCTGAAGCGAGTGGAGCTAGGAGCAAGTGTAAAAGATGGGCTGGTCTTGCACAGGTAGGGTCTGGACCAGCACTGTGACCAACTTGGCATTGTGATTAGCTTTTGAATGCTCAGTTTATGTCTAACTGCACCTTCTGTGACTGATAAATTTGTACCTGAGTGATCGGTTGCATGCCAGACCAAGCAAGCTGGCTGCTAGCCAGCTGTCTGGATGACGGAGCACCATGAAATGGTGTGCTCATGGGCTTCACAGGCAGCCAGCTGCTCCAGTGCTAAAGGGCAAAACTGCATGAATATCATGGCTTCTGCTGGTTCTGCTTGTCAAATCCTGCTGCTAGTGTAACCTGCCTGCTCAGGCAGCTGTAGGCTGGGGAATTCCTTAGGGGGGGGTGAGAACTAGATCATGCTTTTATCAGTGTAGATTTGAAACAATTGGACTGAAGCTTCCTGGAAGCTTAAATCAAGCAAATTCCTAAAGGGAAAACTGTCCTTGACCTGATTTCATAGGACTTGGTCAAAAATATGAAATTGGTGCTATGCTGTCTAAGAAGCTGGTAGTCAGCATTCAGCCAGCTGAGCTGGCCGCCCTGCACGCATGGAGAGTTTTAGAAACAAGTTGGTATTCAAGGTTCTGAATCTGGATAGAAGAGTCTTGCAGAACATCATCAACTTGTCTTTTGAGTGAATGTTTTGTTTGGGGCAGATGTGTAGGAAACAATACACTGGAATGGCCAGAAGTTCAGTGAAAACTGAACTGCTTGAAGCTTAATTCTTAAGGGAAGTCCTAGCGGAGATCTAGCTCCAATTAAAAACTGTGTGGTAGAGTATAGTGCCAAGTGTATGGGGGAAATGCCAAGGAAACTCGAATAGTCATCCCTGGTACTGGTTAGAACTTAGCTAGCACTTAATGCATCCCCTTTGACCTGTCACTTGACAAACTGCTTTTACTAATCCTATTTAAACCTGAAGACTGCAGCTGCTTATGGAATAGCTGATTTGTGATAGACATTTAAAGCTCTTAAGAATAGCAGCAGTGTTTACACCAAACCTTGTGTGTGCAGGAAAGGCTTTCACCTAATTTGAGACCTTCTTTGAGCAGAGGGAGATGCCATCAGCATGGAGGAATTCTTGGCTATAAGAGTTGTGCCCTGTTGGCTTGGCTTGTTAGGGAGTGATGGTGTTTCTTTCCCCAGAGTTGATTAACCTTCCAGTTTCAAGTTCTACCTAGGACTGAATTTTAATCATCCCTTGAACCAAAGGAGTTAAAATAGTGGAAGTGTTCAAGATTGACTGGTGGTGGTAAATGAGGGCATATGTGCTGTTTAAGATTAGATGGTGGAGTACTTGAGTGTAGTGACTATGGGTATTGTATTGGCCAGGCCATCACTTAGAAGAGCTTTCAATTTAACCAAGTTTTCTATGAGTTTCTCTGTGTCTTTGTGTAGGCACGTGGGAGACCTTGGCAATGTGATGGCTGAAGGAGGAGTGGCGGAAGTGGAAATGGAAGACTGCATCATTTCTCTCAGCGGACCACACAGCATCATTGGACGTACCATGGTGGTAAGTGTCTTGGCACCTACTTGGGTGCTTTAAGGAACTCTAGAGCAATCTTGCCAGCAAGCGGAGACTCTTTCTGATGCTGGAGGCCAGTCCCTGGTGTTTGTTAAGAACTTGTAGTGCAAGATTTCCCACGTGGGGAGTTCTTTGAAGCCTTGCCTGAAAGTCCTCTGTATATTAGTATGGCACTTCACTGCCATGAGATCTTAATTTTCTGCCTGCCTTCCAAAGATGTTCCTTTCCATTTAACTTCGCCTCTTCCAGCTGTGAGTGATTAAAGCAACCGGATCTGAGGAAGGAAGTGGCAGTCTGGCACAAATGCCATCACTGAAAGGCATGGCAACGGGCGCTTCAGGGCACCGTTCACTAGTACTAGTACTGGTCTGGTAGCTGCTGGTGTAACTTGTGCCATGGCATCCCTGGGAAGGAGGGAGGCAGAAGCTGAGTGGACTTGGCCACAGAGGAGCGTTGTCAGTCTTGCTCCCCTTGGGACTCCAGCGTGTGCTGAGATAGCTCTGCTCCTGCATGAAATGGGCTTGGACTGATGGCCCAGGAGCAGGGAGACGTGTCGTGTAGCACTTCAGATGGCGCGGCTGAGGCACTGCACCCTTGGTGCAGCGGTCAGCCTTGTGTTGTAAGGGGGACCTTGAATGTCAAGTCCAAGCTTGCTCTTGGACTAGTAATGACTTTTTGAAACATGGGGTTTTGGTGACTTCCGGTTGAAACAAATTCAGCTGAAGGCAGCTCCTCTTTCTAGAGAAGTCTAGTCTTAAGTTTTTAGCATGAGTATCAATTTGGCATCCAGCATTACATGATTACAGTATTACAATAGGTTCTCTGTTGTGTAACACCTGCTGGTAGCTGGCAATGCTGCTTCTCACTGCTGCTACTAATGAGTAGTGAAAACTGTTGATTTGCTGTGCAATAACATGAATTAAGGTACCTTCAATTCTCTTCTAGGTCCATGAAAAATGCGATGACCTGGGTAGAGGGGGAGATAATGAGAGCAAATTAACTGGAAATGCTGGACCTCGTTTAGCTTGTGGTGTAATTGGAATAGCGAAGAGCTAAGTATTGTACCTGAAATGCTTGAGATGACAGTGATAAGTGGGCTGTATTTCATTGCAAATGCTGTACTTGCCCTTCCTTGTGCAAGCAAAAGATTTACCACTTAATCTCACTACTACTCTGCATTCTCAGTATCACTTAAACTGGTGGAGACTGACAATTTTGTATGATGTATATTGTAATTAAAGTGACCCTGATGGGATGTCTCTGTAGTATTCTGCTAAAGCATCTGCTGTAACCATTAAATATAATCTTCAGTAACTGGAACTCCTGTTTTGTGTAATGGAAGACATGTAGTAGCGACCATATCCTGAACACCAAAACTTCTTGTGCACTGTGTGATTTGGAGGACTAGCCTTATGAGCTCTAGCAAGACTACTCACCAAAGAGCAGTGGGCACTGTATGTATTGGGGCTTCCTCCTGGCAAAGTCGCAGCACTTGTAGGTTTCAAACTTGTGTAATAAACTTGCTGGGCAAATACACCTTGGTCTTGCTGTCTATAAAAACAAGCAAACAAAAGAAACCCCTACCTGCTGATAGGCTAACATGAAAAGTGGGCCTGGACTTCATCAAGTCAGTAGTTAATTTGTGAGACACTGACAGCACCCAAGTAGCAACTTGGGTAGTTGGGTAGTTAACTACTAGTTGGTAGTAACTACTTGGGTAGTTACTCCAGCTAGTAACCCTGGAACAACTAAGACCCGAGACCAGTCAGTGTGCAAGTAACAAAGTTTGGCCTATGTTTTCCTGGGGCAGAACCCCCTGTTCCGTGGTAATAACCTGACACCTCTGCACATTACAGCCAGGGGTTTTATGTACCGAAGGAGGACTGCTGCTTTGCAGAAATGCCTTCTTGCTGTAAAATGTAATGGTGTGTTTATGCTTGTGGCACTCACATGTGACTGCAAAGCATGCCTGTGTGTGTGCATGGTGGGGGAAGCCTTAAGCATGTAGAAAGGTCTGGCTCCAACGTGTGTCCTTGTGCCTCGTCCGGGCCTCTGGCTGTGTGGCTTGGATTGTTGTGGGCAGGTGTGCAGTGAAAGTCTGAATGTGCTGGTGAAGACAACTTTTTTTTTCAAGCTATGCAGGAGTGTGTCGTGTGGAACAGGTCTTTCCTTACAAAGGATTTACATAGCCAGAAGTTCTGTATTTGATTTCATAAAGCTGTTCAGCAGTGTCATCACTGTACACTAATGCCAGCTTTCGTTATTTTCTTGTATGTACCTCTTAAACACAGATTTCCAAGTCTTTTAATAGAGAAAATTATGAATTTTAATGAAGACTTGTATCAACATTCCTTTATCTTGTACATAAGAGATATTGATGCAAGTAGTTGGTTGTAGCGTCTAGACACCCAGACTCCAGTGTAGTGTGTTACAAATGGAATGGCTTTTGGTAGTGTAGCAAGAATACTGTAAAAACACTTTAAACTTACATTCACTGCAGGTGGCAAACAATTGCGTGTACAGTCTCTACCCACCTGTACCTCTTGCAGTGGATTAGTCTATGCTCTGATGCAGCTGCTGCAGCAGAATTAGGACAGTGATGGCATCTTCTGGCTCCCTCCTTAAGCACCAGGGGGTGTGGAACGCTGAACACCCACAAATACCACCATCACCTCTCTGTGTTTCAGAAGTTCAGAGGACAGTTATGTCGGCTCCCCTTTCCCTAAGGGGGAAAACCAGCAGGTACCCGTCTACTGTAGGTCGAGCTGTAGTGGAACGGGAGCTCTGGCAGCTCTGTGGCTTGCCTCCCCTCCCAGCCGTTCCCAGCGCTGAACCTTGCTGCTTTGGAAGCCTGGTACGCGGGGATCTGGACTTTCAGACCTGTTTTCTCTTGTTGGGTTAAATGCCTGATGGCATGCTAGCCTAGAAGTCAGCGCTGTACTGAAGGATGTAGAAGTAGCGCTCGGTTTACGTACAAGTCATTGTAACTGGCAGGCACAGGCTCAATAACCAAGGTGTTAACTGCGTTAACAGTATTGTCTTTATCAGTAATGGATGCTTGCACTGAGCTAATTGATCTTCCAGTGCAAATTCGCAGCTTATTTTAAAGCCAGAAATTTGGTAGTTGTACAAGGGTGGGATACAGTTACTCTGGTGATGCTGTAAAGATGATGCATCGCCAGTAGGTTTGTTATGCAATTACTGCTTCAGGAGGCAGCAAGAAAACTGTTCTGCAAAGGACGTCCAAAGTTTTCGTAGGCTTTGTTTTCCATTTCCTAAAAAGGGAAATGGAGAGAATGTGAGGTGGCATTTGTGTGAACAGGTAAGCCTTCCGTCTCGTTCATTCTTGTCTTCAAATCTTTTAATAAAGTGTATTCATTTAAAAAATCCTACCTCCTTATGGAATTATGGCAGTTTTTACTAAGACGAGTCTTAAACGTAAGACGGAAACGTCCGGCTTTGTATGAAGAACGTTAGTTCCGCTGGCCCAGCATGAAACAAACATTAAGGACACAGGTTTTAACACATGGAAGCTGAATTCACTACAAGTATGTAAACAGGTTTTTTTCTCTCTTTATTCTGCTATTGCAAGAACATAAAAATATATGTCCTCTCCCCAGTCCATAACTCCACATTTGCTTTCCCACCCCTCCTCCCTCCCCCAGAAAAAAATCCCTCTGCCGCAGAGCAGCTATGAAAAGGTACTGATGTAAGAAAGCAGCTGCCCTTCGCTTCGGGGGGGAAAAAAAAAAACAACCTTAAAAGTAGAACACACCTGCATCGAGGAGAAAAAAAAATAAAATTAAATATGCACAGGATTCACACAGTTTTTCCACCCGGCTTCTAGAGTTAAACAAGCTTCAACTGAAGGCCTGGTACCACCCGAGCCCGGCGGCCTGGTGCGCTTCGGGGAAAAAAAAAAAAAACACCCTTAAAAGTAGAACACACCTGCATCGAGGAGAAAAAAAAATAAAATTAAATATGCACAGGATTCACACAGTTTTTCCACCCGGCTTCTAGAGTTAAACAAGCTTCAACTGAAGGCCTGGTACCACCCGAGCCCGGCGGCCTGGTGCCCTCCAAGCGATCGATGAGCGAGTACGTTTAAGGGCAGAACTGCCAGGGCTCCGACTCCGCTCAGTACAACGCGGCCGCCTTCCAAAACCGGTTGCGCCTGAAGGGCCGACCACCAAGAGCTAGTATTTGCCCTCTCAAAATTACTGAAGTGATAGGGGGAGAAGATGGTAAAACTTACACGCGTACAGGAAAACGCACTCTCTGTCCATCAGGCCGGTAGGTACACCACTAGGCGGGTAAAAATTTTAAACCTACCTCTTGCAGGATTACAGGAGGTGGACATCGTTAACTCAGACAACAGTAGCAGCCCAGACTTGCGCGAATGAAGAGGCAGCCTTTCAAAATCCTCGAGCACCCTCCCGCCCCCCTTCCTTTTCCCAGCCCCATTTAAAAAAAAATAGGTTAGCGTTTTATGTCGTGTTTTGGCGTCTTTGATTTCTCTTTCACCCCGCTTTCCAAAAAGCATCAATGGACAACAAGTACAAAAGATGCTGAACCGGCGTGCTTCCTAGCCCACCACACACAGTAATTTTATAACATCACAAGCAGAGCAGACTAAATATGTCTGAGGGTGTCCACTTCTTTTTAAAAAAAAGGCTAATCAGGGCAACAGTTACCACAGAACCAGTTGGAGGGGGGAAAAAAAAGGAAAAAAAAAATCGATTGCATTGCAAACACTACACAGTTAACTCTTCAATTAACATTTTAAAACCACTAACTTGTTACCTAGTCTGGTCAAGTAATCATTAAAATGCAGCAACCTAAAAATCAAGATGACTATTACAAATAAAAATTTGCTTCTGTGAATAGCTACACAAACAGATGTCTTTCTTTTAACAAATATAAACAAAGCAGTCTAATTTAGACTCCAGTACAGCGTTAAAACAGTTCAAACTTTAAGATGTTGAACACTCCTTTTCCACTTCAGTGCAGCGTAGGAAGAATAGCACACGTTAAAGTTTGTTACGAAAATAGAGTTTATTAAAAACACATCCCTATTGTTTTGAGGAGCTTTCACCGTTACCTTTTCTTAAATTAAAAAAAAAATAGAAAGCACTTCTACTTCTGATTTGTAAACTTTTTAAAGTCAAAACTTTAAAAAAGTTACAGCAAAAATGGGTAATATTTTAATCATATCTTCAGTATTTCATGTTATGTTGTGGCTATTTTAAATAGAAGGGAAGAAATCAAATTGCTTACGATTCCCCACCAACTACCGAGGGGCTGTGATATAAGCAGAAGCAAATATAATACAGCAGACTGTACAACTCTAAAGCTCTACACTCCAACAAATGTCACTGTCGTCTTTCGACAACTTCCAGTCTCTAGCGAGGAGCCTCCGCCGCTGAGCCCATATCCTTGTCCGCTTGTTCCGCAGATGAGGTAGCCTGGGATGTTAACTCTTCAACAGGTTTTACACCTGTAGGTTCAGACTCTCCCGCAGCAAGTTCTGAAACAATGTCTGCGTCTTCCATTTTGCCGCTATGAGATTCATGGTTTTTGTCGCCATCTGCCCTGTCTGTCATCTCCGGTTTCTCCTTCCCTCGATTTTCTTCCTTGTCTCTGCGAGACTCCCTATCTCTAGAATCTCTCTCTCTGTCTCGATGGCCGCTGGACCGCCTGTTTCTGTCCTCCAAGTCTCTGTGTCTATCGCGCTCGGGGCTTCTTCTTCCCCAGTCTCGCCTGTCACGATTACCAAGTCGCTCGTGATCTCGGTCATCGTTGCGGTTACCGTAGCGCTCACGATCGTTTTCTACCCGATTTCCAAAAGATCTCCTT
Organism: Aptenodytes forsteri; assembly: GCF_000699145.1. Taxonomy (NCBI): domain Eukaryota; kingdom Metazoa; phylum Chordata; class Aves; order Sphenisciformes; family Spheniscidae; genus Aptenodytes; species Aptenodytes forsteri. Next base: position 6,891,397 of record NW_008795695.1, read on the forward strand.
CCAAACCTTTCCTGGTCTCTGTTAGGCGTGAACGTCTGCCTGTCGTTCCTAAACTGCCTCCCATCTCTGTTATCCTCGGGTCCGCCTGGCCCCCCGCTTCCCGGCATCCCCCCAGGTCTCACAAAGTGACCCGGCGGCGGGAAGGGGGTTTTCATTCCGTGGGGGGGAGGCATCCCGAAGCCCCCTGGCCCCGGCGGGGGCCCTCTGTGCATCATGTGGGGGGGCATGTGTCGCGGTGGCATCAAGGGAAGGGCCCTCTGTGTGGGGGGGCTTGTGTCGCGTGTCGCGTATCAAACCAGGCCGGGCACCTAAGAGGCCAGTGGATGGAGTCTGCAACCCAACAACGGGGGCTGGCGGGGGTGGCGCAACTCCTTGAGTGCCTGCAACAAACACACACACACACACACACAAAGTAAAAATCAGAGGCTGGCAGGAGGGAAAAAAAGGCATTTTCACAATTTCAAAAACGTCCTGAAATTATCTCACAAAACGAGTAACACCAAAATCGGCACGGGGGGAAGAGAGCAGCCTGCAAAGCCTCCTGTGCTGGCTTACATACTGTAAAGAGAGCATCGTCTTTAAACGGATGTTTGTGTCGCGCTAGAAGTAATTAGTATTGCAGTGGTAGTAACTAATCACTTATGCTAAAGGCTTCCTTCTGTGAAGAAGCCATTGCCATTTTGCAGGTCAGAGCTCCTCCTGACCTCCAGCTCAGTGTCTCGTTTCCTCAACTGGCTGCTGACGGAACACCTTCCTAAGAGGTTATGCTTCCCAGGCTTCTCATTAAAGACACCTCACCTCCCCTAGTTAGCTTTAAAACATTTCTCCTCTACTACAAACACTGGGGAAATCGTATCTGGCCAAAAAGCTTGAGACTTGAACTGGTCCTCAACAAGATTTTGGACGTGCAGAAGGGGCGGCAGATACAGTAAGCTGTGAAGGGAGAGGTAAGGTCAGAACAGGGCTGGAGTAGGAGCAGGAAATCACAGAGTTTTCAATTTACCGTTCCAGAGAAAAGGGATACAACAAAGTTTAATTTTAGTAGAATAAACCTTGCAACGTAAACTAAAAGGAAATGCAACAGGCGATTTCTGGATTTTTTTTTTTTTAAATACAATATTCCATCCTTCATAGCACATATCCAACACCAACTATTTTCCACCTTTATTCCTGGACTCTTGTTTTTAGCATGGTCTTCGTAAGAGGAAAAAAAAATTAACTCTCAAAACGTACCGTTTGAGAAAGCTCAGCCCAAAGCTTGTTGACATCAACACAACGAGCCAAAACGAGCGAGGATTACCGAGCTCCAGATGAGGACTTCATACCAGTAAGCGTGCGCCAGCTTATCTCGTGTGCCTCCTTTTGTTTGAACTAGCAACGCTATTGTCTCATGTTCTCTGTAGCCTTTACACTGGATCTATCTGCTCTTCCTGCTCACCAGCAGTTATTTACCTGACCATAAGCTCCGTATCTGAGAAAGCACGTGTTGGTTTTTAAACTCCCAGACTGAAATTTAAAGGAATCAACAGTTGCCAGCAGAACGACGACATATCTCTCCTAATCCATCCCGCGTTCCTCTAAATAATGTTTTATTTCCACATATATTAATAATAATGAAAGTTAAGAAGGCAGGCTACGTAAAATTTTCTAACTCCCGCCCTGGGTAAAACTAGAATGTGAAATAGCTATGTAAATTAATACTAGAATTAAATACTTGGCGGTGTCATCAGTGAAAACTGCACCTAGATTTCAGCTTCATGAGCACAGTGGAGCAGACACCCCAAATAACCTTCCACTCAGCTATCGTAGCTTCCTTCTTCTTCCATCTGATTTATTTAGCATTTCTATCCCAAACACGCCTGAGCCTTCTGAAGAACATACAGGTTGCCCTTTCATCACACCACTTCTTACGCTTAAGAACATCTCTAACAGAAACCTTTTTATCCGAGTGCTCTTTACGTTCGTATTAGAAGGAAATTGTATTTTGCCAGTCAGGAGAACTTGGGTAACAGAGATGGGAATATCCTTCCAGTCCATGGTATCATCTTACCTTCCCCTCCAAGCAGTCACTTTTAAGACACGGCTCGATAGTCACACTCTTTCAAAGAAATGTTCCAGCAGCAACAGCATATTTTTTCCGCGGGTTTTTTTTTTTTCCTTTTCAACTTTAAAATGCACAGCCCTCCCCCTCCTCCTCACCAGGACTTAAGTCACCTAGTGTAAACTCCTCCCGTGACTTAGTACTATGGATCTGACAAGACAGACATATGGCTAACGGTATCTTCCAAGAATGTTATTCTGCTGAATTCTGAGGTTTGGGGCTATTTTTGTTGATAAGTAAATTCTTCCAAAGAAGATTAAAAATAAGGCAGAAAAGAATAACTGAGATCTAAAGAGCTGAAGAGGATAAGCACATGCTTCTGCTCTACAGCAGCAGAGTAGATGTGGGTTACAACAGCGTGAACGTGAGGCGAGTTGAGTTTTTTTAAATTTAACAAGTATGAGCAATTTAATTCCTCGACCTTATTTCTACACAAAATGCAGCACAGAAGCAGCATAATGGTATCTGAAACTCATGCTTCTGCTACAGCAGCAGAGTAGATGTGGGTTACAACAGCGTGAACGTGAGGCGAGTTGAGTTTTTTTTTTTTTTCCTTTTCAACTTAAAATGCACAGCCCTCCCCCTCCTCCTCACCAGGACTTAAGTCACCTAGTGTAAACTCCTCCCGTGACTTAGTACTATGGATCTGACAAGACAGACATATGGCTAACGGTATCTTCCAAGAATGTTATTCTGCTGAATTCTGAGGTTTGGGGCTATTTTTGTTGATAAGTAAATTCTTCCAAAGAAGATTAAAAATAAGGAAAATGCACAGCCCTCCCCCTCCTCCTCACCAGGACTTAAGTCACCTAGTGTAAACTCCTCCCGTGACTTAGTACTATGGATCTGACAAGACAGACATATGGCTAACGGTATCTTCCAAGAATGTTATTCTGCTGAATTCTGAGGTTTGGGGCTATTTTTGTTGATAAGTAAATTCTTCCAAAGAAGATTAAAAATAAGGCAGAAAAGAATAACTGAGATCTAAAGAGCTGAAGAGGATAAGCACATGCTTCTGCTCTACAGCAGCAGAGTAGATGTGGGTTACAACAGCGTGAACGTGAGGCGAGTTGAGTTTTTTTAAATTTAACAAGTATGAGCAATTTAATTCCTCGACCTTATTTCTACACAAAATGCAGCACAGAAGCAGCATAATGGTATCTGAAACTCATTCTCTTTCAATCTGGACTGCATCAACAGGGTAGCTGAGCGCTTTTTCTTTCAAATCAGCCCACTCGAAGTTTGAGGCTGAAGTACGCTGTAGAAAGAACTATTAGTTTCCTCGCTGTGCTGACAAATCAGGCACCAATTAAAAATTTACTCTCAAAGAGCTGTCCAGAAACACATCCAAGTGTACTGAAAATGCTCAGTAAAATTAGTGGCAGAGCTTGCACGTGCAACGTCTAGGAAAATTTAAAGCCCTTTGTTGTCTTATATAGGGCAAGACAGTATGTAAAATTTAAAGTTTGTCAAACCCGAAAAGAAGTACCAGAGCTCCTACTCCTAGAGAAACAACAAAGTGATTTAATGACCATCTCGTACCTGTGCAGACGAGTGACGGAAGTTATCTGCCCCAGCCTGTATTTTATTCATTTGCTCGTAACCGCAAACATTTTTGTAGTAGCTAACCTCGTCTTCTTGCTTATGGGTATGAAATACAGCCACCTCTTTCACCGGCTGCTTATTCTGCATAACCTGGCTAAGACATGGCTTTTAATACTGGAGATATAATCCTCAGACCTTACACCTAATATACTACTCTGTTCAAATGTGTAAAAATATAGATTGCTTTCACAACTTATTTTTATTTATAACTTTTACCAGTGACGCACAGTGAAGGGTCCTCAGAACTTGTGCAGAGTGTTTACTATGAAGAACGCTGATGCAAGTGTACTAGGAAAACCCATCGCCAACCACGAGTGTTGTTTCAGAGGTGCAAGAACAACCACACAGTGTCAAAAGTTTCAATTTCATTTTACTCGTAAGGCAGCCCAAAATGCTATAGCTGTCCTGAAGAAGTGTCTTCTATCCAGAGAGGTCACAGGAGTCGTCCTTACTGTTTTGATAAATTAGGTAAAAAGCCAGATTTCCGTGTCACTAATTCCATTTCCGATTACCTTCTCTTCTGGCTGGACAAATCCCATGTTCCCTTGTGGTAATTATCAGTGTTACAAATGCTAACAGAACCGTAGCATCTGATTTTTCTTTCAACTGAACTCTGCTCAGTAAGTGCATTACGGTGTCTCTTATAATGCGTTAAATTACTTCTCAGCTGTGCTGTTACAAGAAAGCAAGCGGAGGAACGGTGTTTTCTGTATCTGACAGAGCAATCCTGCTTCAATACACCTCCGTTGCAGATCTGATGGAAATATATATATATATATATGAGAACAAGAAGTCAAAAGCTTACGATTCCAGCAGAACGGGCTAAAGGCTTACACTTTGAGTTTGATGCTGATGTTCTGCAACATTTAGCACGTCGCGTTAATTCTCCTATCGCTCTCCAGTGGGGAACATTGCATCTTAAAACCAGAACATTAAATACTACCAGGAAATTCTTGAAAGAGGGACGATGTTGTAAGTCTTGTGTCTTTTTCTGGAGTTTGATACAGAGTCCTTTAGACCAGGCCAAGACTGTAAAGGAAGAAGCCTAAACTTAAGAGCCTAAATATCGACTCACAGCTTAAAATGACTTGCCATGAATACCAGCATTTTTCAGGATAGTCAGTGTCCATCACTGAAGCCAGTGGGAGCTTGCTCCTATTCGTGTAAGATGCTTAAACAAGGATGTAAGAGTCAAACTACGTTATGTGTACAGTGTTGGGTTACTGGCATTGAGACTTCTAAAATTCCTGCTTTATAAAACGTAAACACTAAACAGACCCAGGTCAAGGGAATCATCAAGTCAAAACTGAATTCCATGAACGGTGCTTGAGAGTTCACGTTCCCTCACCTCTGAATTCTCCTTCAGTAGTAGCATGAAAGCAACAGTCATATATATATAATTAGCAAACATGCAGTGTTTGTTAGGCTTTTAAAATGGGCTATCACAAGAAATTTGGAAATGTATTAGGTTTATCACTGTTCATAGCCTGTATTAATAAAAAGCTCATCCTTCCTGTGAAGAAAGTATCCACTTTATAATACAGTAATACTCTGATGAGCTCAGAGAATATTGTAGTCTGTCTTTTTTAATTTAATGCAGATAACAAAAAGACCATGTAGTTACTTAAGAACAAACCAGCAAGGGAGAAAAAAGTAATAATTCAGCATGCATTAACAGGAAATGAATACCAAGTTCGATGAGAACTACAGTATAATTGATCTTTGATAATATGTAATTATCATTGTAGGAATTTTGGTAAAAAGAGCACTAGACCAGAACCTACAAACTGCAATATGGCGTATTTAATCAAGATAATAGATCACAGAATCTGGATATTCAAAACATAGCATCTGCAACAGCAGTTTATTACTGGTCCAAATTACAGCATTTGCTCAACACTAAGAACAAGTTGGCAAATCAAAAATGATTTAAAAGCCTGTCACTTTCTGCAATATGCACACGTAAAAGGAGTCTAAAAATATCTGCTTTGCAGATCATTTAAAAAATGACATATGAGCACACACTCACAAAACCAGTTACAGTCTGGATAATCTTGTTCAAATTAAGAACAAGAAGCTATAACAGCAGCGAATATCATCAAGGATACAACTAAATCAACACAACCTGAGGGTGTTTTTTAGGAATAAGCACAAAAAAATTCAGACACAATGTCCATGAGGGATCACTCCTCTGAAGCACAAACATGTCTTTGTTGGAAGCGATGAAAGAATTACATTGGAGGAACGAATGAAATTAGTGGAGATGAAACAGAACGTAACTTACATTACTAAGAAAGCATATGAAATCTTACAATAATCAATTTAGAATTACTTTGTAACATATCTTCCATATAAAAACTGAACAGATAGATAGATAAGCTTCATTTTGAAGTTACAGAAATTAGAAAAGAGCTCCTGTGTTTGTACAGATTACATAAGGTGTTCTCAAGCAAGGTTAAGTTTAGATTTCTATGACAGTCTCTTCAGAGGAATCTTCGTTCCTTGAATTCAGCCTGCTGAAGTAAGTTCTTCTATCCTGCCCAAATATCCGAAGAACATTTCTTCATTCTTCATGTTACACTACTCAAGCCCCTTCACCCCTATTTCCCCAAGCAGAGTCCTCATGACATACTTCATGATGCTGTCAAACAAATCTTTCTTCCACCTTCTTATCTCAGCTTGGAGAGCCACATCATGGGAACGTTTAACGAGCAGTTTGAGGACTTCGTGAGAAACCAGTCACACGATCAGTCATCTATTCAAATTGCTAAACCATATACTTATGAACATGAGGTCCTTTAGCCTGAAGCATTTGATTTCCCTTGTCTGCGCTTTCCCATGGCTAACTGAGGGTGATGCTGTACCTACTCATCTGCTTCGTCCAGTTCATTTGCCTCTGACCTGTACAAGACTGTAGGTCAGACACTACGGCTACCTTCAAATTGTCAAGCCTGCAAGCACTTCTGGGCGCCGGGACCGGGATGCATATGTGGACTGCATCTCATGTCCGCACACGTGGTGAAACCCTGGCACACTCCATTTCCCATGCTTGGATTTCCCTAGGAGTGAAACCTGACACACAGAATAAAAAGGAAGGAATGACGATGCAGCCTGGCCAGCTCTTGAACTCAGAGGATGAGGAGGGCAAGACTTCAAGGGACACTTCTTTGCTATCTAGATCAGCATGAGGGGTGGAAAACATCACCTCTTTCATGTTTTCCTTCCAGCCTAAGGAGAGACCAGATCTGGACTCTCACACGCAGAGCTAAGCGCAATTGGTAAGTGAATCAAAGTGGTTCCAGGAAGACAGTTTCATTTGTGTTAGCTTACTGAAAAGTTTTAAAAGCAAAGACAACGGATATTAATCTTTTACCTTTAATCATGTCAAATATTATAATCTGTTTCTTCTAGTTTCCTTGTATCTTATGTCAGATTGTGAACAGTCCCCCTTAACTCCGAAATGTCAGGATGGAAGGATTTTACGTAACTCCTTGATTATAAATAACTTCTTGAAATAAGACACTCATCAACATAAAATGCTATGGCTTAAGTAAACACACAGATCTCTGAGCTATTACTTCAGGACTACTCTGTAAGCTCACACACGCGATCTTATAAAAAGAAAAAGCTCTCCTATCCCCTTGTTGATGAGACTGAACGTTGAGAAGTCACTCTGACCACATGGACAACCTTACCTGCCTCAACTATTCAGTAAACAAGTTAATAAAAACAAAGGCAAGTTCTTGATCTTCAGATTTATCAAATTCAGCTTCCTTGAATTTGTAAGAATAAAAAAAGCTACTGTCCAAGTAACTAATGTGGGTATGTAATTTACTTCACTCCCATCTTAATTCTGTAAAACCTTTTTCTTATGTGTATAGCGATACAGCAAACTGCAGAGTAACTTCATACATTCCAAAGGCTTGGAATAACACGTTCATGTTATGCCGTACAAGACATAGCACCATGAAACTTCAAAAATCTGGTAATGCTGTATTACAATTACAAAAAGTGTAACTTCATCATTAAGATGTGAATGTCTTAAATGTATAGTCCAATAATCCTTATCACTACAAAATTCTCTCAATCTATGGTGTCACCGCAGATTTTTTTTTTAAGCTTTTCTGTTTGCCAAGTGTCCAAGATACTCTGAAACAATTAGCTGCTGGTTTTGCATATCTGCTTTCATAGATTTTAAAAAGCAGACTGATTTTCAGAGAGAAGCAGCTCTTTGCTTTTTGAAAAATGCCTTTTAAAAGGGTCTTACTTCGAGTTTCCAATGTGAAGGACCCAAAAATCACTAGTCACGGCTGGAAAATTTAGCCATCAAATCCAATGGAGCAGTAAGCTCTCAGGGAGACAAATCTTTGGGTTTTTTTCAGTGCACACTGTAAAGTTCTGGGCAGAAGCACACTAAAACAAAATTATCTTTTTCATTCACTTGTTAGGCTCTCATTTAGAGGTCCAAAATCCCATAAATGTAATATTCTCACTAAAATTTGTAGGAAACAAGTCTCTTGAGTATATTCTTGACACTGACCCACAAAAGGCCGTCCTAAAATAAGTATTTAGCAAACCTCTGTAACATTAAACAGTATACACTCTCTTTAAAAATCTGACCAAGTTCATATCATGTTGTGAGAAGTAATTTATGTAAGATATCCAAAGTTAGCTTGGTTTTGCTAGTCAAAATACCATTTTGTAATATTTAAATAAAGTAACATATTGTTAAAAAGGCTTCAAAACCTGTAATACTGCAGGGCTGAATAAAAGCTTTTGTTTTTTCATTTTATTAAAATAATTTATTCCATACATAAAAAGTATACCATGTTTTCACAATTTAAAAAATACACTAAAAAAATTACTGTTTCTCTCTAAGTTAATTTTATACATGTAATAGTCAAGTCTAAAACACAGTTCACATGTCATACACATGCTTTGTTATAAGTTAATTTTCTATATGGTATAAACCTCAATTTGTTAGAAGTAGACAGCATTTCGTTCTGTCCTGAATTTGTAACGTAAATGTTACGGCTTTTTTGTTTCTTCAGAAAACAGTTCTTCAATAATAAAAAAAATTTACTGCTCCTTCTGTGCAAAATCAAGCCTCTAAAAATTATTTAAAAGCCACAGAAGGCAGAAATTTCAGCAAGTTTAGAAAAAACTGCTTTACTTTCCCATGAACTGTAAGTCAGTAGCAAAATCATAATCGTATTTTAAATTCAGGGAACAATAAACTGAAGAATATATACAAAAATGAACTTACCAAGAAGTGGAATAGCTTGGGTGACAGGAGCAGGTACATTAGTAGGTGCTACAGGAGGTGGAACAGTCCCATATATTTTGGAACTATCGGTAGTTTCAGCATTCCCTCTGGATCCAGAAACCACTGTTGGGATGGGATTTCCTACAGATGAATCTTTTGTAGTGTCTTCATTCACACCAGTTGCTGTAGCTAAGAAACAATGCATTGAGAGATTAAAAAAAAGTCAGCTTTTCTGCTTGCACGATACCTTCCTTCTACTGCCACTTGCCCAAGATTGAAACACTTACAATTTGGGATGTTTACTGCCGGAGTGTGAGGAACAGATACTGGAGGAGTTATAGGTGGTGGTGGTCCAGGAGGAAGAAAGCCTATAAAAAAAAAGTATGTATTAACACTGAGTATCACTTTACCAAAACATACTTGTGCAGTTTATATGGCAGATGCTTTTATTTGCTATACGGTTAAAAAAAGGATTTAATATTCCTAAAAATAGATAAATATACCTGGGGGTAAATGCATTGGGTTGAAACCAGGTCGTAAAAATGGAGGCGGCGGCGGCGGTGGCACTCCAGGAGCAAATCCAGGAGGTGGGATTCCTAAAGGTGCTGTGAAAGCAGGTGGTTGGAGTGCACCAACCACAGGAGGACCTGATGGATGTGGTGGAACCTAAGAAAAAAGGAAAGGGAAAAATGTGTTACCTCAAGACTGAATGGACTATTTGTTGTTCAGCTGTGGACTGCTGTCTTCTGTGCCCTGTGCATCAAAACAAGAAAATTTAAGCTACCTTAAATTACTCTGCAACAAGCTGACTTACATAACTGTCTAATTAGCAGTCAAAGAACTCCTACAACTTAAAACATCAACATTGATCTTGTTTGCCTTTGTTCTTAAAGAAAAAAATTATTCTCTGTGGTAAATTGATATTAATGCATGCTGGTAATTCATCTAAATATACCCTTTACACAGTAGCTGGAATTAATTTTACCATCCAGCATGATACACTATAATGCACACAACTTTGGAGCAATTAAAAACCTCTTCTTTTTTCTTTTTCGCTACCTGAGTTTGCATATTATATTAGAGTGACTATTGCTTATTTTTTAATTCTGATTTATATCAAGCTCTGAATGAAAACTGATTTAAATTAAGTTGGTCCTTAGACTCCTATTTATGTGCTTATACAAAAACTACATTAAATGTGTGGGAATCAAAAGGAAAAAAGTTTAATCAAAATACGCTCTGCATTTAAAATTGATTTATTAAAGCAAAGGAGAGCTCTGTACTCAAATGATCGTAACTGACTCACCTCCATGACTATCAAAATTTCAGAACTACTACACCACGACCCTTCATAACTCATTTTTTATTTCTAGATTAAAGAAGGAAAAGCCTTTACTGTTTTATTCTCAGAACTGAAAGAAGTGGCATTAAACCAAAGTAAGCTAAATATTCTCCTTAAACCTGGAGAAGATGCTAAAGCTGCCAAGCACCTGATACCACTTGAAACTTCTGTTCCAAGTTCTTTACTAATGGCTAGGTTAGTGAGCTGAGGCACATTAAAACTTGTACTATTAGAATTTTAAAATCAATTAATTACAACAGGCTTTAATTCATTAGGCTTTAGTGTAGACCACCACTTTTTATTTTTAGTTTTAAACTGGTCATTTATTGGTTTATAATAACCTGCTGATTAGGCCTGGCCTGAAGTTAAGCTAACTGAGCAGGATGTGAGAAACTACTGGATGTGGCACGAGCAATTGCCAGACGTGACAGATAACAGTGTGAGAAGCTGACAAACATTACAGACAGCACCATGAGGGATGGCTGGATTCCGCAGGTCGTTAAGGGGGTGTTACGTGAACAACAGCCAAACTTCAGGAGAGAAGTAGAAAGGAGCACTGGGGACCTTCTAGGGACTAGGACCTTGCAAGGCTAACAGTGCACAGGTAAGCATATCTAGGCGTACCATATAAGGCCAAGACTACCTACATGAACATTAACTTTGAGTAACCCTAGAGGCGTTTCCATTAATCACAGTTAAAGCTTTAGAAAAAGAGCTCCAAAACCACGGTACCTAATAGCCTCAGTAGGTCTTTTTGTTTGTTTTACAGGGCACTCCTTCAAAGAACAACAACTTACAAAATTAGCTAGACATAGCGACAGATCTGTTGATCGCAGTAATGTTCTGTGAAGCAAGCGTTCACGTATAGAGTGTGTACGTAGCAGAAGGAATTGGGGGGGGGGTATCAAGAAGGCAAAAAGGTTTAAAAAAGAGGGGAAACTTGGTAAGTGCTGTCAGTCCTTAAGTAGTTAAAAGCTGAGAAAACTGTGGATGAAGCATGTGTACGCAATGGTTTCAGAAGGTATAATGCATAGTAAAGTATTATGATGGAGCCAGAATAGAAGTAACATCAAAGGAAGATGATTTAGATACATATTAGAGGATATTCATACCTAATTATCCAAGCTTAACTGCTGTACTTCATTTTTTCTAAAAAGTTAACCATCTAATACGTAATTGTAAGTAACACATTAAAACCTTTCCTTTAAGCAGAAAGAAAAAAGGAAGGCGGTAAAAATCTGTGCATAAATGTCACAACATCTAATTTAAAATACAATTTGAAGTATAAAGTTTCTCTGTTTGTTAAAGAGATGGAACCAATGGCTAATAAACATTGACAGATAACAAACACAGAGGACTGGTGAACAGTTTCAGAGTAATAGCTAATGAATTGGATAAAACAAAGTAACAAACATGCTACTGGCAAGACCCTTCATTAATGGGAAGACAAATATTGGGAAAACTTGGTATTTTATTAGCAACATTGGAAACTGGAAAAACTAACTTCTCAATAACTGTAATGCAGACTGCCACGTGCATGTCAATGAACATGTATGGGGTATGGCCTGGGTCCAGGTACAACCATTTCTTACTGCACACCTCCCAGACTGAGACTTGAAGGAGAATCATTGGCCCTGCAAACTAAAGGAGCACAGTCTACCTACAGTGCTCCAAGACAAGTAAATATATATTTAAGCACACCTGCAGTCTCCAGCAGGAAGACTGCAAAGGAGGAGTCTGCCAGTTTCAATAGGAAGGGTATGGGATGGATATTGGACCAATGCACAACTCCCACATCTAGTTATAGGGAGAAGGAGCACGTGGGATTGAGAAATACATCAGGAAATTTGGGAGGTACACACTCAACTTGGACTGTTTTCTGGCTGAAAACCCATTAAATGAAGAAAAGGGACTTTGGGTTGGATTGGGAAACTTACGGAAAGGGTGGCCACAGCAAACCCCCTGGACTTCAATGTATAACCCTGGCAAAGCCTGAGCCATGGTTCACTGTAAAAGAATGGCAGTTTTGGTAGGGTAACACCAAGCTTTGCCAGGAGAATGGAACACCAACTGCCCCAAACCTTGTCAACGAATGGGCAACACAAGTGATATCACAAGTGCTATTAACTGAAACTGACTCTCAATAACCAAGAAAGAGACTTAAGTTGATCTTGGACACTGCAATATGACTTAAAAATAAACACAGACCTACCCTCAGAGCGGACCACTGAGGTGGATTACTCAGACCTGCAGGAGTGGGACCAGATTCAGCAACAGCTCAGAGATCTGAATCTATAGGCAAGAAAAGGGCTCACTCCAGCGCACAAGGCAACAGAATTATTCCACCTATCTTGCCAACAACCCAGGACCCTGCGGCTGAGAAGATGCTGTGTGCGCTATTGAGGCCAAAGAACCAGACTTACCTATGAAGGCTATCACTCTTAGAAGGATGTTATCAATTTTAAGTGCCTTTACTATATAGAGGTTGCATTCATGGGTCAAGGTGATACTGGCAATAACAGGAGGTCAGTCTGCAGTTAGTTACACCGCTCACAGGTAATGTGTCCAGCAGAGCAGGGCTCCATCCCTATGCGTCCAGCCCATGCAGGGGGGTAGCACAGAAGGCCCGTTCAGGCTCTACCAGAGAAAGGAGTGATGCAGCTCCTTCCCATCCTACCTTTAACCGTGGGATTGTTAGGGCTGTGGGCAGATCACAAAGCTGCTGCCTAGGCCCTGGCCTGAAGTTAAGCTTCATGAGAAAGGGCATTAAGTGCATTATGGGCATGAGAAGCTACTGGACACAACACGAGACACTGCCAGACATGACAGGTAACAATGTGAGAAGCTGCCAAATTAGAGATAGTGGCATAAGGGATGGCTGGATTTTGCAGGTGGTTAACAGGGTGCTTCGTGAGCCACAGCCAAACTTCACAGATAACCAGAAGGGAGCACTGGGGATCTTATGGGGAAAATGACCTTCCTTGTGAGGCCAACAGTGCATAAGTAACCATATCCAGGAATACCATACAAGGACAGTATTACTTAGGTGATCGTATCATAAATAGCAGGGTAGGGATGCAGCAAACCTGGGACCAACGTGGAAAAAAATAATTAGGGGAGAGTTGTTTACTGGGAGGAGACTGGAGCTGAGAAAGGGAGGAGAAAGCACGATGCAAAGGAAGGTCAAGAAGTGAGAAAAGAGAGAGTAAGTTACGGGAATCATGCAGTCAAAGCTGTTTGGGGTTATCTGTCAGGCAGCGCTATGCTTGATCACTGCAGCCTGAATCAGAACAATGCATAAAGCCTGTTCTGACATACCACATGCATCAAACCTGCTTCTCCAGTCAGAGGGACCAGGGTGGGCAGGGTGCTTTCCATGGCTAACAGGGGAGCAGCCCCACGGACCAGTCGAGCAACTTGGTATCACTGTACTGGTGCCCATTCCGGGCTGGACAGCATCAGCAGCTACCCAGCACTCTAACAACCTCCCCACCTCTTACAGTCCCGAACACTGAAGCCAAATACAAATGAAAGCAGTTCTGCTTGTATCAGAGGACAAAAAAACATCAGCTAATTAAAATGCAATAGTACTCTACAAAGTTATTTAAACAAAAGAAGTGGAATATAAAGAGCTTTTTCCTTTAGGCATTAGGTCACATTTGCATATTACAAAACAGGTTACTTTTACTACTAACACCACTAACATCATCACACCTGAACTTAATTTGTAAGATTTAAGAGCTATTTACAAATTATTAAACTATTGTAATTTTATGGCCAGAGAAAACAACTGAATTGGTCAAGTATAAGACAGCATAAAAAAGTTCATAGCAAAACCAAAGATGAAGACTAAATACAGTTCTCTGATCCTGGCCTGAATTTCTGAAGACACAAGTTTCTTTGCCATAGTAAAAAACTGAAGCTGATGAGGCTGAGACAAGCAATCAGCACACTCTGTATATTCTGAAACTGGTTGTTTTTTTCTTTACGCTTTCTTTTTCAGCATGGATTTAAGGAAAATAAAAAAAATCACTAGTATTTAATACAGTTAATGGCTATTAAAAGTCTCAAAAATTAGAAATTTGACTTATGTGTTCATTTACAATACCTTACAGCATTTCAGGAATTCTGTGTCAAAACAACACAAAATTCAACACACTATGTTCTCAAATCACATAATTGGCTCAATTATATATGTCTTCACATAATTTGAGTTCTTGATCTTTGCTGAGTGTCTACCATATTGTAGTTCATAAATCACATTTCCTCAAGATGTAAAATAGTTTTATTCACACTTCCTCCCATTTGCGAGAAGGTATACTACTATTTTAGCAGTGACAAGAAACTTACTATAAAAGTAGTAATGCATCTGTCAATAAGTAAAGCTAAAAGAAATACAGATTATAAAACGCTGGAGGGAGTAATTTTTATTACATGTTACTTAAACTAATGGTAAAATTCCAGAGTGTTCTTTTAGCGAATGAATATACAACGTCAGCTTTGACTAAAGAACCACTGTAACAGAAAAGAAAGAGTATGGAATTTTTTACATTAAATTCCCAAAGGCTGTTCAAAGAGAATATACACAATATGAACAAACATGAAAGCAATGTGCATATTTTAGAAGGTCTATAGCTTATTTAAGCCGACAGTGAGGAAAATTAATTAGGAAAACAGAAAAAAAAATTGCAATCATAAAACTCAGAGGATGCAATTCAGCCCATTAATAAAAAGAATCTACTGCAATAATTTATCCGGGACTGAGAGAACAGATACTAGAAGTACAGTCCTACAATACTTCATCGTATTTTCTCCCTCTCTTTAACTTATGCATTACCATACTGAATTATTATTTAAAGTAAGTTTTTGTTTAGATATCCAGAGCAAATGAGAAGCAACTCTCACCTGTGGAGGAGGTACTGTTATTGGTGCAGGCATGGGAACGGGAATTGGAACAGGTAAAGCTTTAGGTATAGGTGACACTGGTTCATTATGTGTAGCTTCTGCACCTCCATTTTGAGCTACTTCATTTTCAGACTTCTTGGGAATCCCCTTCCACTCTATACAAAAAAAAACCCCAAACATACATGTATCAGCTCAGTAGAAGCGGACAAGTAGTCAAGTACTGCCATGTAAAACTACCATGCTTTGTGATGTTTACAAAAATGATGCAATTGAAAATATTCAGATAATGAGAAGCACAGAGCTAAGAAGCATTTAAACATATTTCTGACAATAAAAATTCCAAATTACTTTAAACACAGTACAGCAAATCACTGAAACATAGCAAGTAAATTTATTCCTTTCATTAGTCATTTAACAATTCTTTGCACTGACAGCATTTATACATGCCCATGACCCTGAAACACGTTATCTGTAACAAAAACAGTAAGGCTGTTTTGGGACAAGCTTTCAACAGACCCATTCTATTGCTCTCGAGCAAGAAGGCAGCAGCTTTTTCACTAATTTGAGGAGTCACTTCTGAAAAAACAACATTTTCAAGTCTTGAACAAGGAAAAGGAGAATACAACAATAAAGAATCACAGCAAAGTAAGAGAAACATCAAATACAGCTTTAAACTCATTTTACAGAAGAAATATGGCTCCTATTGTTTGTCAGAACTTCCTGGGAAAAGACAGCTAAGCAGAAAAAAGGGATCAGTGAAGAGACATTATGGGAAAGAGAAAAACATTGAGAAGACTGGAACACATTGAGGTTATGTTTATCATTCGTTAGACTTTCATTTAAAATACACACTCAACTTATTTTTGTGTATTTATCATGAAGAGATGCTACTATGAAGAATAACCACCACCTAATTAGGGCAAATTGGACAGAATGACAAAACCCTGAAATAACGTTTCAATAACTAGGCAGCACACCACACTATGGTTAAAACCAACACAGTAGTCTAGAGTACCAATTCAAAGAACTTAAGGCAATTTCAATTTTTAAGTACTGCATTCATTTAATATTACTTTCAAAATCAAAAGTCAGCACACTAGCGACTATACTGATTTGAAGCCTGTAACTGATTTGAAGCTACTGATTATAACAGGTGTCATTTTCTTAAATCAACCATAGAAGTCTGATATTTTCACTGCTTACATACAAAATAACAACAATTCTATTAGGTCCCTATAAATACAAGACTTGCTAAAGGAACTGAAAATGTCAAAAATGTGAAAACTATAGGCACTTTTTTTAGAAATTATAAAGTTGCAATCAGCTCAGTTGCTACACAAGTACTCCAAAGGTAGGCTCCTGTGCTAGGAGTGCCTTGCACAAATGGGGCGGGGAAGCTGGCTCTGGGACTAACAAGTAAAACACACCTGCATTGTGCATTACCATCAAGGGCAAACACCAGCGCAGCTGACAGGTCACCTGGTATTCACGTGCATTTTTAGCCCAGCCTCTTGTAACACAGCTGCACAACTCCTGATGAGGGACTGTCGTTAACTGCTTAGAGGCTCTCTCCAATCTACTGGTTACACATGCTGCACTTCCTAGCCATTTCAAGGATTTTATATGCACCTCAGATTCATGAAAGTCAGCCACACCAACTTCAGGACACCAGCACAAAGGACAATTTTTAAAAGCATTTAAGAATGTAGCAATACTTTACCTGGACTAAGAGTTTCGTTGTCCAACATTCCTCCTTCACAGAAACTTTCAAGATCTTCAGGTTTCACTTTGTCCCATGGTATGTAAGTAACACCTAATTCTACATCCCAATACTGCTTGTAATCTGGCTTTATTCCTTTATTCAAAGCCCATGCAATCTTGGGGGGGGGAAAGTATATGTAGTCAGTAAAATGTTTCCATTTTAAGGGATTTAATATTTAGTTCTCACAAAACAGCATTACCATTTGAGGCTAAAAAGCAAAAAGAATACTCTAATTGAAACAGCAGGAAAAATAGGTTAGTTACAAGACTCTGAAATAAGAGGGGTTTTTAAAGCAGACTTAGTTCTTATTTCTTGGCTTGACTCTTGCACACAATTTGTAAAAATGTATAAAGGCAGTTTCTTCAAATGTTCCCCAGTCACCGAGATTAATTCTATTTCCCTTCAGAGGACAGTGTCACACTCTAATATGATGTTCTACAAAAGGAAGAACTTCACTAATGAATGCGTTCTTCCTTATTTATTAGTACTCTTTGTAGGATTATCATATATAATTAAACTCGGTTATAAGACAAATAACCAGAAACAAGAAAAACATAGTTACAGTCCACTGTAATGACTAAAAGGACACCATTTTTGTTGGTTAAATAGACAATTATTGGCAATCTTTCAAGGAAAGTGATACAAGTTCCACTAGTAACATTACGGAACAGGAAGAATACTTATCAAGAAAAAAATTAAATTTACAGAATACCATATTCAGAATACGTAAGTCTAAAATACCTAAAAGTCTAGAACAGATGAAAAAGGATTACAGTAGTTACAGTAACTTTAGAACAGCTTGACATTTTCCAAGAAGTACCTTTATAGATTTCTGATTGACTTTGAAGTTTCCTCGGCTCAGTTTTTGTAGGGCACGGTAAGCATCTTGTCTGTGAACCATTACAATATAGGCACATCCTCTAGGCGGTATCATCTGTTTGTATTTTAAGAAAAAAAAATTGGTTTTGCTAGCACATTAGCGAAGTAATGAACAACATACAAGTGTTCAATTACAGTAAGCTGGAACATCAGCAGGTGTTCCAAAAAGGACTATGGAAGTATGAAAGAGAATGTTCGTTTAAGAGGCTAAGATAGCCATTATCTTCTGGAAATACAAATTTCTAGTAAATTAAGATCAACTTCTTAT
>NW_008795695.1:6909544-6914035 GCF_000699145.1 Aptenodytes forsteri
TTTAACTCTACCGTGTGAGAGTATGGACAACCGTTGTATATTCAATCCTTTAAAATTGTTAAACAGTAGTGTTCATGTAAATGCTGTGATCTGGCAATTAGTTACTTTGTTGGAAGAAACAAGACACTTTAATACCCCACTTCATTCCATATACCACAAGCTGCCAGCTGTACCTCCACATTCAGTTTTATCTGCAGTTTTGTAGTAATTTTTATTATTTGTAATGCATTTGAGCAAGAACTTCTGTGTTGTTTTACAAAATTTGGGAATAGGAAGAAAATTACAGTCACTTCTTTTTGTTTGTTTGTTTAAATGAAATTTTATAGCTACTGGAACAGCTATCATTTATATATAAAAATATCCTTAAATACAGCAAAGCCTAACAATAGTTCTCCATGCTTATGACTAAAATGACAGAAGAGAAACAAGAACACCAGCTGAGAGTCCACATCTCTATAATCAAACAAAATGGAGCAGACAAGGAACTCAGTAGCACAGTATGTAATTCTGTACCCATCTCCTCAATAGCTCTTTCTCATTCAGTTCCCTCCAGAGAAAGCACGATTTTTATGAAAATGGGATAATCTTTTGTATTACCCCAAAAGCATTTTTAAATTGCAAGAAACTAAAGCAACTGCCTTCTTGTTTTTCTACAAAGCAGCCAAATGAATTGAGTTTACACGTTAGAAAACACAACCATATAGGAAATGAGAGCTCTTGACTCTTTTGAACATATCAAAAATAACGCTATCTTAAAACAATCTGAAAAGACTTTTTGTAACCAAGGCACAGCAAAGTAGCTTACACTGCACTATTCATACTTACATTTATTGATTCAATTGGGCCAAACTCCTCCAAAAGACTTCCAACATCCTGCTGAGTTGTCCTTTTGTCAAGTTGTCCTACCCAAAGCGTAGTACTACAAACTACAATCAAAGAATTAACACAGATTGTAAGAGCACTTGGAAATACACATTTCACAAGCCAGAATGTCAAAATAGTCATTTCAAAATAGTCAGTTATTCAAATGAAAAAACCAGCTGATATTAAAATACATATTTTAATCTTTAGGAGTGTTTGACAGAAACCTCTTTTTCTTGCCTGCCTGGAGCTGCGTTAACAGTTAACCACAGCAACTACATCAGAATCACTGTTAGAGTGCACTCACTAAGCAGCTCTCGCGTTAACTAATATTGAAGTGACCTGCAAGTTCTGATGATCATGAGCTTTGCAAATGATCATAAAAAGGAAAAATATGCTTTGCTGCTAACAATGCTCCATGAAATATCACAACACATACAGTGGGTATTTCACAGCTAGGTAACTCACTCTGCTTAGTATGAAATCCAAGCCACAGGCCACCATCGCAAGTTATGGATGGTACTTACTGGCAAGATGATAATTAGATTGTTTATGGTGATACAGCTACTACTAGCAATATTTTTCCTCCAGAATGTGGTGACAATCAACTACGATGAGTAACCAAACTTTTAACCTCTTTAGTGACCTACTCAGTGCCATTTCTTTCTATGGTTAAGTGAAAAATTATTGACACAAGCTTTTTCTTTCAAGAAAGAGTAAGCGACATGCTTATCTCGCTTCAAGCTTCAAGGTAATAAAAACAGCAGATGAGCTCAAAGTATCACATTCACTGAAGACTACTATAGCAACATTTAATACTCATCTATGTTTTCCCCACTAGGTGATACAAAACTGCAAACCTAAAAAGCATTAGGTGACAGAATCTGGGGAGATGTTGGCAAAAGCATATCTTACACCACTGCCAGTAAGCTTTTAATGAACAGCTACTAAGTCTTTGCAGTCCTTTTAAACTAATGGTATTGTCATTCACAAGGTTTTGGCTAATTAAAACTCCATAGTTTTTGTCCCTCATATAAAAAAGAATGTTCTCATTTTACTTGATGACTCCAGAGAAGATTCCACACTCTCCAGGAATATTCAGAAGACAACTACTACATTTTGTCTATAAACACAGGCAAAGCCAGGATTATTTCAGATATCCGAACATTAGCCTGTGTGTTTTCCAGGTCAAAGCTCCCCTCCAGGTTTGAGAGACACACAACATTGAATCATTAGAAAAATCGTAATAATGTACTCAACTTCTTGTTGCTCAATCTGCTTCACCTTTTATGTCTCGAAGGAAGGAAAAGAAAAACATGGTGTTCCAGCTTTTTCTTTCCTCATTTTACAGCCAAAATATTTCTGACTTGGAGATATTCCAAAAATGCCAAATTGTCTACTATGAGTAAAGGAAGTACAGGGATGTGTGGTGAATTTAATTCTTACCAGCTTTACAACAGTTCAGAAAATAAATCAGAGTTCAGTTTACTTTTGTTCTGTTTGGATGAGTCTTGGAACCCACATCAAATAGCATTAAACCCAAGAAAAAGAAACAAAAAAATTTAAAAAACCGCACACACATGAGATTAAGAGTTGTCTTCTAGGATATTCTGAGCAGGTATCATATACTGAAGGTAAGTGGACTTGTCAACATTAAATTTAAAAAAAAAGTCTAATAGATACAAGAAGTGTATTTCTTCGACATTTACAGTTTTTCTGAAATGTTGTCTTCTTAGTATTCTATTTTACATAGGCATAGTATCTACTGTAAGATCTTCAACTTCACAGAACTCTAAAATTCATTAAAGAAAATACTGGGCACAGACAAAAAAGTTCCATACATGAACCAGGAAGATGTTGAGCATCTGAAAAATGGTATTACAAGAATTTGCAGAGTTATGTCAACAGTAAAGAGAAAGAATAAACTTACCACTAACAGTTTCTGATTTGATCTGAGGAAGGCCTTTTGACCTGCGTTCTCTCTCCCTCTCACGTTCACGTCTTTCTTGTGACCGAGACTTAGGAGAGTGTCGGCGTCTATCCCTGGACCGAGATCGAGATCGACGATGACGTGACCTCCGAGATCTGGAGCCAGATCTTGAACGTCTCCTTTTAGGTGACCTAGTTTAAACCAACAACCATTTATGTTCCATCTTTCTGACCCAGACATTGACAGATAGATAACTATTTCAGGTATCTATTTAAATAATCAGGCAAGAGTTCAGGCAATAAAAAAAAAAAATAAATCCAAGTTCATTCACATGCATTTAGAACTAGAATAAACTATTACAGTAGCTTATTAATGCACTCCAGCTGAACAGTTGATTGTTTTCCAATTTATCTTCTATTAATTTTGTATTGAAGTTGACTACCACAACTATGTCCACGTTAACATAGAAAAAAAATTACATCTGCTTAAATGAGGAAAATGTTTATTGCTTTTACAAAAGAATGACTAAAAAAGAGATTAAAAAAAAAATTCTGCCAGTTAAATTGTATTTTACATCATGTTCAAGTTCTAAACCACGCAAGGTCTGGAAGACAGAGTAAACCTTCAAAAAACTCATATGAAATTTGGCAGAGAAGACTCATAGCTAGCTTTGCTTTAATACTGGAGCCAGATTTGTTAGGTCAGCTGAGACATGTGAAATACTGCCTCTGTGACAGGCAAAGTCCCATAGTTCACTGGATCACAGATTTCTTTGTAAGAAAAGTGTCTTTAGAGCACAGACAAAATTAAACTATCATAATCTGCTTCCCTAAAATTTACTCAGTACTGTTGGGCATGGAAATTACTCTCTACTAATAAAAGAGAACTGTATAGATAACCAATTTTCCTTAGAAGGCAGACGACTTCAGGGGTTCACACATCTTAGGAGTCACTAATCTGTTTCTCATTACCACTGCACTGAAGTACATACAACATTTAGCTGTATTTATACACAACGCCCCTCAGAGGTAAGAGATTGAAAGGGTCTCTTTTTTCCTCTCTTCCAGAAAGGGAATTCAAGTAAAGCCCTTGACAGTTTCGACTTTACCAAGAAATTTCACTACTGTTGTCCATACAGAGAATAATACGCAGACAGTAATTTCTTGTAATTAATCCTTAGATTAAATTGAAATGGACTCTTTTGCTACATGTGTCTTCTGGCATTTAGTCATAGAATCCAACTTGTACAGCACAACTGGGCACTTACAAGAAACAACCCCAAAGGAAGTATGCCGAGTGGGGCACCCAAGAAGCCAACTCGAAATACAGGTAACAGGACTATGTCCTAAGGCACTGAAAATGAGCTCCACCAATAGTTCAAGGAGTTAGCTCACCTCTCAGCTATTTACTGTCATCTCAGTTAGAAGTTACCACCCCCACAGTAGATTTGGCAGCACAGCACCAGATTCTCTGAGCTCCAGATAATCAGCATAACTCTCCTCAGTACTCCGTACAGAATTAGTAAAGCATTTTCAAGTCTTTGGACATGACACACTTAAGCTCCTCATGTTAAAATCCAATACTTGATATAATACATACCCTCACTGTAAGAACTTTCACTAATTTAGAACCACAGAATCATAGAACAGAATCATAGAATACTTTGGGTTGGAAGGGACCTCTAAAGGTCATCTAGTCCA
>NW_008795695.1:6915038-6937475 GCF_000699145.1 Aptenodytes forsteri
CCCACTTCTCGAGCTTGTCCAGGTCCCTCTGGATGGCATCCCATCCCTCTGGCATGTCAACCACACCACTCAGCTTGGTGTCATCTGCAAACTTGCTGAGGGTGCGCTCGATCCCACTGTCTATGCCATTGGGTAATTTACCTCGATGCAGATCTAGATCTTGACTTTCTGTTGTCAGAAACATGCCGTTTTCCCTCTTGAATAGGTGGCTGTTCCACTTCCATATCCTAAAATATTAAGTTGACTGGGTGAGTAGCGCAAGCATTTTATTTCATTTTATGCCTAGAGGAATTACGTAACAGCACTAAAATTGCATTGAATATTCACATATGTGAAATTAAAATGTAATGCAACTCTCCTCAGAAGCTTCACCAATACTTCGTAGTCACTAATAGGGAGACAGTCAGGTATTAAATGAACTTAATACAACCACTGCAAAAACAGAATAATTTACACAAAATTCTCATTTTCAATTTGCAAATTATTGTTTTTCCACATTTTAGTCAATTTCCGCACCGCATATATCTCCACAGAATATGATTATATTCCTTAGAGTCAGTCAGTGGATCTTGCTCTGTCATCAAAATCACAGGCAAAGTAAGATCTACTAGAAAACTTTTCTCCAAGATGTTATAGGAAACTACTTCAAGCCATATATATAAGTAAATTACAAAACAATAAATTTGAAGAATGAAGCAGTTAAGTCATCAAAACAATACATAAAATGTAAGAACCTGCTTAAAAAAAACCAAAAACAGTAAGTTCAACACAGCTCTTCCTTCCTACCCCAAATCCTCTACAGCTTCCCACTCCAGAACATACTGTGTCCTGCCTAAACTTTAAGTAGTCTTCATGATGCGACCCTGGCAGGGAACATCCAAACAAGCAATCTCTCAGAATGTACTGATTCAACAGAATTCAAGACTAAAAAACTAATTACAAAGATACTCTTGAGAATTGTCCCTTTATTCCAAGCAGGAAGCAAGAACTTATTTCTAGAATCTGTGACATCACAGGTCACCACATAAAGACAGCTTGGTACCATCTCTATTTCTCATTTTAGGATTTCATTTTCTTGGAACAAAAGAGGCAAATATATTCAACTTTTTCTTTTTTTTAAATACAGGCTCATAAATAGACTTGCTCTTTGATTTATTCTTAATAGCAGCCAGTTACCAAACCAACAATATCCTCCAAAATCTTAGGAAGAGAGAGGTGTTTACAAACACTTGGATTTTTTTTAAACTTTTACAGACATCTGAGTCCATTTCCACTATATTAGCTATATACTAGGCCCTTAAAAATTAACTTTCCCACAGTTTCTCTCTACAATGAGATTGCATTGTTAGAATTCCATGGAACAAAATATTCCTGAAGCATGATGGGGACAGGAAAGGGAGGATGAGGGAAAGTGAGAAGCGGAAGGACAAAATGCAATTCAAAGTCTTTCACAAAAGGAGGCATAAAGCATACATATGCTAGTTTTGCTAGACTTCTGAAATACCAGATTTGTCATGTAGCACTGCAGCTATCCAACGTTCTCTCAGATGAGCTACCCTCACATCCATGGTTATCATGAAATTTCCTCTCCTGAACTAACTATAGTTAATATATATAATATATATATATAATATATAGAAAAAAACTATACATATTTGAGAAAGACATGCATTAGAGCATTTAAGTTTGTTTACTGCAAGGGGTCCTCACCTGCTGATGTGGTTTTTGCATGTGTGATTCACTCTGTACTGGAAAAGGAGACTGAAAAGTTTGCTGCACAGGTGCTGTTGGTGGAATCACAGGCTGAGCCATGGGTGGAAACTGCGGGGTAGGCAGGAGACCAAAACCTGGCATTTGCCCATTAGGAGGAAGCGGAACCTTTGAAGAAGCAAAAAACCACAAAAACTTCCAGTTAGGAAAAAAAATTACATGAGCTTTCCCAGTTTGCTAAAGTAGAATTGTATCTCTGCTCCAAAGTCACAATAAAAGACCAGAAGCCCAAGAAAGATTAAGTAGGTCAAGTGTTTAAGTGTATAAAATAAAAATCTTGTTCTTCAAAGCTTGACTGGAAGAGAGAACAAAAATATGTTTCTTGGGGAAGTTGGAGGGCTAAGCTATATTCACTCTTCACTAATAGGTACACTGCTTCCTTACTTCTGCGCCAAAGAAAACAACAAAAGATAGAAAACATAACACAACAGAGGGACAAGGGAAAACCCTGAAGTTACCTGGTGACGCATTGGATCCTGTTGTATTCCCATCATTCGCTGCTGAAAAGGATCCATATTTGGGAGTTGAGGAAATACTGGCTGTTGTATACCTTCTCCTGGAAATCCACTAAAACCAGGAATAGTTTGGTGAGACAAGTCAGTAGATACACAGATTTTTTGCCTTTATTTCTATGCACATTTACACATTCTTGCTTCAAATTTAGACAGAAAAATTATCTTTATTACGAACCCATTTCCTCTCTAAAAAGTGAAAACAAAAAAAGGAGAAAGAGTGGCTTCCTTATCTTTTCTCCACTGTAAGAGTAGTCCTTTAACATTTAAAGAAATGCTACATAAAGGTTTAAGCCTCTCTTCCCCCTGTACTTAAATGATCTTGCTAAAGATCTCAGTCTATGGAAATTTTTCATGAAGGTTGTCTGCCTCAAGCTAACTTTCCTCCTTTCCAGTTCCTCTTTTGGGAACAAAAGAAGTAAGCCTTTTCCTCAAGGAAAATAAACTGGCCATACTTTTGCTGGGAAAAAAAACTTTGGTTTGGGAGGAATTTAGGGCAGAGGAGAAAGGGATATGTATATCACACAAGGATTACAGTAATGCCATTCACTTCCCGATTCAACACACAGAATGGACAGTGCTCAGGGAATTAATGAGGTCTGTGCAGTTAATAGGACCTGTTTACAGGATGCAGTTTGTGTAAGAAACTGAACAGGATTTCAGGAAGATAAAGGAATTTCGTGGTGATGTGAAATGGAACTTTGTAGTATTTTAAGACACAGGTGCCATACAATTCTTAGATGATTCTGGACAGATCAGTTTTTCATATAGAGCATTACTGATTTTGTGTGCCCAAAATGAGACTACTGGAATCCAATCTTCAGAGGCATCTTACACAACTGTAAGGTAATAAGGACAGAGGCTTTGAAGTGCTACAAACAGAACATAAACATGCTGAAAAGCCTAGTCCAACGATCTCTAGTTGGGCATACACAAGCAGTGCTTATGTTTGACCTACCTCATCTTTCTGTACTCCAGAGTTCCATCTGTATTATAGGGAAAATACTACCAATTTACTTTAAAGGCATTTTAATTAACCAATACTTGTGGAACATTAAAGTGCTCAAGGTGATAAACACAGTAAGAAAGCTAATGACAAAGTTAGTGATTCTGTTTTTCAGAGCAGGGTTTGGATGGCATATACAGAAAGTAAGACATGGGGCCACATACTGAAGCAGGGAAAAAAGAAATATTGACTAACCCAGGTATTGAGCACCATCCAGCCTGTGCACTGAATGAGAGAGAGGTCCTGTGGAAAAAACTAGTATGTGATCATGTAATTTAAGACTTTATCATAATGCATATCAAAAGGGAAACAGGAGTCTGAGTTAGTTTGCGTGGGTATTTAATGTTTGAGAACGTAAAGCTGCAAAGCCAATTTTAATTTTTTAAATAGTTAAAACTACCACAATATTTGGAATAGCATCACTTCCCCAGCCAGCAAAGCAATCCAGCTGATTGATTACTAACAATGCCCTGACACACTCAGTTGTGCAATAAAAACATGGAACTCATCTTGAAACCAGAACTGAGCTTTTCTCTATAGAACACATTCCTCAATCGATGCAACATGCCAAACCTACACCGATCACCAAAGTAAAAAGACAAAAAAAACCCCACCAGAAGACGTTAACAACGTTTTAACTTTGGACTATAACAGTTAAGCACTGAAGTAACCTGGAATTTTAATCAGCTTTCTAACCTAAAGATTTTTTTAGAACAAAGATTTGTTAATTTTATTATGACACAAAACTTACAAAGCTGGCTGAGAAACTGAAGGAGAAGGAGCTGAATCTTCTTTCTTTGAATCTT
Organism: Aptenodytes forsteri; assembly: GCF_000699145.1. Classification (NCBI taxonomy): domain Eukaryota; kingdom Metazoa; phylum Chordata; class Aves; order Sphenisciformes; family Spheniscidae; genus Aptenodytes; species Aptenodytes forsteri. Next base: position 6,919,133 of record NW_008795695.1, read on the forward strand.
CCACTGCTTCTGGTTCATCATCATAGTCAAACCGATCTAGCAGCTTCTGAAAGAAATTACATTGAGCCAACTATTTTTTCTGTATCTTATGTAATTGGCAGCCAAAATGTCCTTATTATCAAAGTCTTACTATATATCTAACAGCTCTGGAATTAAAGACAAGGCTAGAATCAGAGGAGGGGGAAAAAAAAAAAAAAAAAATCTATATTCTAATACAGAATCAGCAACTGTCCAAAACCAGTTTTATTCAGCTTCAGAAAATGCAACGGCTATAAAAACAGGAAGCCGACCTCCAAACGGAAAGAGAAGAAACAAAATTTGCACCATTTTTCTCCTAACAAATGGAGGACATCGAGGCATCCATCAAACAGTCTTCCGCTGAACTGAAAAAGTTAAACACAAAGAAGAAATGAAGACTTACTTTGTCAAATGATGTTTTTTGCTCAGGCGGTGGGAAAGCAGCTTTTTGTTCTGGTGGCTGTGCTGCTGTAGTTTTCAACTGAGCAGTAATAGCTTGAACCTGAGCCATCACAGTGTTATCTATGACCGGTGACTGGGGTTTTTGAGGCTGTTGAAAAGTCTGAAGAATTTGCTGAAGCTACAAAAACATATATAGTATTAGGTATATATTCTTATATAAACACATAGTATTGAAAGAGTTGTAGGATATAAATTTTACATCAAACCAGACTATGGCACAGGATGAACACCATCAACAACCTGACTGAACTATGGAGAACTTTCAGCAAGACCAAAAGTAATTTTTTCAATACTTCAGTGGCAAAATTCAGCAGATCCTAAGATTTCAGTACTCAGGCCTTTCAACACTGCAAACGTTTAAGAGGACCAAACAATAAAATTCAATATTTTGTTCGATATATTCCGCCTGTTCTTGAAACTTTGTAACTGCATCAATTCAGAACTAATTATTTAGGAATATATAACTTAATTATCCCCAAATACCATAATTACTGGATAGAAGGGTCACAGATCATTCAAATACTGACACTAACTCTTACAAGTTTTTCACTGAAGACCTTAGGGAGGCTTTTTGTTTTGCTTCAAATCAAGGATATTACTTCCATCATTTTTCCCCTCATTTAACATAAAAACTGAAGTTCGAAGGGAACCAAATATAAACAGGTTACCTGTTGTCCTTGCGTGGTTTGAAACAACTGAGCTACAGCCGCAAAGGCATCAGAACTGGGCAACTGTGGCACAGTAGGTACTGAGTTAGCAGTAACTTGAGGGGGGTCCGAAGGAACCTTTGCTGGAGGGGGCGGCGAACCTGAGAGTTTCATAGGAATTGAGAAAGTGCTACGTTACTCCAAAACATTCATCTTACTCTTCAGTGCATACATCTACTTCCTCAAAACAAGTGTCTATCTACAATATTCTATTTAACCCCAAAAGTCCTTTCTAAACTACCCCAAATTGCATATTCTATTCATTTTGCCTTTAACTGCTCCATTCACTGCTCACATCTGCGCATTATATACACCAAGAAAGAAAACAAGAGAAAAATGGCCTATCTGAAAGCTAGTCCAGCATGGTATTTTAGATCACAACTCAATGTTTATAATTGTACGATTTTAGAAAAGTTAAGAGAAAAACTATTACTTAAACAGTGTTAAGAAATGCGTATCAATACACTTAAAACGTTAGTTCTGGTTACAAAGTTCTGGACTCAATCTTTTGGATGAATATTTCAAATCAATCATCTAATGGTTCATTTTAAGAGCAACTGAGTTTCTCTTAATATTTTCTAGCAGTAACTGAACTTTTGCTGAAATGTCTGGTAATAATTAAAGGTTTTAAAAAATTATTTCACAAGCAACTCTCTCTTTGATAAGGTTTGTTGACATGCCACTTTTGCACAGGCACAAGCCAAACCTGCATCTGATAGATAAATCCTCCTACCATAAAAATAATTTTTACTAATTCTTCCAGGAAAAGACTCCCATTTCCACTGAGCTTTACTAAAACTGAGATCACATTTTAAGACATGCTATTAGCTTTGTCCATACATGCAGCTTTCCCATTCTCTTTGCTTTAGATTACAATGGGTTTTTTTAATAAACATTTTGCCAGTACAAAGTAAATTAGCAGCAATCCCATCAATTCTTACATGCTGTGAGCAAGTAACTATTCTTTAGCAAATATGTTTTAATGGACTACTATAAAACTATACAAGGAGAGACAGTCAAAAAAACCCCCCACAGATAGAAATATTTTTTAGTTTGAGCTACTAAGCAAATGTGTTTGCCTCACAATACCAACTTCTTTACAGCCATTCATCTGTTTGCAGTTTAAATAACTAGTGTTGACATGCAGCAAGCAGAGACAAATGTGTTGAATAATATTTTCCCAGAAGTCAGATGCTACATAAAAATACTGCAAAAAGATACGTGATTGTTTTTAAATATACATTAACTCCCAAATTATTTCCTATATATATTCAGAAGGATATTTGCTTGCTCAAGAGAGAAAATTTGCATTTCTCTCTCTCTTTTTTTGGCTAAACAGACTTTGTAGCATTATGAGCTAAACAGATTCTATTTCACATAATGCATTAATATATTTATTATTATTCATTAGCATATTTATTTCAGGGCCAAATTATCCCCTCTGCTGCATCTGAATAATCTCACTGAAATCAGTAATGCTGTACATGAAAATCTATGCAGAAGGCACCCAACCTGTTAGCTACTAGTGATGAGACAAAGATGGAAATAGTGCCGTGCCCTTGTCGTATCAGAATGAAATTGTATAGCCACCAGTCTGCACTCAAGCTCAGATGCTCAGACATTCCCTCCCCCTGCCCTGCCATGTCTATAAAACATGTCAATGGGATATGCTTTCCTAAACACCGCTGGAGACAAATTCACTTATGCTAGTGTGCATCACTATTTTGTTGTCTGTCACCACACCTCACTCGCTCCGTTACATTTTTTGCCAGTCCTACTCCAACATGCATGAGTGCAATAAATAAGGAGGTTACCAATGCTAAGTCTGAAACATAGAGTGCAAATTCAAAAAGAAGGCCCTCCGGAGAAAGAGAGAATTGTGGTATGCATAGTCTCATCCACAATCCAGTAACCTCACTACCAGCTTTTTATGTGGCATCAAATAGGTCAGTGAAAATACTGTGGGCAGGCTGTCATTACTTTACTCTTTAGGTCAGTGGTTTTCCACCAGTATCCCGTGTAAAAGCCTACTGCCCGGCATAAATTTACTGTTCAAGAATTTGGATTTGAAACACCAGTTAAAATGTTTCGGGGCTGCATACTGAAAGAGACTGACAGCTGTTGCTTTCAGATACTACGTTGATTCAAAGAAAGATGAAGCTCTTAACATGTAAGATCACGCTTTACTTATCCAGATTCTAACATTTAAAAAATGACATCAGAATTATAAAATTGAGAAACAACAGAAAAATATTTCAGACCAAAAGAAAAAAAACTAAAGATTTTTTTAAGAGGGGACACTGAAGTATCTGTAAGTAAAGTGTGCACATATGTATGTACATATGCATACACGATATAAATTCCAGCTATTTTCCAAGTGTTCACATTCTGATAATTTCTGAAGTACAGTATCAGCATTTATTTACAATGAGTTCAGCTGTTCCACATAATTGTGACAACAAAGTTGAGTTTATTAATATGCTACTGTTGAAACTAATAGTAGGCGCTTTAATGTGAAAGCAAACAAGCTATTATCAATTGCCCTTTTAAAAGAAGAAGTTATAATGTCATACATACCTTCATTATTAGTAGCATTTTCTGTCATTGGTGCAGTGGCACTAGTTCCTGCTGCCATATCCAGAAGAGGTTGAATTATTTCAATTTTAAATACTCCATTTTTCTGCCAAAGGTTCAGGACACGGACTATTTTACTCTGTTGAAACAAAAGCAAGCATCACCGCTAAAAACAGCTTTCGAAGTTATAATGTCATACATACCTTCATTATTAGTAGCATTTTCTGTCATTGGTGCAGTGGCACTAGTTCCTGCTGCCATATCCAGAAGAGGTTGAATTATTTCAATTTTAAATACTCCATTTTTCTGCCAAAGGTTCAGGACACGGACTATTTTACTCTGTTGAAACAAAAGCAAGCATCACCGCTAAAAACAGCTTTCCTAGTTCACAAATTCCAAATTCATCTTCTGTACATTGAGACAGAAGGTTTGAACAGTATAGGAGTTCAACATAATCAAGGCATACCTATTTAACAACCCCTATATTGTCACATAGGTCAGCAAGACCTTTTACGTGGCAAAGATAAAAACTGCCAACTTATTTTACCATCTGCTTTAATAAAAAGCAACTTGTGCCATTTTTCTAAAACTATTCTGGCCAGTCAGAAAATCCAGGTTTGGTATACAATAGAGGAAGTCACATCAGCCCCACCATTTCTTCACAGATGGTCATAAAGGGGTGAAACAAACAACAAATGCGACGAGACAGAGAAAATGAAAGATAAGCTGAAAAACTCTAATGGAGAGGAGCAATTAGACCATAAAATGCTAGAACAAAGCTTTAAAGTTACATAGAAGATTGTTTGCTTTAATTTTTTTTTTACTAACCCAACTAATTCTATGTTGACACCAGAAAACCCATCTCCGTCATTATTCAAAAGATCAGGAATGTAAGTGGAAAACATTCTAACTGATCACTGCAGAAAGATTAAATTAGAACCTCTGATTGTCAGCTGTTATTTTAAGCTCGTTTCTTTTTTTAACATTACAAACAATGAAGCTTTCAGGAACAAGCTGGAAATTAGTCTTTCCTTCTTTTGCCCAGTATTAAACAATAATATCTAACTAGATGTGCTGCTTCAGTTGGAACATACAAGCAGGTAAAAGTCAGAATACATGTTATATTGACATACCTGTCCTTTTTGTATACTTAGTCATCTGATCTGCACACATATACATTTTAAGTACTTCTTACTTCTACTGTAACTGCTAAGAATGAAGCAATTCTGTTCCTTCTTGTTTCAACAATAAAATGCCTTACTGTGACTCAGTTATATACACCCATGCAAACCCACCTATACTTTCATAAGCTAAGCGATTAAAGAATTTCACAAAATGTTTTCTACAATAATATCAATTAGAGAGAAACCTGAAATGGCTATAGTTAAATAAGATTTTGGTCTGAAAAACAGTTAGCTTTAAAACAGCAGCATTTTTTGGCTTTGGGTATTCTATCTCTCCAAAAGACTTGAAAATAATATGAAGGCCAGAAAATGAATAAATTCAATACCCTTGTTTTCAGTCACATATTAATCTTACAGAAAGGCTGTTAAAAAAAAAAAAAGTAGTATCATTCTCTTTGGATATCATCCATAGTTGTTGTGTATGTGCAGATCAGGTTTTTTGTTTAGGTACTGGAAATTCATTAAAGCAAGCATATTATAAGTAGTATTATTCCCCTACTGGAAACTTAATTATTTTCGCAGTGAGAGATCAGGTAGTTCCATAAAGGAAATGGATAGTCTAATTCATTTAGATGAACAAAATGGTAACCACAAAAGACAGAAAGAAGAAGGGACTGCTCTATTTCACCAGGGTATTAACCCAGAAGCTCCAGAATATCAGATTCAAGGCCTAAAGGTCTAAATGTTCCACATTAGAAAACTACAGAGCATCAAAGCCTTTCAAAAGCTTAGTTAGAAAGTTAGGGAAAAAGTCAGTTACAAAAAGAGCACTTTGCTCTTACAGTACTACAATTAAGAAAAAGAGCAAGTAGGCAATGTTCTGGAAACCAATTGGCAACTTCTAAAGCACACTTATCTTGGGAGTCTTTTGAAATTGTTCTGACAGAGGGTATAAAAGCCATCTTCTGTTGGTAGCAACCTGGACCATCATGAATTCAGGATACTTTCTGAGCCTCTGTTCTAACAGCAAGTACAGCAAAACTAAGAAAACCGAGGCCTTAAACCAGTCCTGACAATGAACAGCAGCAAGAAAATTCTCAAGTATGGGATTTGTAAAGACTGAAGAAATCAACACGATGATTTTCTTAGAAAATATTTGGAAGCAGAACTTTCACTGCCTGCAACACTGGAGCGTCTCCTATAACACTTTCTTTTTGTGGGAGACACCACCTTCCATAGTAAGTTTTCCTGAAGGAGCCTCAAGAAGAAAAGTTTTGGCATAGTCACACACACTGTTGAAGTGTCTGCGTAGGCAAAACAAAACTGATGAAGTTAGGCAAAATAAATATTTTAACTAGAACTTTCATTTAACTATCACCTTTGATAATCTTTCTCAGCATGTTTTACTATTTCATATAACAACATTCATTACCATGGACATAGAGAATCACCAAGTTAATTTTCACGTAAGTGGAAACACCAAGATTGCACTGTTATCAATTCACAACAACACTTGAGAAATTATAGTTGTACCTTGTCTTCAGATGGACAGAGATACAAATACTGGAATGTGGCAGTAATATTTTTAGAGAATCTTGGCCCAAAAACATCTTTGTCCGTTCCAAACTGATGACGAGACTGACGAACAATAGAGTCAATAACGTACAATCCAGGGACTTTATATTCAGGTTTGCACTGAAAACATAAAAATATTTTCCATTATGCAGTGATACTATGCATTCACCTTAGATCCTTACACAAAATCTATACTTAGTATACTAGGGTAGAAAAAAAAAAAGTTAAATTCTTTTATGTAGAATTCTCTTAGTGCTTTACTTTTGTTTTGTTTATAGAAATGGAAAAGAAAGGAGAAAAACATGCTTTCACATTTGGGACAGAGTAAATATACCTGGATAGCTTGAAGCAGCCTTTATCTTCTCAATCACTGCTTTTAAAGAACCTTTAGCTTGACAACATGTAACCACAACGACAGGTCTACTACATTACAGTACAGACTGTCACAACTCTGCTTTCAAGCTACCTCACACTCAATGCACTGAACTACTTCCACCAAGACTATTCTCCAGAATTTAATGCAAAGTCCTTCTCCTTGGAGGTCTCTGAAGGACTTTGAATGAAAAAAGAGTATTTTCCTGTTCACTCAGAGGAACTTACTCTAGGCAGCATGACAGTTTGGTTTTAGTGAGTATTACATTCTAGCCTGTTGTTCTACATGCCTAGGCAAGCATGGAAACTATTTTCTGAAAATATTTATTATCTTAGCCAGTGAAAATTAATTTGAAGTTCAGTACCTCCAGTTTCCTCCCCAGTTGCTGGATAGAGGAGGAAGGGGGAATTTCACAATATTTTTTTTTTCTCCCCTTCTTAATGTACTACGGAAAACTAAAATGAGGAGAAGATACAGACAAAGAGATACCAAAAATGTATAAAATCCTAACAAAACAGAATTTCCTCCCTCAATACCTGAATAACAGAAGCCTTTTTGATTATTTAGTAGCATTATTAATAATATTTAGTAACAGATGCAGACAATATCTTTACCAGTAGATTATTTTTTACTTTTTACCTTTTTGATAAATTTCTCTACAATCTGGACAACATGCTTGTAGAGCTGGAAAATAAACACATAAATTAATTTATCATCTACTCAACAGTGGCGCATCATTTTAGAAGTATTTCAACTCTTTGCTTACTACCATTTAGGAAAGACTACAAAATATTGTAGTCACATTCTAAAAAGAAGTATGTTATCAAGCTAAGTCTATCAAGCACAGAGAAAAAGATTTCATGGGGGGAACACACAGAAACAAGCCATCCTTTCTGTCAGAAGTGAGTCAGTGTGTACACAAAAGACATACTGCTTCTAGAGTATTAGTGAGAGCTTTCTGGATTTACTTTCTAAGCAAGTCTGCTATGTTTTAATATGCTAAGGTGCAGTTGCATCCTGCAACATTTAAAATTTTATTACATAGAAATCACAACACCCTAGTGGGTATAGCATTAAAAAGCAACGATTCAAAAAAATCAAGCTGGCATTATGCTACCAGTCTAAAACCAAGAGATGATATTCACCACCCACTTGTTTCTAGGTAACATTCTTAATGCCAACTAGAATAAAACATCTATGAAGCTAAGACTGGGAAATCCAGAGTTGCATTTACTTATAAGTAAAATAATAAAACGTTGCTACTGTTACAGTTTCATATTTGTTCTATTATACTTTACCTTAATAGCTTTAATGGCAGCTTTTGTGATGAGAATCATTTTTGCTCGGGAAATAGGAGGTTTCATCTCCATCAGTGAAAAGAGCTAAACAGAGAAAACAAATATTAAAGATGTATTCTGAAGTTTAAGCAGTTAACCAAAAAGACAACATTTCAAACTACTGATTGATTACTGACATTCCACACTGTATCGCTACAACGCTGGCTGGCCCTTGAAACAAAGAGACTAACAGGAAGATCTTTCTAGGCAATGTTCAAAGCTGTCTTCCTTGTGAACTAACCCATACTCACTGATCTACCAGATTTTGATAAGGCTGCTGTCAAAGTTCCATTTGTGTCGAAAAATTAGTATCTGCTAACTTATGGTACAGACACTGCTAACTTACGGTATGGGAACTTGCTATTTTACAAAAACAATATAAAACAGAAATAACTGCAGCTTGATTTATATTAGCCTGAGTATCTACTTACCAAAGAGAAATATTAGGACGGCCCTACAGATAACTAGACTGACATAATCCTATAGTCTTAAAATAATGTGCATGAAAGTATGACAACTTTCATCCATCAAGGCAATCAAATCAATACTAAGTTGTCAAATTATCCTGCTATATACAGGCATTGCAAGTGTCTTTAATGGAGATGTTTACCATTTTGTTTGCTATGACCACACCATATTATTATTAAAATTAACTGCACCAACTGTTTTGGCGAATCCTCTGCTCTATTCTCCATACTAATGTCACCCAGTGGAAAAGTTAATTCCTCAAGGACAAAGTTTTCAGAAGTTACTAGTCTTTACAGATGACAGTTTGAGGCATTCTGTGAACCCGACTTAGAGAATAATTCTGATCTCGTTTCTATAAACATAGCCCAGGCACACTATTTCAAAGAGTTTTAATCATATCAGAAGTTAAGAAGAGTGCTATTCTGTTAAGACCATTAAGCACAAAAAGGGATTCTGCGGTGCTAGATTTAAATACTCTTTTTTTTTTTCCGAAGTCTGAATTCACAGAAAGCATATTCTATATTCAAAACATGTAGGATACAGGTAGGACGTTCAGCTCTTCAAATCTGAAAGTGTGACTCTACGCAAAAAAACCCCAAACTTCATTTTCACAAATAGCATCACCATGACTTACATCTCATGTGTGAGGAAATTTATTACAAAACACTTTCAAAAAGCCTTGAACCTAGGCATTCAAAAAAGACACCGCTCTGTCTTCCAGTATTCACCGTAACTCTGAAAACAAGTATTAGCTTCACATTTCAGAAAGGGAGAGAAACTAAAACTTGCACACAGAACTGTCAGAGCTGATGAAACATCTGTGAAGGGCTGAACACAGAAAGCTGAGGGAAGAGGGATACATTTTCCGCAGGACCCCAGCACCACCTGAACAGCATGACATTCTTCCTGTACTTTGCTTCCTGTGGAGCATTTTAAGAGAGTAGGGAAATAAGGGATTTGGGGAGGTTTGTTTTTAAATAACAGTCCTACAGCCTGGCACTCATAAGCATGCATGCACATACACCAGTAAGACACCAAAATCCAGTGCACATTTCACCCCCTTCCAGACCACTCTGCCTACTCTGGATCGACAGTGAATTCTATATATTCCATAAGCTGCTGTTGTAATTTCACATCGTAAAACAACCAGTTGCAAAAACTACACCGTATGCTACACTATGTTTTTATGGCGTACTGGGCACACTTCTGTTCTACTAGTCATTAGACCTGAAAGCATAATCCACATTGGCTTGTCAGGACCATTCGCTCTTCTCCAATCTTCCTTCCCATCTTCCAAGCAGAAAGAGAAGCCAGGACATCCCGGTACTATTTTTTAATTCCTCCTTCTATATCACAGCTCATGGTTAGGTGCTCTGCTTCGTTAAATATTATTTTCTATCCTTCCCATAACCTTAACTTCCTATTTAAGCTGTGGTTTACTAAAGGTAGGATCATTACATTGTCATGATTTGTCCAGTACAAAAAACCATGGAGATCTTCAACATTTCCTACACACACATAATCATTTTTACCTTGAAATATTACCCACAAATCATAGAAAAAATGGTTTTGCATTACATAATTTGATTTTGCTCTTCACAATAAAGAAAACATAGAGCCCTTGAATACTAGCCAAAAACGTAATCAATTATTTGCCACAAAGCAAAACTGAAGAATAAAAGTACCTTCAGTTGACAGTGTAATGGAAAGTAAGATGTCATTTAAAATTTTATCTCTTATTTTTCTGTCAGTTCAAAGTTCCAAGATACTTGTGAAGTGACCAACTTAAACAGATTTATCCATTGTCTCAGTTAAGGAAAAAAACAATGCAGAAGATAAAAAAATTTGGCCAAGTATTTACAGGCAAGTAAAGTGATAACAAGACTTTCAGCAATACAAAATGAAAGCCTTACACCAATAAAATACAAAGACTAGGCAAGAAGGTATTTACTTTCTTAATTCAATTCCTATTCCAGGAGATATGAAAGAAGAAAAATTGTCCCTCAAGACAGTGGTAGCCAGATACCTTTTCCAACACCGACATCAAGTCAAGACCATGACTTTCCATTACTAATCTCCATAAAAGGCAAGTTCTAGTGGCAGAATGTTTGATTTTCAAGGCCATTCAAGCAGTAAGACATACTTCAGCTAACATCCCTGCTTGCTGAGAAATCACAGTATGGACAAATAAAAACTGTCAGATAAAAGACAGAAGGAGAGAGGTGTCTGTGAGTTGACTTGTTTTTTTAATATAGTTCTTTAGAATAAGTGCAAATACACTTGATGAACAAAGTCAGTGCTATTATTAAAACTCAGGAAAATCTGTTTTAAGAGGTAATGAAAGACAAAAATTTCCAAAACCCAACACCCACAAACAAACCACCAGAAGGCTTGAAAAATGAGATGGAGGAGGAAAAAAGGAGCCAACATTAAGACAGGCACTCCATATCCTTTCCTTTACACGCCAAGAAGCAACTGGTCCTCCAGAAAAAGAAGCCAGTCCCATATAACGAACAAAGAAACCAGTGTGAAAGCAGCACTTCAGCGTTCGTATTTCAGGAACACAACCTGAGAGAACCAGGAAACTGGGAGATCTCATAGCAGGACAGAAGATGACAATAAACAAGTGGCAGCAAAAAACCTAAGTGTCTTAAAAGGTATCCCAACAATGACCTTGCAACCAGTGGCAGGGGGTGGGGGAGAGGGAAAAAAAAAAACCCCAAGGAGGAAGAAACTGCCAAAGGGCAGGAAAAGGGAAATCAGCTAGATGCACTGAAGTAGCCAGGGAGGATGCAATAAAGAATATGGTAGCTTGGAGAAGTCATTAATTAAAGAACACGAGAGGCTGAAACTTAGGCTAATAAGGCAGGAATAAACAAGAGCTTTGGAGGAACAGGATTGAGCAGATCACTGTAAATTGTTCCTTTGCTGTTACAGCTGGGCAACAGCAACAAAAACATACTAAAAGCAATGAGGTCAGTACACACGGATAGTTCCAGCTCAGGATGAACTACAGCTGAAATATGCATCAAATTGAGATGCAAATATTTTTATATATAAATACAGATGCACACATACATATATATACACACAGATATGTATATGCATATATATGTGTGTGTGTGTATATATATATGTATTCTGCCCTCTCTTCACACACACCCCCATCACTATCTCTTGGAATAGCGCATCAAAACTTTGTTGCCTTTTTAATTTTTCGTAAGATTTTAGAATACCAAATGACTGTTTTAAAGCTGATTTTTATTTAATTTTCAGTATCATAGTTACACGTGTCAAAACCATGTTTTAAAGACGGGTAAATCTAACAACCTTACTAGTTCCTCGTGGATTTTCACTGTTAGAAGGGGAAACTGTTCAGTAACACACCTATGTACTTTACATTTGCATATGTTCAATTAGACTTGGATCTTCTTTCATACTCATTTCCCAAACCAATATATGAAAAAAGCCCCTATTTTCAGAGGACCGTCCCTCCAATAATACATCTAATTCCTCAAAGGGCACCATGATCAGCTCAAGAAACAACCTAGACACAAAAACTTAACACTTTATTTAAAATATAAAAGAAACGTGATAGATGTAACAAAGGCAATGATAATTTGCAGCTTGAGAGTGTTTCCAATGTACTGCCTCACAACAGGAGCCTGTCCCTGGAATGCTCTACCCTGTAAAGCTTGACCTGCTAGAAATGAATTGCTGCTGTTACCGACCGTAACTGGATGTTTGGAGAAAAAAAACAGCTCCTAGTTGTTTTCTACCTTCCCTCCCCATATAGTGACACCACTGGCTAAAGAAAAAAGCAGTTTAGCTCTGCCTTTATTTCTACTGCCCACTGCCCCCAATCCATTCATTTGGCAACGAAAACCACCCAGGGTATCCCATTCACTGGGATGGGGGGGGGTACCATAGGGTGAGAGACAGCAGGGGAAAAGAGGTGAAGTGAAACTTTATTTTTACATAAGAACTAATTAATCCAAGGACTATTCAAGAATTATATCTTTATTCAGTTTGATAATTTCAGTAGTTTAAGAATTGTCTCCTGCTGTCTGCGTGGATTCTTCACACACAAGGAAAAACTACTGTAGAAAAAACTAGTAGAAAGGCTTAGCCACAAAATGTTATCAAAATCATTAAGGCAAAGGTCATAAGAAAAACTTTCCTATTTCAGTTATAATAGTCTCACCTGTTGAAAGTAGTATGAAAAAAACACACTTTTGTTTTACACAAGCTCTAGCTTAGGATACAATTTCAATCTAAGAATTTCCAAACATTTCTGGAACCTCCCTCCCTGTATTTGGAAGTCTGTGCACTGTAGCTGCACGTTTTTAAAAGCACCATGTTTTTAAAAGGAATCATTTCGCTGTTGCTCTGCATCAACTGGATAGAAGCAGCACAGATAGAAGTGTGATCTACAGAAAGAAACACAGTGTTTAGTGATTAGTGGATATTGAGTGCTCAGGTCATTTTTACAATACTCTCGTTCAATCTTCCTTTCTCCAGTTTTCAGAGCAGTCTAACACACCCTCAACAATTTCATCAAGTCTTATGTGTCCAAGAACATTTCTGTAAGCAGACTCCATACACACATATGACACAGTCAGTACTCTACATTCACTCATTATTTTTTTGAAGGTATTTTATTTATGCATTTAGAAACCACCCGATACAGCCAAACTACAAGTCACTTATAGACATACAATTGTACTTATTTGTTCATGTGCCCACAGAAAAAAAAGGATGATGGAAGACGTGACTAACAAGCACAGATACCATACTTACTATTTTGTTAACAAAATACCATTACTATTAATGCATGATCAGATCTTTAAAAGGTCAGATGTTTTAAAAAATACACACGGGTCCAAAGAAAATCTGTTAGCCACATACATTTTCCTTCCTCTATAAAACTCATTGCTTCCTTTCCTCTTCAGGTCCCCATTCTTCCTTGAGCTACTAAGAAAAGGAGAAAGATAATGATGTCTACTAAACTTCTGTTGCTAAGCTGTGTCTCAGAGGATCAATGCAAGTTTTAAATTCTTGACCATCAGCTGTGAAGCATACCAAGCATTAGGTGCTGCTGAAGGTAAGAGACCACCATAAAATTCATGGCTGTCAGGCTACATTCTTTGGAAAATACTGAGATTTAAACTTGACCAGATATGAACCCCGGGCAATGAAGCCAAATAGTAAGCATCAACTAAGCTATTTCTGTGGCCTAGAAAGACCATTCACAAATTCTGAACCACTGGGCAGAAACATCTTTACAAAAGACACTCGCATGAAAATGACATCATAAAAGTAAACCGAATAGAATTTTGTTTTCTACACAAATGTTTTTGAAATTTATCTGCTTCTTTGGATCAGTGCGATGCTCGTTAAGTCCAGCATGTCTCCTGAAAAGCTGTTCATCTCATTTCTTCTCTTATCAAGAATCTCTACTAGAATGCCACAGCTTTCAATATTCCTGCAAACAGTTCAGACCAGAAGCAATAGACACAGCTCTTTCAGGATCACAGCGATGATGACCCTTCAATTACCGTGACACAGTCATAAAAGCAATAAAGCAACTTCCATCCCGAAAGAGCTGCACACTACTTCTGCAATAATTTCAGTCCAGGTCTCACAGTTTAAAAAAGGCACTAAATTCACTCTAAAACTCCAGTGTAACTCTCCTATCTTTCTCTCCCTCTACCCCATCCAAACAGCATTTGAACTGCTGCTTAAGAACTCTCCCAAGACATGTGGGAGGCAGCACTGACTTAAAAAAAAAACACCTATTGCACCTACTGGAATACGGGAATCATTTCAGGCAGTTACAACAGGTAGCAGCTTTCACCGTTTTCTTAAAGAGACAAAGGGTGCCAAAACGCACAAAAGACTACGTTAATCTTTCCTGCAACCACAGATATTGGTAGTTGTGTCCTTGCTGCTTTGCCATACAACAGAGGGAATCTAACTGGGGTTCATGAGTTCCAGTAGCTGCTGAAGAACCACTGTGAAGGATATCCTGCTAACCTCTATTTATAGGACCTGGGGAGGGGAGGGGAAGGACAGGGAGCAACACATTGTAATAGAACATGCAAAATGAAGTCTTACCAATAGCATAAGATAGCTGTACTAGCTCAAAAATACAACTGTCCAGTTCACTGAATATGGATAAATAGTAAAGAAGAACGCTGCAGCTCTAACTTTAAAGAAACAGCCCACAAAATATCTATCCTGTTTGTGATCTAGGCACGCTTAAGTGGGATATCAATTGTTTTGGTGGTACAGATTAACTGTTACCAACCTGAGACACACGATTAATACAAATATAAGATTACCAAATAGGAAACTTGACTTTATTCTACTTCCAGCAGCAAGACTGTGAAGAAATCTCTATTTCTAACTTTTATAACCAGTGAACTATCCCTCAAGTTTTTCAGATTAAAGAAAAGGAAACACATATCCCCTAAATTAAAACATGACAAGGATTAAAACCTTTATAAACCATGATGGATGTGTGGTTTTGGTTGGTTTTTTGGTTTTGTGTTTTTAGAAAAATGTTGTTTTCTTAAAAACACAACAGTTTTGCATCATTATCAAGTTACCTTTTGTGACTTACTTACACTGTACTATTAATTTAACACAACATATACACCTAACAGTACATGAATTCTAACTCATTCTTCCAGGATACAGTTTGAACTAATTTTCTCAGGGAAAATATACTATACTACATAACTGTCAAATCCCACCTATTCAGTTGGTAGTATCTGCTCAGAGTACAACTGGATAAAAATAAAGCAGCAAATGTGTTTGGTCAATACAAAAAATGTGCTTGCTCCTGTAGAAAAATAAGAATTTCTAAGAGGCACATCTACTGGTAAACTTGCATTCAAAATATAGGTACAAAGAACAGGACTAAGAGAATGGGCAACACAATCAAACACGATCAAATTACACAACCTGTCTAAGTCACCACCCATTGCCAGAGCCAAACTAATTGACTCTTAAGTGTTCTTTCCTAGCTTGCCACAATTGCTAAGTGCAACGTGCTAGTTCAAACCTCCATATTTAAGTTTTACCTCACAATTCAGATGGGCAGTTAAGATCACATACTTACCACAATTAGCTGACAGGCAGAAACTTGTTACTTCACTGCAACATAATCATACATACCGTCAGAAGCCTATAACCCAAAGGGCAGAAACTGAACTTCCGAGTAGAATTGGAACCTAAGTCAGCCAAAACTACTAATGGTTTCTACTGGACTGGGTGAACAGCTTCAGCCAAAACAAAACGGTTCAAATTGCATAAATAAAAGTGTTGCTGGTGCTTTTCTCTTCCTCCCTTAAGCTCTTTTGTCTGAGAAGAGGATAACAGCCTAATAGCTTAGAGGATGCCTGATTTGAACTTGGACCTCCCACCATTCAAGAAATTGCTGTAATTGCCAAACCCACCCCAAAAAAATCCCAAATGATCATATCACCTGAAGCAGTAAGTGGCATCTCCTTCTTCATGTAGACTGGCAAAGAGCTGACAGCTGCTACCTCCACAGAAGAAGAGACAGTAAAGCTGGAAGCGCATCACCTCTAGCATACATGGGAAGTCCAGCACAAAACTCATGGCTGCTGCAGTTAAAAGTTGCCATTATAAAACTGCAATTCTCTGTCTACAATGGTATTGTACAGCCAGCAAGTCCAGGAATTCTTGACCTACAGGGTATTCTGTAGATACCCCGATCTTCACTGTTGAAGCTACTCCACTCTCAATAAAATAATTAAGTATTCAGTGAACAGAGACTGGTACCTCTCTAGTCCTTACAACGTCTATGCATTATAAGACAGTCTTACAGACAAAATGAGTTCTCACACACTCACTGTGCTATTCCCACCATTCTGTGAATAACGTTGATACCTTTTGTAAAACAGCTCTTTCACTTTCTCCGCTTTCACTGAGAAAGCCCAGAAATGGAACAATATCTGACTGTAAATCTTGCCCTCCTCAAAAAAGTTTCAGATGTTTCACACTTTATTTTAGTATGTATTGTTTTGCACGCACAACTTCAGGAAACGCATGCTGGAAAGTTAAGAGAACAGTTTAAGAACTGGACTTTATGTTCTTAGCTAGCGTCATACACATGCCTTCTGAGAACAGGACAGTAATTACACAAACCCTGAATTTATTAACATGCTAGCTTTACGCATAAGTAGTCCTACAGAACTAGTCATACGTACAAATGATTGCAGAAGGGATTTTAGCAAGTATAGTCTTCTTCCCTGTAACTGATGTTCAGATGAAATCCAGTGTTTTACTACCTTTCAGCAGCCAGACATCAGAATTTCACTCAATATTTCTGATTGTATCAAACAAAAGCATCACGCTTTTACTACATCTGAGAGGAAGATGTATGAAATAAAACATGCCCATTTCTAAAACGGAGATTAGTCACAGAATACCAAGAAACACTGCTTTCACTCTAAAGTCACGCAGACTTTCACCACCAGATCAGCAAAAGTGGGTTTTATTGTTTGAGAAACACTAAGCACTGTCTGTACAATTAAGTTTTATCAGGTAGCAACATGTTGAAATGAATGAAGTGAAAGCAATCATCTGCTAGAACTTCTGTTTATATTTAGGTAGGTAAGAATATTTCTGTTCTCTGTTTACACCAAAATTGAAAATGCCGCATGCGTGCCATTCTATTTTAACGCATTTGGGAAGGTTGCTTTGTACCCTTCCATACCACTGGTTCAAAACAGCACAATACACCCATAACACAGGCAAATAAATAAAAAGAAAACCGTTAACAGGAGGTACATGCTATCTACTTTTCACTTTGTACTTCTATAATTTCGTTAAGAATGAGTAGATTTTCAGGTGTGTGTGTGTGTATGACAAGCAGTTGCAGAGAGTGAACTTTACACAGCATGACTTCATCACATGAGAGTAGTCTGCCATTTTTCCTGTTTCTGTTCAGCAAACATGCACAGCAACCTAACCTTCAAAATATATGAAACATTCTGGAATAGGTTCTGGCTTAGCTTTAACTGATTATCTGCAACGAGAATATGCATGTTCTATAGTCCATACAGGACCTGCAAAAGTCAAATCATCAAATTGAGGCGCGAGCGTCATCTAACTTAAGAATCGTTTGAAGTCATGTGTCAGAAACTTTATAAAGCAGAGGCTATTTTGTTACATATTATGCAAAAAACAATCACGGTCCATTTTGTTTCCAACTCCGACTGGCTGACTAAGGAATCAAAAAAAATCACCAGAAGACAGTGACCTTCTGTGTACCACGAAAGAAGACTGAACGCCTTACGCTTTCCAACCTACCTCCCATGTCCCTAGCGTTGGGGTCGATCCCTTAAGTCCCATCCCCAGGCATCGTTTCTATACAGAGATAAGCCCCCTCGCAGTTTTCCCTCTCTCTATTCAACCTCCAGCCTATCCTATTTGCCGCCTGTTCACATGGCAGGTCTCTCGCCAAACCGCTGCGAGGAAATAAAAGTGCCTCGCGCCCTGAAACGCGGCTTCCCCCTCCTTAACAACACGCACGCAGCGGGAACGCCTTGTAACAGGGATCCCGGCTCGGGCGCTCTCCAGGGGGCCGAGGAGGAAACTGGTGGGGGGCAGAGAGGGGGGCCCGAAGATCCCCTCAGCGCCTCCCCCCACCCCGGCCCGTGCGGGAACCTG
>NW_008795695.1:6938904-6964529 GCF_000699145.1 Aptenodytes forsteri
GGGTTCGGTTCCCTGGGTGTGGGGCGGCGTGCGGCGCGGTTTGGGCCGAGGAACCGCAGGGGCTGGCGTGAAAGCGGCGCCCGCTTCCGTCTTCGCGCTTCAAAAATTGCTGATTTTTTAATCGCCCATAATCGTGTTTCGCAGGTGGCACAGAGCACATGCTAAACCCCGCTCTGAATAGAGCGAAGTACCGGCACTGGAGTGTGTGTGTGATACCTAGCATGGCCAGTACCGTCACAGTGGAAGAAATGCGCTGCTTAAATAATAAAACAGCAAAACTGAAAGGCTGTTCTCAAAGTCAAGCGTTCTGCACCGGTAAAGAAGATAGTTAATCAGTGACTGCGTTCACGCTAACAATGGCAGCTAATGTTCGTGAGAAAACTGCATGTATGCTTCAAAGTGTAGTTTCAAGGACGTTAGCGGTCTATTGGCACCTACTAAAGAGCGCGTTTGTCAAGTGCTATAGTAATGTGTTGGTATCATTGTCAAATCATAGCCATTTGAGGTTTGCAGAGTATTGTATGATACGGTATATTCAAAATGTGAGCGTTTAAATCCAGTCCAGTACATCAGCAAGGGAGTAAATTGGAAAGAGGAAACACAGAGTGTTACAGAAATCTTACAGAAAGTGTATTTGGCTTTATTCTGCATTCTGCTATTAAACTGTGCCTGGGGTTTGAGTTGTTAACCAAATGCAGATTACTTTCAGGAGTCTCCTCCCTGTCATCAATATATGGCTGTCCAGCAATTAGCCTTCTTTAAAAGCAAATATTTTGAAATTCAGAGAAAGTTGACAGAGTAACAGGAACTCTTGTTCTACTCAGATTATGAAATGCATAAGGAGGAGTTTGTGTACGGTTATATGGCTGATATTCAGAGGAATTTTAAAAATAGGTTCTAGTGGCAAATGGAAAGTATTCCAGATGTCATGAATTTCTATAGGTTGATCTTTTATCAAAAACAAAAAAAATAATTCTAGCTTTCATAGTTCTTTTTTTAAAGAAAGCTGCCAAGCTAGAGAAGGGGGAGGGGGGGAGATAATATTGCCCATCTAGTGTCAGTGTCTCTGCTGTTTGTGATTTTTGCCAGTTTCAACATGATAAATTAATTCATATGTAGCTTTTACTAACTGTTCTTGTTCATGTCAATCCCCAAAAATTCACAAAAGGTAGCTCATTCTGCTACCTGAAAAATATGAACAGCAAAGGTAGAATTGGAGTATGTGGTGAGAGGTTGACAAAATGCAAGTTATC
This sequence comes from Aptenodytes forsteri, assembly GCF_000699145.1. Lineage (NCBI taxonomy): Eukaryota > Metazoa > Chordata > Aves > Sphenisciformes > Spheniscidae > Aptenodytes > Aptenodytes forsteri. Next base: position 6,940,158 of record NW_008795695.1, read on the forward strand.
TCTGTCCAGTTCTTGCATCAGCTAAAAAGCTTTCTGAGAAGTAAGAATGATTTCTTTGAGGGCTCTTGGCTTAGGGGGAGAGAGTGGACTTCCTCCATTGGTGATTAATTTTCAGGTTTGAAATGTAGATGTTAAATGGTGACAGCTGTTTCTATAATGTTAAGTACCTGACATTATGTTCCTTTCAGTATATACTTGATTGTACAACTGCAGGTCTCTCAACACCCTGTTGGTAGCTTATACAGCATACAGAAAAACAAAAGCTTCCCATGACAGGAAAGGCTGCCAGTGGTTCTGAAATTCACGTTAAATTTGGGAGTTCTTTTGCCTATTAAAACTTTAAGTTTTTTATATTATATATTTGCCTTTCAGAGGGTGTCACTACAGGTTCTAGAGGTGACTTCTCTAAAAACTGAGTGTTAAATACTTTCAGTTTTCCTCATTGCTATTTATGTATTGGGTATTATTTTGTTATGAACCTTATTTAAAAAAATCTGCTTTTGTAGCATGTCTGTAATCAGACTTTGTGTGTAATTTGATTTTGTGTCACCTGCAGGGGCAAAAAATAATGTAGGTGTACCCAGGTGTGTTTCAGAATTATCTAGTACAAGTGGTGGTAGCTGCAGTGGCTTGGTGCTTGATGGGCTAGCTGTGTTAGTGCTTACCTTGGTGTGCTAAGCTCCGTGCCCATTCCCCTACCAAGCTAAAATCTGATGTGGTTGTGCCTGTGCTATAATACGGTCCTGGTTCTGCCTGCAGTATAGACAAATCCTTAGGGTCTGTAGAATTATCTCTGGCAACTTCTGTTCTTTGAAAATTAAATTTTGATTCCTCAGGGGCTGAATGTTAGGATTTGGGGGTTGGATAGGGTGAAGTAGGTTAATTACTGCAGCTTCAGACTTAAGTCTGAGTTTTACTAGGCTATGGCTTTGCTGTTCAAAGCAGATCTGCTTCATCAAGATAATATGCTCAGTAATTTTGAAGTAAAATTTGCCATTGCTTATATTGTATTATGACTACCTATAGAGAGAGGAGACAATCATATAATTAATGAAAAGCATGTTCTTTATGCTTTATTAATTTTACATTTGCAGGTACTTGAGCTTGCAGCGGGTTTATTATTTAAAGTTGCTTTCATAACAACATTAGGCATTGTATAAATATGTGGCATATGATGCCCAGCATTGTGTTACATATTTGTACAATATAAAGGATGGTCCTTGCCTCAAAGACCATGCAATCCAGTGTGGCTCATAGAACATTTAGTATCATTCTTATTGTTCATATAATATATATTTTAAAATATTGTTCCATATTATTTCTTATGTTTAATGGTTTTGACTTGTGTTGGTGCATGGGTTTAGTTTGTTCAGCTTGCTTACTTTTGTTTCTGACAGATGGGCACTAAATGGGCACACCAATGTATGGAAATTGCTGTTGAGAACAAATTATGGTTACTTGATATAATGATTCTTTTTGTCTTTGTACCAGCTGATAAAATACATGTGCAAGTCTTATTCAAGCTTGTTGAAATGTGAAATGTTTTTGAACTCGGTATAGTCCTTGTCATTTTGTACATAATGAAATACAAGTTTAACTGAATTTCAGTTAGCTTAAGCATTTAAAGAGTTTTACATAATGATGTTTGTCATTTTTTCTTGCAGTAACATTGTCTTGATCTTTGAAGATGTTAAGAATCCTAAACTTTGCTCAGTCTCCTAAATTATCATTAGCATTGTGCATCGTTATTGACAAAGAAAATGATTGACAACAATCATCCATAAAAATGTCATATTCCCTGCTCTTTGATTGTCTGTGCCTGCCTATCAGTGTTTCTCTGACTCATTTGATAAGGATTAGTTATCACTTGCACATTTTCATTCTCTAATTTACTGGTGTAATTTAACTTATGGGCCAACTTTGTTTTTTGACTGGAATTTCCTGGAATCCTGTGTTCTACAGAAAGACAAAACTTGTTTTCCTGCAATGTTCAATAGATTGCTGTGGCTTGATATTCTTTATTAAAATAATACTGTATATGCTTACCATGATCTGTAAGTATTTGCAATGTGATTGGCAGTCTGGGTAGATCTACCTCACACCACGGAGTGGGATTTACTTACTGTTCTCTAAATGTTGGCATCAAATACAGGCCACACTGAAATCAGATCCCTGAAATCAGTAGGTCTTTGAGGGAAGTTTGTCTTTCCCTCATTGTTTGTACTCTGGCAGGATTAAACTTGTAGGCCTGGCACTGTGATTCTGTACTTGAGAGTTAAACTGATGCTTATAGATGCTGATCTGTTCTTTTACTGTTTGTAAACTCAAGTATTACTGACAGGCAGACTGTAGTGGAACCGGGCTTTGAAAGCCTTTTGGAAACTTCATAGGACAGGGAACATTTTGCCCGCCTGCTTAGTGGAGTGAATCAGTGTGCAGAAGCTTTGGACAGAGCTAGCTTTCAATCTGATTTTTAAGTTCCACCGTAAGTATGCAGGTATAGTTTAAGGTCCTGGGTTCTAACCTAGAAAACCATGTAAAGTTTAACAGCTGGTAACCTGAGAGGTTGACTCTTCATTTGCACTGTTGGAGTGATATAAGTGACCAAAGTAAAATACGGTGATTCTGCAGGCAGCACCCTGATGCAGACAGCTGCATCTGGTGTTCGCATGTAAGATATTCTAGCTGTGGGGCTTTCTCTTGTATTCTCAGTGAATGCCAAGATTTGAGCATGGTGTAACCCCCTGGCCAGAAAGAAGTATTTTACTTTTGAACCACTTATTGAGGCAAGTTGGAGCAGTGGGATTTTATGGATTTTGTCTGTTGTGGGCATTTAGATGTTTATGCTCTGCTATAATTTACTACTGTAGACTTGGCTTTAGTGTTAAAAAAATACTTGGTTTTTTCTACTGCTGATGAGACAATATCTAAAACTGCTGTTGATGGATATCTAACCACTGAGGGTGTGGCTTGTCTATATCTGATGCTTAGTGTAACCATTTATTTTAAAATTTTGTGGACAGGAGGAAACCTCTGCCTTTAACAAAGTATCTTGGATAACTGTATGGAAATGGGACTGCCCACTAATCCCCTGCCTCCAGTGGATCTGGAATATTACCCCAGTATTTACAGAGATTCCAAATCATACAGCAAGATAATAATAAGGAGCTCACTATGCAACTCCTTATTAAGTGAATGGAGGTTTTGCATTTGAAAGCTTATGGAATAGAATATTAACTTGGTAGAAGACAAACCGCTGTTTAGGTTTTCTGTGCAATCTAGACTTGCTTTTGCCAGTAGACACATGAGAACAGACTTCCCACTTTGCTCCTCCATAGTTAATCTCACCAGCCTCTTCTGGTCTGATGTGGAGGCTGGCAAGATTATGAGACTAGACAAGGTTTTACCGTAGGTGCAGGACTGAAGATGAAAGTATGTCAGAAATTACTTCCTTCTCTGGTAATACTGTGGTACTGCTGTTCCTGCTGTCCATCAGAGGCACAGAGACTGCTGAGAGCTAACAGCCATTAAACAAAGACTAACTAATTATTTTGAAAAATGCAGTGTTTAACTGTGGCTTAAGAGATGATGTGAACATATGGAGTTTAGGATACAGGGCAAGGAAACAGATACAGAAATACATATATGTGATGGTTAATTGTTTAGCACAATATGGGGTTTATAAGAACAACTGTAACAAATGTGTTTACTTTGTCACATTAAAATTATTCAGTGCTTTAGAAAACCTGCACAATAGGAAGCAAGTTGTTTTTTTTAATTAGGAATCACAAATTACATTTTTTAGTGAATCATTTATTTGGAAAAAAGCCTGCAATTCTAAGGCAGCCACTGTTCTGAATTTGAGTTAATTTCTAGGCAAGTGTGTAAGCCAATAGCAATAAAAATTTTAGGAGTGTGAAACTGTTCAGTTTCATAAAACCTCTGCCTCTTTCTGGTAACTTTGTGGTCCTAATTCTTTATCCCCTTTCTTGTTAGGTATTTTAAAACAAAGTATTTAATTTTGGATTAAATGAAATTTGCTGTCAAAGGGTTTTTTCCATGGCCTCCCTAAGTGAGGTGAGAAGAAGCAAAAAAACTGTGTCCAACTGGTTAGGAATTGTGGTGTTTTCTGTGTTTGCTTGTTTATTTAGGAGAAGAAAAATCAGATTACACAGTCAACAGAAGCAGAAAATGCTGTCTTTATGAAACCAGCTTTCAGCTTACTGTGTTTCTTGTGAGTAAAACCTGGGAACATTCACCTCTTCTAGCACTGATACCTATTTTGCAAAATCAGTTCCACATAAGATCAAGCCTTGATGTCCTTATTTAAGTTCTGTGCTTCTGAATTTCACCGAGATAAATCTTCCACAGGTTTCAGTGGGTTTCGGTGATATGTTATTGCAGGCCTCAGTTCCTTTACTCTGCACTTTGTACTCTGTTCCTTTACTCTGTACTTAACCTCCTACTGGCGTCAGTAAGTCAGAAGCACTGGGGGCTTTGTCCTTCGTGATTGTCACAAAACCCATCAAGCTCACTTTAGGTCTCAAAAGAGTTTGTGCCAAACATCTTGCACAGAAACAATAAATAGCTCCTTATTTTTCCTTTTAACCTCTCTTCTTCCCTCCCGATATTATCTAGGGCAAAAGCGGTTCTGGATTTTAAAGTGATTTCTATTTGTGTATAATCTGTTTGCAGTATATTGTATAATCTGTGTTTACAGAAACCCATTCTGTTGAAGCTGTGTTAAAATGCCTTGTTTTATATTGTCTCTGTCAGGCATTCAAAAAACACGTTCAATCCTTTTTTCCTCCCCTGTAATGAGTGAGAGTTAAAAATCATTGAGAACAGTAGACTTGTGTTTTGTAATTATTTGCTTTCTAGCTTTTGGAAGTTGGCTTTTTTGGTGTTTCTTCCTCATGCTGATGAGAAAGTTAAGGGTTTTTTTAACATCAAGATGTTTGTGTAGTCACTACTTCAGAAGATGGGATTTTAAGGCAGCTAAGTGTCATGGGGTACAATAAAATTATGGGTACCAGCTGTGATACTTGATTTACTGTGGGATGTAACCACGAAGTATTTAGGACTAAGAAGGAATATGTAACAAATCAACTTTTAAGCATTTTAGGTTTTTCAATATACTGGTAAAAATTTCAAGTCGGCTTATACTTGAGGGAGGAGAAAGAAATCCTATGCAAGAGACAGCAATTCTTAGGCCTAAGTTTATAAAATGTGGCAATAGGTAGGTGTCTCAGTCTTCATGGGAGATGCGTGGACAGATTGCTGAGACTCACTTGATTCAGGTGCATTTTTTCAGTAGGGTTCTGTGTGGCTGCTGCAGCCCAGCCACACAGCACAGGGGTGACAAGTGTCAGGTTCTCTGAAATTCTACTGAAGTGCCCTAAGAAGGATTTGAACACTTTTCCTTGGTACTATTGAGAAGTACCAGTGGCACAATCCTCATTTGTGGCATCTATTTAGCTTTTCAGGTTTCAGCATGTTGATCTTGGCAACACAGGATAAGAAGGACTTTCTGGGCCACTGGCTGCAGCTGCCTCCAACTGAGGTGAATGGCATTATCTGATTAAGATGCTCCTAAAAGCAGAGCTTTGTGTCTATCCTTTCCCACTCTACCAACGTAAGAAGGATGTTTGCAAATGTGACGGCTCTGAACTTTAGGAAGGAGCTTTCACCTTCCAGCTGAAATTTCTTCACATTAAATCTGTAGGCACTTGTTTTTTGTCCCGTACTGTCTCTAGAGCAAATAATTCCTCACAGGCTTTACTCCTTAGATTTAAAACCCGTTTTGGTTTTTTTTAATTTTACCATTTCTTTTACAGTCCCTGTTGTGGCCAGAAGATGGCACTTATGTACGCACTAAGAAGGGGCAGACGAGGCTAATATAACTTACCTTTGCTGAAATTGTGTTTGTGGAATGGCAATAAGTATCTTGGGCAAATGATAATGATTCTTCACCATGAGGGTGGTGAGGCACTGGAACAGGTTGCCCAGAGAAGTTGTGGATGCCCCCTCCCTGGAAGTGTTCAAGGCCAGGTTGGATGGGGCTTTGAGTGACCTTTTCTAGTGGAAGGTGTCCCTGCCCATGGCAGAGGGCGTTGGAACTGGATGATCTTTAAGGTCCCTTCCAACCCAAACCATTCTCTGATTCTATGATATAACTCACAGGAAAAAGATCACTTTGATCTTGTAGCACATGAGGGGCACAGATTCAAGAACAAAGTCCAGGAACTTGTTACTCCACATAGAAACTCTTTATTTCCTTATTCAGTAATAAGGAACTGATATGCCCCTGAATTCAGAAGGCAACCATCAAACAAAAATCCTGTGTGGTGTTTGTTTTTTTAAGGAGAATAATCTAAAAGCAGTTTCTAGCACTTCTTTCTATCCCAGCTGAGATTTTGTGCTACATGTTAAGGCCTGGTCTAAAGATGATTTTCCACTGAAATAGCTTTATCGCCTATGTTTTTTGTACTTGCCCTTCCCCCCCAAATTACGGTATTTATGTCCTTTGTGGAGACTGAGTTGTACTGTTCTCCAGTATAACTAACTTCCCATACCCATTTGTGATAAGCCATCCTAACATGAACCTTTTTATCCCAGTATAACTTTGTCAAACATCAGGGATCTTGCTCTAGTCTTGTTAAAACAATAGAGCTCTTCTGAGTAGCCAAGTTTGAAGGGATGGTGCACTGACTTTGCATGTAGGAGATTGTGGGAGGAGGATATAAAGTGGCTGCAATTCATCCAGGCAGTTTCCCAATGCTGTCAGAATATTTTTGTGCAAATCATGGGGCCCATCTAAATGGGAGCAGAAACTAGAGTGGTTTGTCTGGTCTGCTGTGCATGGCGTAGTGCTGCCTAAAATTCCCGAACTTGTGCCTGTGGTGCTCTCACAGGGTTGGGATCCAGCCTCCCTATAGTCCTGCTCTTCAAATAAACCTTTTTTCAGGGTCTGCCAGGAGTTTGACATCAGTTCATCAAACCAACAGCCACAGTCACTGACCCTTCATGACCTTCTATCCCTTTCACCTGCTGTTGCCCACAGCCTTCTTCCCACTATCTATTTTTTATCACTGATTTATTTTTGGGATTTACTGCAGACCTTTTGCTTTGCTCTCTCTAAAAGCAGTAAGCATTGTAGTGGAGAGTGCCAGCTTGCATCCAAACTTCCCCAGCCTGTGAGTCCTGTTTCAGTCAGAAAACTAAGTGTGAGAACAACTTGAAAACATACTTCATTTGCGTTTTCATCTGATGTTTCTTGATAGGAAAATCATTATATATATGTATTTTTTATATATCTATATATACACACATGAGCATAACTGCACCATGAGCCACTAGCAACCAGATCATTTTCTCCATTGCATGCAGAAGAATTCTTGCAGAGGATGGTTCATCCCCTGGATCTGGTCGTGGTTTTTGTGATTCAAGACCAAATTAAACCATATCAAACCCCAGCCCAATCTTTGAAGATCCACATTCAAGTGCTAAGCCCCTAAGCAACCCAAAGGGCTCCTGGACCTTCTGAAGTCTGAAGACTGCAATCAACAGTCTGGGAAGGGAAAGCAGTTGGAAAATACCTCTGATGTTGGTTGCATGCCAATGTCAAATACTTGACCACTGGCAGGAGATAAAAGCTGTAAAAGGAGGAAGGACTGCAAGGAACACTAGGGGTGGGCTGGCTTGTTTGGGGTTTGGGGGTTTTTTTTCAAAGTAGAAATACAGTCATTTCAAATACAAGTAATTAGCAAAACAGACCCTGCCAAAATAAATGTTACTCTGCATGTGTGAATCTTCCCCTACTTAAAGAGAGAAAACAAGTTGTATGATGGGTACGTTGTTTCATGTGCTACTCTAAAAAACTTGAGTACTAGGAAGGGAGGGGTGTTGTAAGAGCCTGAGTTGCATATAGCGGAGATCTAGACTTAAGGTACTGTGAGAGTCGAGAGACCTGGCTTCTTTTTGTAGCTATCCTACAGCGTCCTTGTGTTACTGCTCAGGCGCTTGGCCATGGTACCCCTTCTGTAAGATGTGGGTGATGGTGCCTCTCAGGAGAAGACACTGCTTACTTTGAGGTCCCAGGTGGATTAGCATTTATGATGCAAGTAAAGGACTTTAAGCAGTCCATTGCAAATCAAGATGCCATGAAACATCAATGCATATCAGTTTGTATTTGACTTTGCTTAATATGTCATGAGTTATGTTACATTTCATTGGGTAGAGAAAAACAGCTTCTGAACCCATTAACTGAAATTAAGTCTATCAAAATAGCAATATACTGTTAAGGTGAAATTTTCAGCTAATTGCATAGCCTCCTACAAAACATATGTAGGTTGTTCTAACTGACACGCATAAAAAAATCCCATCGTGTGCATGTGAAGTGAGCACTCATTCATGCAGGGTGCTGGTCAATCTGGTCTGCAGATGGAAGCTCTGTGTTTTTCTGCAGAAAAGCAGTAGATTGTTTGGTGTCAGCTTAAGTTCCTTCCAGTGTGTCACATAGCACGGCTAGGTGTCCTGTCAATGTGGCTGAGGGGGAAATTCAGCCTATGTACTTTGCTAGACAACCAGAAGGTTCTAGTTAGGAAGGTGGTTTTTTGGTTGCTGAAGCTCCTAAAATAGTGGGAGAGCGCTCTTGAAATCCTACTGTGAACGTAGGGTGATCCTTGCTTACTTTGTGGAGGTACTACAGGCAGCCATCCTAGGCCTGAGCCGTAGCACGTTAAGCTGTCAAGCATGATAATGCCTGCAGGGTGCTAGAAACTCTGGAGGATGCCCTTGAGCTGTGCTTGCTGTTCACAGGGATGGCAAACTTTACTTTTGAGGGCAGTCTCAAAGCTCTCGTCAAAAAGAAGCAGAGACTTAGAAATGCAAAAGCATTTCCCAAAGCCGTGAAAGCATTTGGAAGACTGCGTCCCACAGAAGTCCACAGGAACTCATGGCCATGTGATGTCCAGTGTCTGGGCCCAGGTCTGTGTATGGGGAGGCAAGACAGCCATCCAGGGGAGGGACACTTGTCAGATGTCCCAGTGCCACCCACCTGCTAATATCACCCGCAGCTCCATGTGCAGTGTGGAAGTGGAGAGTGGCTGCAGAGTCCTTCCATTGCCCTCCTAGAATCATAGAATAGTTTAGGGTGGGAAAGCCCTTTAAGATCAAGTCCAACCATAAACCGAACACTGCCAAGTCCACCACTAAACCATGTCCCACAGCACCACATCTACATGTCTGTTAAATACCTCCAGGGATGGGGACTCAACCACTTCCCTGGGCAGCCTGTTCCAGTGCTTGACAACTCTTTTGGTGAAGAATTTTTTCCTAATACCCGATCTAAAACTCCCTTGGTGCAACTTGAGGCCATTTCCTCTTGTCCTATCGCTTGTTACTTGGGAGAAGAGACCAACACCCACCTCGCTGCAACCTCCTTTCAGGTAGTTGTAGAGAGTGATGTGGTCTCCCCTCAGCCTCCTTTTCTCCAGGCTAAACAGTCCCAGTTCCCTCAGCTGCTCCTCATAAGGCTTGTTCTCCAGACCCCTCACCAGCCTCGCTGCCCTTCTCTGGACACGCTCCAGCACCTCAACGTCCTTCTTGTAGTGAGGGGCCCAAAACTGAACACAGTATTCGAGGTGCGGCCTCACCAGTTCCGAGTACAGGGGCACGATCACTTCCCTACTCCTGCTGGCCACACTAGTTCTGATACAGGCCAGGATGCCATTGGCCTTCTTGGCCACCTGGGCACACTGCCGGCTCATGTTCAGCCGGCTGTCGACCAATACCCCCAGGTCCTTTTCCTCCAGGCAGCTTTCCAGCCACTCTTCCCCAAGCCTGTAGCGCTGCATGGGGTTGTTGTGGCCGAAGTGCAGGACCCGGCACTTGGCCTTGTTGAACCTCATACAGTTGGCCTCGGCCCATCGATCCAGCCTGTCCAGGTCCCTCTGCCGAGCCTTCCTACCCTCGAGCAGATCAACACTCCCGCCCAACTTGGTGTCATCTGCAAACTTACTGAGGGAGCACTCGATCCCCTCATCCAGATCATTGATAAAGATATTAAACAGAACTGGCCCCAATACTGAGCCCTGGGGAACACCACTTGTGACTCCTGGCCAGGTGCAGCCCAACTCGTCCCATGGTTGTGGGTGCACATGTGTTTAGCCCCAAACCTTCCCAGATCTCATGGAAGCAGAGAAGTCATTTGGGTTTTTCAGGTTTTTCGTTTTTGATTTCCTGTTAAAAAGAGCAGTGTTTCTCTATGTTATCCTGTTCCTCTGCAGACTCATTATATATTTGTACTCTCTTGCCTTCCGAGAGCTTGCCGTGGCTCTCTAGTCTGGCAACATTTGGGTTTCTGCATTTGCTCTGCTGTTGCTATGCGACCAACCACCAACAGCAATTTGCATGACCCTTTCTTCGAATGATATTAATATGCAGGAATTAGTGCCAGTTGTAGTTGGTGATGTGACCATTCACAACCAACCTTCTCCTCCTTGCCTATCTCTTGCCTCTGATATTGCTTGAAGTGAGTTACTGTATGTTGTTTGGTATTGGGTAGCGTGTAAGAAGTGAATATTGACAGAAACAGGACGTAAGTGCCATGAGGTCGTCCTCGCTTGCTGAAAACATAAAAACGCTCAAGGACAGAAAATAAGAGCATGGACAAAGATTTGTGTGATGAGCCCTTATTCGCAACTGAAAGTTAGAAGGCCACGTCAAAAAAAACATCTTTGGGACAGTAGATGGGCAATTCAAACACTTGTGAAATCTAAGTGTGGTTTTGTGGCGCATAAGGAAACCTTTCTGGGTAAGGGTTAAACCTTTTAAAGGCCATCCTTTTGGTGGTAGCACAGTCCTCAGGGTGAATTTTCAGAGGCAGAAGTAGCACTTAGGCAGTTGATTTCTGTTGACTGTCAATGGCAATTTAGTACCTGGTGGCTGTACCTGCCTTTCAAAAGTTTCTTTCACAACAGAGGGGTTTTTTGTTTGTTTTTCTGTTGTTGTTTTTTTTTCCAAACCAGAACAGTGTTGTTGGAAAGCAGTGGTTGGCATTGTAGTGACAGGCACCGCTGAGTGCCCTGTGGGCCTGCTACCTTCCCTCCCCAGCACTGCCACGCATCTCCTTGAGCAAAGCGTTTTGGCTGGCATTTCCCAGTTGGGTCTGGCTTGTGGCATCTTTTTTCAGGCCATTCTCGATATTCTTTGTACTTCTAGAGGTGCCATTTGTACTCTGGAGTACGACTAAGGCGTTTCTGCAAGGACAATTCTTAATGTATTAGCTGAAATGAATTATTTATTTGAGATCAGTGTATTGTTTTCTGTTGACATACCACGTAAGTGAGTATATAAATAGAAGCATAATATGTAAAACATGTTATCCTAAAGTTAAACCAGAATAAATAGATAACTCTGTCTTTTAATTTTAATATATTTGCAAGGTCTCTAGTGCCTTCAGTGCCTTCATTAGAGTGATCCTTGTCGTGCACGTGTGTATGCATGTGTTTAATTTTCCTAATGTTTACATGCCTGGGGATTTTTGTGTGATGAGAAACATATTTTGTGAAGATATTTTCCAATATATTCATGACTTTATTCTGTTTTCCTGTAATTAATCTATATCCACAAATACGAGGTATGTTATAAAAATATAGGTAAGTTTATAGTGGATTCTAGGAAAAGTATCTTGTCATAAGCATACAGGTATAGTTGGAGACATATTAATGTTGAACACATGTAGTTCCAAGTAAGATTTTTATTTAGATATTTTACTCAAATGTAGTGATTGAGACATACTTCAGAAGTAATTATTTCTGACATTTTGGAAAGAATCTTAGAACTGTTCTGTATTTTTGATATTACACTATTTGGAAATCAACCAACTAGAAATGAGATACATTTGGCATGGACTATGAAGATATGTGTATTATGCTTTGAATGACCCTGATGTTTGTTAGCATTTATTTAAAATACTAAGAAAATGCTCATGTAATTATGCTTTTTGTACACATTTTTGTGTTTTGGGGGAACTAGGCTTTAATCTGGTCACAGGATGACATATTTATATATGCCATTATTGATTAATTGATTGGAGAAAACCTTGACTATTGAGAGTCCAAACCTTTAACCCCCCTCAAGTAGTAATGCTTATATATAAAAATCATCCTGTCACATCACTAGGGTTACTTCTAAAAATAAACTTTTGTAAGAATGGACTAATTTTGAATATTATGCTTTAAATATATTTATGTATGGCTTTGCTCCACTTAAAACTACTTATTCTATTTGTTTCAAGATAAAGATCTATTTTTTTCATCTGTCTTATTTCTTATCCTATATTATTGTATTTTAGGGGGCAGACTAAAGGAGTACTTATAACTGTAAGTGATTCAGAATGCTGCAGTGCACTTAACTAAGTATTTCATTATAATCTTGCTACATAATCTTCACTGTCTGTCAGTCAGCTGATTGGTTTTTCATACCCGCTTTGACTGTCTGGCACAGTAAAACACTTTGCTATATATGTGAGGGGCTTGCAGGATTATTGGCATCAGAAGCAAGCTGACGATGAGAAGTATGACTGGACACTCATCACACTCGCTTTTCCTGCTCCATTTTTGGTCCTTCAGGGGCCGGCAAGCAGCGGGAAGCACCCTGTGTCCTGCAATTGAACATTCCTGCAAAATCAAGCTTGTTGCTGATGGCTCGTACCAGAGCAGCAGTTTTAAGCCGTGATAGTCTCCATTCTGAAGGGTTAGGAATTTCACACAATACAGTGCAGGTACGGGAAAGGTCTGCCTCGGAAAAATAGGATGTGCCTTATGTTGTACGGAGCCATCCATAGTTTTCTCTTTGTAAATCATTTATCTCTTTGCTGCCCACTCAGCTAACACTTTTCCATGCTCTGATGGTTTGTTTCACAGAAGTTACTGCATCTAAGGATTTGTGACATTTCAATTACTTGGGGGTAAGTAACTTGAGAGGGGGAGCAACCGATTTGCCAGGCCCCTCCTGATGCCATACAAAATAGACGTAAGTAAAGAGAAGAAGGGCACAAGGTCATCAGACATTAGGTATCTCATTTTCCATAAATGAGACAGATATCCCTAATTGAAAGGTAGATGAAGCAATTGAGCTGTTGTCATTTTTCTAATATTTTGTGCCAAATTCCACACACACTCAGGAGCTCAGCACCTTTGTAATGAGTAAACCAAGAATTTCTGCATTTGACTGTGTACCTAATCACTAGGTATTTAAATATATCCCTGGATTCATCACATAAACACAACTTTGTCGCATTTGTCCTTCACCCTTCCATGTTTTGCAGCTTCTTCTCATCTTCATTGTAAGTCTGCTTCTCTCTCCCTTTGCATTTCCTAATGACAAGCTTGTGATTAGTCCTTCAATCATCTTCCACAATAAGTGAAGCTGGGTTTGTCAGGAGATAAAATATTTTATTAGATGAACGGATATAGCTGGAAAAAAACTCCAGACAAGCTAGTGAAAGCTGATCAAACTGTATCAGTTGATTAAAAAAAAGATAGTGTCTCTCCCTATAAACAATGCTTTCTTCACCTTTCCACTCTCCCTGTTCCAACAACGTAACTTCCAATTCCGATGGCAAAACTTTCTTTCAATTCTCCCTGGAGAATCTGGTTCTTTACAAAAGAATAATTCTAGTTTATGGTTCATAATGCCAGATGGGCTACTGCGATGCTCTAGCCCATCTTCCTGTTTGACACACAGCATCAGGCTTCTTCCTGTTTGAAGTACAGTGTCTTTTACAAAAACATCTGATTTTGATTTAAAGAATTCCAAAGAAGGAGAGTTTGCCATAATGCCTCGCTGGGTTGCTGTGGTGGTTAATTACCCTCACTGTTAAAAATATGTGTCTTATAGCTTGAATTTGTCTAGATTTGGCTCCCAACCACTGGATCTCATTATAGCTTTGTCTGTGAGCACGTGTTCATACTTAGACGTACAGACTATGAGCAATCATCCCCTCCCTTTGCTAGGTTTAAAAGGACCAAGTTCTTCCACTGTAAAGTGTATTATTTAGGTCTTTCTTCACTCTCATAGCTCTTTTCTGAATTTTCTTCAGTTTACCAACTTACTCCTTGAATCGTGGAGAGCAGAACCAGATGCAGTTTTCCAGATGGAGTTACAGGACTGCAGAATACTCTGATCATTTAGCAGCTTTTTTCTTTACTCCTTCTTGTTTTTCCTTTGTGTATGTATTGATGGGCCATGTTTTAAATGGACTAAGATGTTATTTTTAATAGGCAGAAATACCCACCCTGTGCCTCGGTCACATTATCTCTTTTGGCTATTTAAGTTAAGAGCAGACAGGGAGTAGTAGGGTCTGAAAGTGGTACCAAAGCCAAAGTTTTCATGAGAAATTCCCCTTCCCTGCCCAATCTTTCACGATACTTAGCGTTCATCAGCAGGTGGATAAATCAGTGCTGATTCAAGGGAGAAAGTATGTGTTTGCTATAGAAACAGGTGCAGAAATGAATAACCTACTGGGTTTTGTAATCATCAACCTGATATCCTGACGTATTCAACCACATCTTTGAGTGATGCTGTAATCATGTAAATACACAACCCCAGAACTGCTTTTTTTATCTATAATTTTTTTTCTCCATTTCTCTAGAAAGCCTACCAGTCAGAAATGTAAAAGCTTTATTTGGACCCAGCAGAAACTGGCTTCCAGTTTTCCATTGGAGGACTTACGAGGATGCGTTGGCTGGAACGTCTCTGCAGAAAATTTGTAAATAGCACTTTCTACACCCAAAATGGATTCGGTCATTCCATACGTATTTAGGGCCTAATTTGTAAAACTTCCTCACTAGGACTAGTCTGATTTTGTTAAATAGGAGTGTTCATTTGAGCATGGATTACCTATGTAAACAAATGTTTGAGAGATCACATATGCTTAGGGCTAGACTAAATGACCTGTACAACACTAACCTAAAAAAGCCAGAAACCAGAAGGGAAAGAGAAAAATAGCTAAGACTTATTTTCAAGCCAGCTTCATGATTTTTGGAGGCGTGAGTAATGATTTTTAGATGCTCGGATTAGCGTTACTGAATGAAGGCCTCCTTAGGGCTGGCTCTGCAGGTGAGCTGGCTGAGGAATCTGGTGGGAGTGCAAACGCCAGCCCTCCCGGTGCTGTTGGGAGGCTGGTTTTAGTCTGCAGCTTCGGGATCTTCATGTGGAGACAAGGCTGGAGCCAAACAAAACCCTCATATCGTGTATGAGCTACACTATTGAGAGGGAGGTTTCTTATGAAATACACAGTCCCTGCATACCGTGTTTGTTTCCAGGCATCGGTTCCTGCGTCAATTCTGATGCTGTGAATCCAAGACCACCAGTCTGGACCAGTGGAACAGCGTAGCTTGGACTGAGGCTGCCCGAGGAATTTCCTCTTCTCCTCCTCTAGGCACTATCTTGACAGCTGAGACCAGCCAGAGAGCTTTTGCTGACACACCCTGAATTGGAACATCTGGAGAGTGTAAGCTCTGCTTTCTTTCTGAAACATCCTCAGCTCAGGAATTTACTTCTCCCAGTGGCCTAGCAGAGCCGACGTCCATTGACCTTCAGGGCACCATGTAAGGCCCATCTGTTTTCTCAAATTTTTGCCTGAGGGTCTGGCAGGGAGGCTCATGGTTAACTTGTCCTGTGGGAGTCTCTGCGAGATGAACAGTGGCCAGCCTGGTATGTATCTAGCTTTTTAAACAATGTATATGTGTCCAGACTTTTACAGGGAAATTAAACAAAATCATTTTACCTTACAGGCATTTTGCAATAAATAAGTTTCTTGAAATAAATAAACCCCTCAGATTTTGGTAACTGTGCTATGAGGGTTCTTCATTCTTGAGTGAGAAAGTGATCTCACCCAGGCTGTCCGTTCTTGATCCTGCAAAGAAAATGTATCATCACAACTACCTCCGTGACAACAGACTGGCACATATTATGTGCCGAGGATTAAACCAACAGTGAATCATTAAATAGAAGAAGCCCATGTGACAGAAAGCCCTTATTAACACTAAAAGAATTTCGAGGTAACAACAAAACACATTTCTCTTTTTTTTGAGTTCAGTCCAGTTAGTCCTTCTTTTAAGCACGCAAAGGAAAAAAACTGCAAGCCTGGCATCAAGCTGAAATACCTGTTGATTGAAATATCTATGGACTAAACGGAGGATGGGAAACAGGTACTAATTAACTGACGGAGACTTTTGCCATAGATACAAAGTCTGGTGGGAATCAGAAGATGTCAAAAACTTGTTAGAAAGTACCCTAGATCACAAAGGGATCATACTATGTTCCAACCGAAAAGCTCTGGCTCTGCATAATCATCTGTTTCCACTTGAAATTGTATGTGTTCCTCCAAGTCATCCCTCCGTTCACCTATGCTCAGCATGGCTGCCTGCTTCCTGTGCAGCAGCATCACATCCTTCCTTAACGTCGTTTCTGCTTCCACCGCTCATCCTCTACACCTGCTTCAGCCTTTCAATGTTTGCAAAGCTCTGGAAGCAAGGCTCAAAAGCCAGATCTTTGCCTTTTTACTCGCATGAGCTGCCCTATTAAAACATGAATCTCATAAATAAAGAAACTGGGAATTGGTCCCATACTTATTTTCATGTCTGCAGAACGCCGTGCACCCCTTTCATAAATTTTTATGCTAATTGTGAATTGTTAGAGATTTCAGATACCGAGTCCCATTTAGGTAAAATCACACAAACAGGATTCATAATTTAAAATTTAATTCATTTATTGTTAAGCTAATATCACTTTGGAAGTGTTTCAGGGCTATGCCAGGTCCTGAATGTATGCCAAAGTATTCACCTGTAAAAAATTGTGCACTTCATAATTGCGTCTCCCAGCTCTGAATTTTTGATGTGGTTTCAATAGTTAGGGAAGTTGCATACAGAGAGACATGACTGCGGCAAGTTAACCATGATTTGCAAATGAGATTTGCAATAATCATGCAGCAAGTCTATCCGTATACAAAGGAAGACACTTGGAAAATTGTTTTCAGTTGCAAAGCACCCAGATGAATTTTCATAGCTTAGTACAAGACTGCATTAATTTCAAGGTTTTTAATCTGATTAAATGTAAAAGGTTTCCCAAATTCTAATTAACACTAAATATACTAACAAGATCTGTATTTATAGCAGTTTTACGATGGGTTTTGTGTGCAGCAGTCAGAATGATGGTTGGCTGAACTTTGTTGTTGTTTTTCCTTGCCACACTATGCAATCGGGAAGATGTATCACTCCTTTTATATTTTTCATAGGTACAGTGTTGCCCGGTTAACAGGCTACGTACCTCGTATACTGTGAGCCTATGGGAACCTGTTTATTGACAGTATGGAGAGCAGTTGTTACTCTGCGTCTATTAAGAACCGAGGAAGCCTGGGCCAGAGCCGAGATGTGCGGAGCTGCTGTACGTAACATCCAGGTAACTCAAGCTAAAGCCAGCCTGAGCTGAACCGTAAGCGGGTGTTCGACACAGTGCCGCCGACTGTGCCCTGCGTGTCTGCTCCTGCTGTACACTTCTGTGCAGCAATCTTTACATACCTTAAAGGAAGGTTGTTGGGTAGGAGCTGGAAGGAACACGACTAAGTTAGTCCCTGTGCGCATCTGGCTGATGAGGATAGACACCTTGCTGCTCTCGTCCGCAGAGGAGAAGCCTGCAGCAGGGGCTAAGGCAGCGCTAGCAAAGACAACGAGCGGTTTTACCTGGGCATTTCAGATCCTGTCTCTAAGTAGTCGCCCTCCCACAGCCCATATGTATAGAGTACGTATCTGCGACAGTTTTGTGACAGTGTGATATGCACTTTTACCGCTGCAAAACTCTGCTCGCCAACAGTTCATTCAGTCATAAAAAAATATTTCAGGCTTAAACAAAACATAGAAATCTTAGTTCAGGAGTGAAATCACTGGTTTGTTCACATTTTAGCATGGATGTAAACAAGGTGTTTGGAACATTTCTTGCAAGAAAGCCTTTAAATAGCTGACTGACTGAAAAAACAGCAATTACTGTAGGTGCAAGCACACCGCAGACACGGGCTGATGGTGCTCAGCCTGCAGCAACAATGGGAAAACCACCAGTCCTACATTAGACTCTGTGGTACTGGGATATTTTCTGACTTACTGCCAAGAAAAAGGAGAAGAGTAAGGAGATACAGTCTTACGGCTTGAGGGCACCTTGATTCTGAATTTCCATTGTGGCAGGTTGCTTGCTTGAATGTTGTGTGGCACGACATCTACAGGGTCATTTGGACTAGCATCAGTCCATACTCAAATGTAAAGCTTTATGCCAAATACATGCTCATCTTCGTTCTCATTATGCATTTCAATCACTCTTAGAGCACAATAACAGTGTGCCGGCATGACACCACGGAGTGACCCAAGAACTCCACTGAAGGGGCTTTGTCAGCATTTGTAATACCTCACTTTTTTCTGCAGGATACACTAATGCCAGAGATTCACAAAAGTCTGACTTCCTTTTTTTTTACATGTCATCCATCACTGATATCTAAAGGCTTTTGAAAATACAAAGTATTTCACATAGGCATAATTATACCATACTCTTGTGTTCTTTCATGTGTAAATGAAACAAATTCAAGGTCCTAAATTTTATGACACCATGCACTGCAAGGAGGGTTTCACAGCAGTTTAATTTAAATTCAAAAATTGAACTTCTTAATTAATGAAATGTGAAAAAGAATAACAACATCAATACAGCAACCCCCTACTATTTACTTTGATAGTAAATTCAATTTGGCTTATGATACCTCCAAGTCATCACACGCTCTCGATTTTTATGTTGGCTGCAGAGAACTGTATTACAGAAGCTGCAGGGCAGAGAGCAAGCTGGAGATTTTGGTGGGAGCACAGGAATAGCAGAGCTTTTGGTGCTTGGAGACACAGTGACAGATAACCCCATTGCCAACATATTTCTGTAAAAGTCTTTGAGTAGTTTCAATGCTTACTTACGTACTTTTGCACGTATGTATATATTCTGAATATTTCTGAGGGCACAATTTGTTCAATATTTCTCAAATACAAGTTTTAAGCTTATGAAAGCTTCACTGTAGAAGTCCTCTTCCTGCAACAGTTGAAAGGTGAAGTACATTCATTCTCTATGATTACAAGACTACATGGATTTAGAAATACCACTGTCACTGTCAGCTGAATGGTATCTGCAGTACCCACATGTAGGCACGTAAGTCATAACATTATCAGTTGATACTGGACACCACTGTCATACTGAAAGGGTTGTTTTCTTCACTGCTATCCATGTTGCAGTATAGGGGAGAAAGGGCACCCTTGCTGAACCAGGTACATCATCTGTTATTGTGGAAGCGCCAGTAAACTTAGGTTCTTGTCAGTCTGAACTCAGACAGGGTTTTAAACACTGTAAAAAAAGTGTCTTATAAATTCTTTAAGAACAAATACAAATACAAATACGTTCTCACCTCAAAAAATAGAATAAACCCAACTGGTTTATACTGATATCCCTGTAATATCTGAAACCCGAATATTACAAAACTAGACAGCTGTCAAGAAAAAAACCCAAACTGCAAAAACCCCTGTTACTTTAAAGCAGAACGAAATACCCAAGAGAGCATAAGCAATAACAGGATGACTTTTCTTTTTTTTAACCTAAGATATCAGTCCTAAGTCAGGGTTTCTCCTACAACCTGACTGAAGTCAGCAGTTAATTATTGACTTCAAAAGGCCTGGTGATGTGGCAGGTAAATGGTAAATTACCCACTTTTAATTTGACCAGAACAGAATTTACTCATTGCTCTTGTGCAGCATACTTATGAGTTTACTTGCTTCTTCATTTACCATCGTACCTTTGAAAAGAGCTGAGATTTTGTCGTTCCTTGACTCAAGGACCTCGGATCTTTTCAGAAGGACGAGTGAGAGCAATTAATGTGAATCGCATACACAGGTGAGGTGTAAGGAGAATTTGAGCATCCCAGGCGACAGCCCTGTGCTTCCGCAAGAAGTGCTTGGAAAGCTGCCACCACCAGCTGCACCAGAAGAGGCAACAGCACGGTAAGGCGAAGCATTTTGCTGATGGGCTCTCAGGCTCATGAACGTTTCCTTTGCAATGCCACATTCTGCTCCTGCACCAGCGTTTTCCAGTTCTGTCCCCAGCCACATCCTCCTTGGATGTGGTACTGTAGCCTGGGAACTTGGCTGTAGCATTTGACCCCTTGAAGGATTCAGCCCAGGTAGACCTTGGCACTGGGGATTGGGCCCAGGGGCCTCAGTCTTCCTCGTGGCTGCAAAGCTCCCAGTCTGCAAGCGGATAATACATTTTACTACAATATTTTAAAATGCTGAAGATGGCGAAGGACAATACTGTCAGGGTAACTCTGAATTTCTTCACTTTCATGGGTTTAAATCAAGCTTTAAATTATTTTTAGTAGCTTGTTATTACAGCTTTTGCAACCTGAAGACAGACTACTGCCTTTAATTCATTAGTAATTTCAACAGTTAATCAGAAAATGTCATTACCTAGAAAGACTGCAGCTCAAAATAAAGCACATTGGAGTTAAATTTAAATTAAAGCATGGACAGAAATGAATGCAGCCTTTGATCCCCCTTCCATCCAGACTGCACCCTGATGGGCACAGCTGGACAGGATAGAAATCGTGAGAAGGCAGCAGTCTCGCCTGTTTAAAAGGATACTGTCAACTCATTAAGTCCTCAAGTTGAGTCAATTAAAAAAAAATATTCACTGGGTTCTTTCAGAGCTCTCCTAATCTTTGCCGCAATGGCCATTTCTTGCCAGTTTTATTTTTCAAAGAGGTTGATTTTCAGGTGTTTGACTGAAAAACATACCATTAACATCTGTTCAATCATCACAGTGGCCAAAACCATGTTTCTGTTAGCCGAGTGGGAGCTGTGAGCCTAAACAAAGGCACATACCTCTGTCTGTCTGTCTGAAAGCATATTCCTTTGGGCAGGGGAAGGGTCCGGTTTGTTTTGCAGTGTGTGAGGTTCCCCCCTTCCCCAGGTGGCACCAGCAGGGAAACAGGCGACGAAGGCACATGGTCTCAGCTCACCTCTCCTACGCCAGGACTACTGAGGCTGATGCGCATCGCTTTTTGGGCATCCGTAGTTAAAGACGCTGAGGCTGGCGTGGGGTGGCTGAGACGAGCTCTATAGCCAGGGAGCGGAGGATGCACGCCTGTGCATGCTAAGCGTCTCTTGCTGCGTAGCCCATATTGCCATTTAAACGATGAGCTGGTCTCCTGCTGCTGACTAACGTGTTCTTTACCTTACAGCTCTTCCCGCCCAAGGGCACGCTCTCGCTCTTGAAACAGGGCTACGCCTTTCCTCTGCGCTCCATCACTGCGTATAAGGATTAGCCAGAAGCTGCATCCAGGCATGTCTTCCAGCATTTTCTTGGGCAGCCATGTTTCCTATTTCCTTGTTCCGGTTCCCTGCATAGGAGACACTTGGGAATTCTTGCATTGTCTGTCTGAAGCATGTATTTGGTCCATTACAAGGACAGCTATACAGCAAATATAGTTGCAAACCCTCTTAGCATAGTCATATGTTTAAATAATATAGCTTCTCCACAACTGGAAAACAATATATACTTTTTATTCTTCCAATGTAACTGCCTGCAGTACAGCTTTTTCTTTTTTTTCTTTTTCCCATACAACAATATTGTTAAAAACCTCACATATATCACGCTGACCGGAGAAGTCTGTGACGTAGACGCAGGCTTACCACTGAACGATCTTGCCTTGCCACTGTCCTGACCTGTGCAAGGATTGGGTCGCCTTCCCTGCAAACACAGGGTTGCTCCTGGCACCTTCCCACTTCCAGCTTTGATTTAGGAAACATCAATAAAGTCCTCTCCTGGACCGTTCAGATTTGTTGGGAGACAGGTTTATCAATCCCAGTTGATTTAGGAGGGTCAGGAAGGTCTTATAACAGGGATAATTTGTCCGAGCATGACATCGGCACGGCACAGTGTGGTGCAAGGGTACCTGCACTGCCTCACTGTGCACTTCCGCTTATGTTTCCCTGGGGGCCAGGTCAGTAGAGGAGTTGTCTTAAACTTCCTGGCACTTCTACAAAGCCTGGATCGCCTCACCAACACTGTTTTTAGCAGAGCAGCAGCACAAACACGCCGCCGCAGCATTGCACCCTGGGGGAGAGCGGGGGCAGGACCAGTTTTGCTGTTAGGGACGTGTCATGTCAAAGCGCACCCCAGCTACGAGGAGCACAACTTCAGCACAGCAGCCATCAGTTCAAGGCAGCGTGTCACGGTCCTGTGTCCCTACGCCTTCCCACGGAGGACCTAACTGCTCCCGGGATAGTGGTAGGTCAGGGAATGCACAGACTTCTATTTAAGGTGGCTGTGTACTGTAATATTTGTAAATGTATCCAGAGCATGGGATGGGTGTATATTTTAAAACCAAAATATTATTTATTGGCTTTGGAGCTTTCCCTTCTCCAGTTTCTGCCTACTGGGACAGTGCTGGATTTCTGTTTTGTTTGAAATTTCATCTGAAAACATATATTTCTTTCAGCGTGGTGGTGCAGAGCCAGTTCCAGGGTTCTCGGCAATGGAACCGCTCTGTATTTAGCCAGAGGGAATAAATTTTGGAGGGGTCAGTAAAAGTTTCAGGGAGCTGAAGTCGGATGGTGGAAGGTGGCCAGCTGAGCTCCAGAAATTTGTGGTGCGAGTCTGCTTCCCCAGTTCTCCTTCCCCGTACTCTGCCTTGCAGTAAGGGCCTTCATCCCACACAGCTATCAGCCACCGCCTCCACGCAGCATGGGCACCTGCTCCCTCCATCTCCTCCTCTTCTCTTCCCAGCAGACTAGACGCTTTCTTACCCCTCCTGAGCTGCAAGGAAAGAGATGGGGTCCGGATAAGGACATCTCTTAAGTGTGGGGGGAGAGCGGCATGACTCCCGACACGGCTGGGCCAAGAGGGCTGACGAGGTGGGTGGAGAGGACTCCTAACCCCAGTTGCACCCCGACCAGCCCCAGCCGTGGGGTCATCAGGAGGTGGCAGGGCTCAGCGCCTCCGGCAGCAACACTTCTTCCAGTGCAGGCAGCCCAGAGCTCCTCGCCACCAGCCTCCCTGGGCAGCTGCCCACCTTTTGCCTAAAGCCAGACCTGGGTATGTTTTAATCTGATTATCAATCGCCTGGGAAGCCTGGACTGACACAGGAGACTACAAATTGTTACCCATTACGATTGGCACGGTGAAATTGCGATGTTGCTCAGCTCTGGCTTAAATTAGGAAGTTTTACCAAAGCAGTGATGTCATGGAAAGGTGGCGTGGAAGGAGCACATGGCTAATCAACACCTGTGCCAGCAAAAATCTGATTAGTGATGCAGTTAGACTACTCCAGCGGAAGGGACCAGAGGGGTACAGTTCTCCCAGTGAAGTGATAGGAGTGTGGTCGAGACAGAAGCAGAGGCTAATGGACAGCAGCGTGGTGTAAAATTGGTTTGACATTTTTAAGGAGTAAAAGAAGAGCTTAAAAAGAGGTGGCAGAGCGTGCATGGGGAGAGTTGTGCTAGCCAGCCCTCTAGTGGGAAAAACAGCTTCACATGGGGCTGGAGTGTGATCGCAGCAAAGCTCTAAGCCGGTTTTTATCAGGTACAACTGCATCTTTACGGGAGGTTTTGCTGACATAGCTCGCATCTGTCAGGGTGCGCACGATTTCTTTTTTCAAAGTATTAGCTAATGCAACTGCGCGGGCAAAACTTGAAAACGTAGATTAAGCTTAAAGATAAATAGGGGTCCTTGGTTACTTTCTTGCCGATACCATGATAAAGATAGGGTTTTAAGTTAAAAATCCTCCATGCCATGAGGCATTTCAATGAATTAACTATTTTATTGGATCGTCCACAGCAGGAGCTGAAGGTTGCTAGCATCACTGACCGTCGGAAACTCAAAGCAGGGTAGCTCAGCCGGCTCTTTCTCACCTCCCGTTCCTGCTCTCCCTCTCCGTCCGCCTCCTGTTTGCCCGTGCAGCCTCTAGCTAGGTGGAAGGGGGCTGGGCAGTGAAAATGGCAATACACCCGTTTCCTCTCCCTCTCCACGGGGTGGGGAAGATCGGCAAGGAAATGACTGTCCCCTGGACGCGGCCTGCGGCGGCTGGGTGCCCGGGTCGCCTCCTCTCTCCCGCTCCACCAAGCTCCGGAGAGCATTTGGGGGATGCAGGCTGCGGGGGGGCGCTCGGCCAGGAACCCCGCGCTGCAAAACAGGAGGAGGCGGCCGCCGGCAGCGGGGAGCAGCGGGCCGGGAGGCATAAGATGGAGAAGCGGGTGGTGAACGAGGCGGGGAGCGGGACCGGAGCCCGCGGGC
>NW_008795695.1:6965726-6999835 GCF_000699145.1 Aptenodytes forsteri
GCGTGAAACGGCGCTTCCCCTTCCCATACTGAGATTTCCGTGGCTGTAAATTTGCTTTCCTCTTGAAATACTTCAGTTGCCTTGACCTGTCTTTTCTTTTTTTTTTTTTTCCCCTCCTGTTTGCTTATTTTTTTGGTCAGAAATGTGTTTTTAATGGTGAGACTTGTATTGCTGAGGAGCAGTCACTGTGCGCAGTCTAGTCGCGACGTTTAGCGTGTAGGTACGTACAGGTACTTCTTGCTCATCAAAGCGATGGGAGATGCTGCGTGTGTCTGCAGGAGGGGGTACAGCTCGGCGATTAGAAGTTGTTGATATCACTGCACGGCAAAAGATGCGAGATGCACCCTGGATGTTTTTTTTCCCCAGGGTGCTCGTAAGAAAAGTCCGTGGAGGGTCTCTGCTTTTTGTTTATTATCCAGAACCCTTCAGCGGAGGCTTTTACCCATCAATCAGGATATGTCACAACGTTATAAAGAGTAGTAGGGGCTTGGCTGGGCGGTAAACAGAGCAAGGACAAGCCCGCTAGGGCCCCCCGATGAGTTGTTGGAGCTATCTGACTTCTGCCTCTGTTTTATCAGATCCTTAACAGAGGGCTGCCCAAAGCGGGATGCCTTATTGTTACTGAAAGCTCCTTGGACCAGTGGGGCTAAGTACAGTGTAATTTCGTCCAGCTCTAGCAGCACTGTAAATGTGCTGCTGTTACGACTGCATCTTGGTAGCTTGCGTTCCTGCACTCTTGGATTTTTTTCTTTTCTTTTTTCATTCCAGTAAATTTGTCACGGAGTGAAATTTAATATAGGGCTCTGAATTTCATCATGAGAAAAATGATAAGGTTAGTGATTATTATCATATAGGAATGCAAAAAAAAAAAAATTTCACTCTCTTCTGTTACCAAGCGTGTGCTTCTCCTTGGTAACAGATACATCCAATGATCCTCTAGTTGATAAAAGGCACATGCACACACACGTCCTTCCCACCTCCACGTTTTTGGATTGCTACATTTATCTCAGTCTGTTAAGAGGGGAAAAAATAAAAAGATTACCACACACCCCTCTGTCTCAGCTCCCAGGCCTGCTGTTTTGTTTTTTTTTTTTTTGTCCCCTCAATGTCTTGAATAACACACACTGTGACAAAGTGACAAGCAGAAACTCTAGGAGAATGACACTTCCTTCCTGCTGAGCCGCGGTGTCCGTCTTTGTGGACAGGCATGATGATCTCCGAGCTCTGTCTGACCTGATCTTGTACCATGGGATCAAAGGAAGCTCTTGCTGTCGACTTCAGTGGGTGAAAGATCAGTCGCATAGTTTCAAATTGACTAATCAAAGGTCCATCTTCCCAGAAAATCCACCTATTTAATTCCAGGTATTTATGGATAAGCAATTTGAGCTAATGGATAGGAGATAAGAGTAATTAATGATTTGCTTCAGGTGAGGTCCTATCTCAGTGAGGTTCCTCCCTCTAACTGGAGGGGTGAATGCTTTCCGTCCCACGCGTGACCCCACGTGAGAAGAGAGCTGATGGACACTCAGCTCTTCTGGGCATATTCCTCTGCCGAGCTTCTGCGTGGCCTCCAGCCAAAGGCAGCTGAAACATGCCCAAACTGGCTCTGCCTCACAGCTGCTGGCAGCTCTGCCCGGAGCCCACCATGGGCGACTGAGCTCTGCCTGTGATATGAGGAAGAGAAGAAAAACATCTGCTTACCCGGACTCCTTTCTTTCGGAGTGCAAGGCTGTTTCGGAGAGGAGGCTGAGGCTGGCAAGGGTGGGAATGGGATCGGGAGCGAAAGTGCGAGGTGGCATGACCGTGGGGACTGGCAGCAGCAGGTCATGGGAGGAAGTTCTGTGGGAACAGGACATTTTAGATAAGAAATGGTTTATGGCAAAGTACTTCCACAAGAGCATCCTGATACATGAAGGGCCAGATCCATTGATTAAGCTATATTTGTGCCTTCTGAGAAATCTTGGTGAAGAGCGGACCAGGCGCTGGAGAGTTAGGTACGACGGTGCCAGCATCTGAGCCCAGATGACACCAATGCTCAGCACAGACCTCCTCCTCTAGACACCAGGTGGCCAAAGTCAGGCTGGAGTTAACGGAGCTGTCTGAGACATGGCATCAGTAGCTGCATGTGACAGTTACCTTCTGTCATCTCTCCCTACCCACCTCCATCCCTAAACCTGTCTTGTCTCGGGGGAAAATCCCCCAAGAGTGACACCATGCTCCTCCAGAGGCTGGAAGAGAAGGTCGCTCTGTAAGGGGCTGATGCTGCCCCTCCTTCCATGGAGTGAGCCAGAAATTGGCCATGTATAGTCTTCCAGTCTGCTCACTTGCAGAAGAAAAGTTAATCTGCAGGAGCGTATACTTAATATGCTCGCAAGTGGAGTTCAGTGAAGCAAAATGTGGAAACAAAGCCGTCTCCCGTGGACAGCTCGCTGGATCAGTGTAATTGCAGCATTTTTCTAAGCTGATGTTTTATGAGCCTGTTATTCCAGGATTAGTGCCTGCATGTATTTTGAAAGCAAAAAAAAAAATTGACATCTGACTTTTGTCTTGTAAAGCCATTGTTGAGCAAGGGCATTGCCTAAATTTCAATAAAATTGCCATAATAGTGTAAAGTAGAGGTCTTACTACTAATGTCTGGTAGCTGTTTTGGCAGAGCCCGGGCCCTTATGGTCACTGAAATATCTAACTTCAGTAAGGGGGGCCCAAACAGGTTTTGATTTGCAGCAGACTTTAGCAACTCCGGAGGAGTTAATGCGCATTATTGTTTCAGAAAATTGTGTGTTTAGAAATGAAATCTGTGGATTAATGAGTCCCCAGCTAGGCTCGGATCCATCGCACTGACACAATGCATTGTACAGAATCAAGGCAATGTGGAGCGGATGCCAAAAATCTGCCATTACCTCACCCTGAAATTGCTAGAAGCTAGCTAAAGAGGTCTTCAAGAGAGCATGAGATGTTATATACTGTGGGCCAAACGCTAGTTACTTTACCAGCTGCTTCGAGGGCAGTTTGATGGACGGTGCGTTTTGAGTGACCTGTGTGGGACGGGAACCAGCAGCTCCTACGGGCACCTAAGCACAAGAGGGTGAGCTAAGGTGAGATTTTTAAACCTTCCCTATGAACGTCTTTAGCACTGGACTTTAAATCAAATCTTGTACAGTACTTCTCGCGGTTTATGTTGCCATAATGTCAGGCATGTTATTATTTTCCTGGCTTGAAAAATGTTTAGTAGTGCCTGGTGCAATTAAGTGTATTTTAGCTGAGCGCAGGAGAATGTTGAACAGATTATTCTTTCCATTGCTTTTGAGTAAAAATATCGAAGCCTATAATCTGACATTTTTGGGTAAAAGGCTGATTTGTCAGATCAGCTCAGGCAGTCTTTATTGCTAATCCTAAGGAAACATAGTTCCTCTATGAAGAGCAAGCCAATTTAGCTTTAAATTGTGGCTCTGAAACCCCTCTGAGTTAGCTGTATTGTTATCATGCTAACTTTGGGAGCCTGTGGTTCCTCTATGAAGAGCAAGCCAATTTAGCTTTAAATTGTGGCTCTGAAACCCTGCTGAGTTAGCTGTATTGTTATTCAGCTAACTTTGGGAGCCTGTGCACAATATACTCTGAGATTGTTTCGAGCCTTCTGCTTGGGGCTCAGAAGGGTCAATCGCTGGGTGACGGGCAAAGGCAGATATCACAAGGTAATGATTTTTTCCATTTTCCATTAGCTGAGATGTTGTTGCCATCACTGCAGTGGGGGTGGTATGAGGCTCTATTAGTAGACCGAATAGATTGTGTTATCTGCTGTGGACCCCGATGAAATGTCCGAATAACTCCTTATAGTGTTGCAGGGTGACAATGTGTTGACAGTATATTGAGCCAAAGTGTGCACAATATACTCTGAGATTGTTTCGAGCCTTCTGCTTGGGGCTCAGAAGGGTCAATCGCTGGGTGACGGGAATTGGGCAAAGGCAGATATCACAAGGTAATGATTTTTTCCATTTTTAGACAGCTGAGATGTTGTTGCCATCACTGCAGTGGGGGTGGTATGAGGCTCTATTAGTAGACCGAATAGATTGTGTTATCTGCTGTGGACCCCGATGAAATGTCCGAATAACTCCTTATAGTGTTGCAGGGTGACAATGTGTTGACAGTATATTGAGCCAAAGTTCTTATAAACAAACTTGAACCGAGATTACATTTAACTACTTTTAGGTATAATCTTTAGCACTACAAAAAAAGAGTCATTGAGGCAAATTGAATCATTTGATTCATCCACCAAAAATTTTGTTTATTGTTTTCTTTAGTGCTACTGTTAAGCTCGAAAAAGGTACATTTTTAGTTACAGTTAGTCAAGTGGCTTTCTGCAACAGTGGGAAGCAGCGGCTAAAAATACAGTTTACCAGTTTCTTCTATGAAGGCAAAGCAATTAATATTAAAAGTGGCCTTTTCACAGAAGAGTTGGTGTTCAGAATGCATTTCTGTATTCAAGAGGTAAAAAAAAAAGAAAAAGAAAAGGTGTATTTGGGCACGCTGGAGGTGCTGGGGTGGGAAGGTGGGCAGAGCAGCCTCCCTGCAGAGGGCTGGAAATGCCTCTTTCGCCCCAGCAGGCCCTCCTCGAAGGAGGGAGGTGTTTCCAAAGGGCACCTGCACGGCTGTCGCCCGCTAGTGGCACATTGTGCCGCATGCATTATGCAAAATTATACCCCGGTGTAGCGGGCGCGTTTCTGTGCGAACTTCGTGCCCTGACTTCACCTTCTGAAGCACTTTTCGATGAGCACGGGTGAAGCAGTGCAGCTCCCAGCCTTTTCGGTAGGTGTGGAGTGACTTGGGGCTGGGGCTGCCTGCCAGGGAGTCCATGTGAGATGCAGGTCGTGCAGGTTACGTGACTGCTCTACATCAGCCAAGGCAGCCGGCTCCTAAAATGCTTCCTGTGACTAGGCACAGGCTGTCAGTTTAAGCAGCATTTACATAAGTGAGAGTATAGAGAAGTCCATATGCGGTGGTATCGGTCCCTGGCCCTGCACCCCACCTTTCCCACTGCAAGCCCCCTCCCACTGCAGACCCCTCCATCCTCTTGGGTGGGACAGAGGAGGCAGCTCTCATCTCAGCCTGTCAGGACCTCTTACCTGAAGCAAAGGCTGGAGTGATTAATTTCGCACAATTTCTATCTTCCAGCAACCATTTAAG
Organism: Aptenodytes forsteri; assembly: GCF_000699145.1. NCBI lineage: Eukaryota > Metazoa > Chordata > Aves > Sphenisciformes > Spheniscidae > Aptenodytes > Aptenodytes forsteri. The sequence goes on from NW_008795695.1 coordinate 6,970,908, forward strand.
AGAATATAGGCAAGTGGATGCAGAGAAATATAGACAAAAATGGTGCCAGTAGACAACAGCAGATGTTACGATGCGATGTATAGAATCATAGAATCATTAAGGTTGGAAAAGACCTCTAAGATCATCGAGTCCAACCGTCAACCCAACACCACCGTGCCCACTAAACCATGTCCCTAAGCACCTCATCTACACGTCTTTTAAATACTTCCAGGGATGGTGACTCAATGTCAAATGTACACTTTCAATGCCACGGTGTTAATTTCGCCTTGGGTAAATTCGCTGTTTTCCTGTGTCTTCCACACTAGACTTCAGGGAATTGAGACTTGGTGGCCAAAGGCCTTTGGGTGTGTTGGCAAGTGAGATCTTGCCCCGTTAATGCCCTTGGTAACTGTGCCTCCCCCTGTGACATTGCTGCTCTACATCTGGGAAACCAACACTGGTGGGGCGGCTTCCCATTGAGGGCTTCTGCGCCAGGACTTGCCATTGTCAACCTTCTCTGTATCTCAAGATCCATGGTTGCCCAAGTAGTAATACTGGCTTAAAACCTCGGAAATTTGGTGTATGCTCATTATAGTTCTAGGATCTTTATCTTTGTCTGATTTCTGAGTTTTGGGGGCAGTGAGCGTGTATGTGGGGTCACTTTCAAACCATCTTGCCAACCAAATAGGCCAGGAAGTTACTTCATGACAAACAAAAGTTGAGTTTCTAAGGTGGTCACTGGCCTTTCAGTTCAACCCTTTCCTTTTTTCTCCCCCAAATATTGTGAGGTTGTAGGTAAAACTGTGAAACTTGGAATGCCTTCATTGCTTTCAGTGGCTCAGATGGTAAAGCCACAGGATCTTACTTTGAAATTTGATTTGTTATTTTATGTTCTTCCTCCAGTGATACTTGTATATCAGTTTCCTAGATGCATGTGTTCTCTCACTGTAAGTATTTAATTAGTAGTTCTCTTCTTACCTGTTTCTCTACATATTTTAAAATTTTATCTATATCCAAAAAAAAGCTTGTTTTGAAAAGTACTTACTGCAAATCTACAGGGTGGCTTTCTCCCAGGATGCTGTTCACTTTTATTAACAGCTGCCAACTGTTGCACCTGGATGATATGCCACTTCTAATTATATGCACTGAGGGAATAAAATGAGGGTGTTTCTGCAGCCTGAATTTTGACATTTCCTTGCTTCTAAGTGTTTGCTTTCGCAGCTTTGACACTATTCTTTTCACAGGTTTGTGTATGTGTGTGTGTGCAGATGCATAATTTGTATTGAAGCTACTAAACATATGCTTTTGTTAACATACAATACTTCAGAAAATGATTTGAAGGACAGTGTCATGGTTGCAATGGCATCAGTGAGGACTTGGCTGGAAGCAGGACCGGAAGGTTGGTTGCTGCGTCAGCACAGGGTTCCCCGATACGTCTTACAGAGCGTGTACAAATTCGAGCGTAAGGCAGAATAAACGCCAAACTGCTGATGTGCACCTACCGGCTCAGTTTGCTATATGATCACCTGCTAACAGTTTGTTCATCTGGAGAATAACCAGTTGCATCAGGCACTTGTTATAAAGCCACACTCTTCCCTCCAACCCTTTTCTATGTTGCATACCTGGCATAAGTGGGAGTAGGCTTTAACAGGCAAGAGAGCCGGTTCATTAGTGCAGTCTGTCTTCCAGGAAGATTGCTTTAATATTTTTCAGCTGTAGCTTGCAACTTGTTCTGCAGTGAGCTGAATTGATGTACATGTGGCAGTTGCTTATCCTCTTGAGATAATCTGCTTTCAAGTTTACATTCAGCAGTTTTAAGGATGTTGCTAACAGTGTATGTCAGCAATGTGCTGCTTTTCATAGAGACTGTTATAATTCTAGTGGCATATGCAGGATTGAAGGAAGCCGAGTGTTTAGGTTGAATTGACACCAGGTGTAGTTCTTATGTGATGCTCACATCTGGATCCTTGTATTTGTTCTTGCAAGTTTTGTATTTTTAACATATTTAATGATATATAAAGCTGTATGCCTGTTTTTGTAGGCATGTGTTACCTATAAATGGCTTGGTAATTAAAATACATCTTGCTTTCTACATCTTGCAGTTTGCCATATCTCCTTTTACACCAATAAGGTGGAGAATGCTACCGTAGCTTCATGCTTTTCAGCGGACATAACACATTTTTGCCCCTCTGCCCTCGTGAGTTATTTGTTAGCCTGCACTTGGGAAAATGGAGGTTATTAATGAGCAGCACTTACTCTTCACAAGGATATAACCCCAGAAGGAAAGCAGTTGTGAGATGGTGCGACAAACCTTCTGGCAACTGAATTGCAATAGTCTACCTAAAACCTGAGCTATTGTGTTGTATGAACAACAATATAAAAATGAGCTGAGAGTTTACGTGCTGACTACGGTACTCTTCGAGGTTATGGAGAAGCATCTAAAACTGTCCAAAGCCAATGATTAGGTAGATACCAGCCAGAAAAAGAATTAGGTGGATTGCTGTGTTGGTGCTCACCTAGCAGCATGGGATACAACCGAACCAAAGCAAACCAGTACTGCCTAGATTCAGACCATCTCGAGTACTCTGCTGCTTGCCATGTAACCGCACTTTGCATTACTTCAACTCCAGATTGGCTTAGCTGTTATTTTCAGATAAGCTGAAGAGCAAAAACCCCAAACTTCTCGATTCTGTGGCTCTGTAAAACTTCTTCTGCTATGCTTCCCCGATGGGTTGTCTGTTGGCTGATCTCCTCGGGGGTATGAACTTAGTGGTGCCAGTGTTTTTGGTGGGCTGGTGGAGGTTGTGCTGATGAAGAGAAACGGGTAGGTTTTTCCAGTAAGCTTTAATGGAGTAAGAGAGAAGCCACCATCACAAGCATGGCTCTGGGGCCCATGCTAGGGCAGAGGTACCTGTTTCTAAGCTGATCAGGTGAATCCCTGCAAAACCTGTGTGTTGATCTGCGTTTAGGATCGGTGCTTGCAGGGAGCAGGATCAAACCTCATCTTCACAGAAAGAGTGGGAGGAGTTACCATGGCCCCCCAAGGAGACCACCTGCAAAAAATGAACAGAAAGCTGGTGCTGCCCTGACCAAAGTTTCCTTTTCTGTCAATGGTTTGCTCCGCTATTGCACTGCTGAGCTCTAGGTGCAACACCTTTAACGCTAGGCCCAGCAGGGCTCTTCTCATTTGCAGTGCGAGATCAGCACTACTAGTGCTATGAGAAAAATCACTGCAACAAAGAGAACTAAAAAAAGATAAGTTATATATAATGAAGTTCCTTTGCTCTCTGCCTGTTGTGGAAGATTGTCATGGAAACATTTTTTTCAGAGAATAAGTTTATTTTCTGTGAATAATGTCCACAGAGCTAAGGGAGAGAACATATTATTTATATATAAAAACTTATTGGAGACACCCTTCTCTTGGCTGCCAACAGTTGTAAATGTTTTATTGGCTGTGTTTTAAATCGCTACAAAGGAGGGTATTACTTGGGCCTCAAAAGCAGTGGCTCTTGGGTTTTTGTTGGTTTTGCTTTTCCTCCTTAAAGCCATAAAGCTATATTGGTATTAAAGTGCTTTAAATCAGGGATACTTAGTCTTCCATAAGTCCAGTTATGCATTTGATCACTAAAATGTGAAATGGGGACTATTTAATATGAAACACATTATGAGTCCACGATCAGGAAAATGGGAAGCGGCATGAGCCACCAGGTTTCTCCTGTAGGGATCCGTGTTGGAGGAATGTCATTTGGTATTGCTCCTCTGCTTTTGCTTCCCCACACGTAACCTGAGATCTTCATCCATCTCACTGTGTCAGAAGAAGTTTTCAGCATTAGGAAGGCAAGTTACGGTTTATCAGAAACAGCTGCATGGGATACGGTTCGCTTGCAACCGAGGCAAGCGCCTTGCCGTGCCTCAGCTCTGGCGGCTGCTTCTTGTCCTGACAGCCCATTAGGGACATGTCTGGGTGGAGAGGACCTCTGTTTTCCAGCAGTTGTCACGCTGGCCTCTTCCATGAGGGGTTGTGAGTAGACATCAACTTCCGTCGATGTGAGATAAGGACCTTGCTGGTCTGAATGGGTTTTCCATCTGCCGCAGTGACTGCACGTCAGGCTCCCCGTGCGCTTGTGTGACAGGCCCTGAAAAATGTCTTTCCCGTTAGCTGGTCATACCTTGAGCTCAAAGAGTTTTCACATTAAGTGCTGGGTGGTGTTTCAGCATGTCAGTCTTACCTTATGAACGGGGGTCAAAAAGCCCTTTTCTGAAAAATAGCTAATATTTGGAAAATGATACTTGAGGAATATTTTACCTGTCAATAGCATGGCAAACCCAGCTGTCCCAGGCATTCAGAGACACGCTTTCTCCTTGCAGGGGGTGTCTCCGGCCCGGAGGCTGGTTTTGACAAGCTCATAAGGATTTCTTTTGGAACCTCTTTAGTGCATCCTCATTTATCTCTGTGTCTGGCTTTCTGCCGCCACTACTTCCATCAGTCTCTGCGTAATCTCTCTTGACTTGTGTAGATATCTTTAGAGGCCAGGGAGGTAAAAATGTGCTCCTCTCCCTCGGGGGATGCAGTTATGGCTACCCCATTAATTAGTTGAGCAGGAGGGCGGTGAAAGGTCACTGGAATTGGTTTCTTTCTGCCAGAGGTGAGATAGATCCCCTCCATGACCCACTCAAGACAAGCCATACGTTCCTTCCCATGGACGATGCTGTGCTGTAGCCATGCAGGTTCCTGCTTCCCAGGCTCCCGGGCTGTGCTCTGACCCTGTGGCATCCATGCGTTGTACAAATTCTGCTGCTTTGGACATATAGCACCAAGGAAAAATGTAATTTGTGGGGGTTTCTGTTCAGAGCAGCTGGGCAGGGGCAGGATTATGGCATCCTCCTTGCCTCAAAACCATCTCCTGCTGGTCCTTGTGCTCTGAAGGTTTGGCCATTTCAGGTGGCAGAGGTGCTAGCAGATAAGAATACGTCTTTCTTTCAGTTGATTGGAAAGGGAGTGCAGCAGAAGATGAGATGGAAGGAGGCAGCTGGCTTTATGGAAACAGTGGTGCAGAAGCATGTCCAGGAGAGGATAACAATAGTTGCCCATGAAGTATGGCATGAAGTTACCCATAAATATGACGTGAAGTAAAAAGCACATTGAAGAGAAATATGGCCGAGAACGGCTCTCCTCCAGTGAAGCTGACCTGCTCTGTGGAAACGGACCACATCAGACAAGGCGTTAGTCGTGTGTTATATCGGCAATTACCTCTGCTCTGTTTCCTTCCTTCCTGACTGAAGTAAGAGGAAAAGGGAGGAGGTGCTGCAGAAATACAGGGGATGCCATACCGTGTGGAAGGGCACTAAGGTAGAGCATGAGGAAGCCCTGAGGAGTCCATGCGCACAGCCTTGCAATATTTACAGTCTTAAAACCTTCATGTGGTCTGCCCTTGCTCTTAGCATAGGAGGAGCAACCCCGTAGTATGTCCTTACAAACAGCAGTGCCTCGACACATCAAAACTCTGTCTCCCTGTGGAAACACTAATTTGACTGTGCCGATACAGTCAGCAGCAGAGCCGTGGGTGAGTTGGGCTGTCTGCAGCAGCATCAATATTTGCATGACTCCTCGTGACACTTCATGTCTTCTGCGCTGGGGAGCTCCAGCAGGTATGTCAGAGAGAGCTTGCAAAATTTACATCCCTTGATGTGACTGCTGACGGCTCCCGGAGCATCTAGCCTAGGTCAACTCCCATCCTTCTGTGTCATGCGTTGTCCCCCGCTGCTCTCTGCAGGGACCAGAGACTCTTTGCATATGTACAGGCACTGAAGCCCAAAGGGATCACAGCAATCTTACAGCCTGACTTCCTATGGAAGACGAGCCCCGGTATTCTCTTCAGGAGTATCTGTATCAATGTTTTGTTGAGCTATTGCATACTTTTAAGAGGAGGGGGGGGAATTCAAGATCTACATTCATCTCTGTAAGATAAGATGTTTCTATCATTACTTCACCGCACCTAAAAAAACATGGATCATGTTTATAGCCTGAGTTTGCCCAACTTACCTTTTGAGAAGTTAATTTTTATTTTATCAAAGAGCTTTCTGTTACCAGAAATCTTTTCCTCGTGTAGGTACTTGCAGAAAATCATCAAGTCAGTGCTTAACATTCTCCTAATTAAATATTTTGAGCTTCAGTCAGTTACTACGACAAACAGTTCTTGGACCTCAGACTGTTCTGAAACTCTTTTCAGAACTCTTTCCAAATTTTTAACATCATTTTTTAATTACTGGCACCAGAACTGGATACAGTAATCAAATAATACTCCCCAGTACCTTGGACAGGTGTAATTAATACCTTTTCTTATTTCAACAAATACATCCTGCTTATGCTTTTAGGGATTATGTTTAAGTTGACTGTGGCATCAAGAGGGCTTATGTTCATGTGCTTATCTGAAGTACTACTGAATCCTTTTCTGCATTGCTGGATACTGTTGTCTTTGGGTTGTAGGTAATGGTAAGATTTTCTTTTTATCCCCTGGCGATTTGATTCTTTCTGTTCAAGTGACCTTGAATCTGAAGTGTACGAGTGAGCATACTCGGAACTAGCTTCTTATTTAGAAGACTTTATATTTCTTCGGGGGCTGAGTTCAAGCTTTTTTGACTGTGTCTAGTCTGCCAACAGAGAGAGTGGCCTCCTGCCTACTGAGACATTCATCCTGTACTCGTCTCTACAGCAGCTGATTTTATATATCACTAAGCTCAAAACTCTTGGCTTACGCTGTCAGAGACTCAGAAGAAAAGAGAATACTTTAACAGAAGTGACTTCTCTTTATCTTTTTTGATTGATGATTCTACTAATGTCAGAACAAATACAAAAGAAAAACTATATTCAGCTGTCCTACAAAGAGCAGATACAAAAACTATCAAAGACCGAACATCGCCACTCAAGTGTGAACCAAAGAGATGATACTGCTTGTTTAACGTAAAACCTCAATGCATCTCTAATTGTATAGCTACTGAGCAGTCTTTTCACAGTGCATATATGTGCACGTGCATGCACATGTTTAACTCAACCTCTGTCCCCCCTATTCCATTCGTAGCAAGCCCACAAGGCAAATATAAAAGGTATCAGATAGCCATCACTGAATGGTTGTCCTTTTCTATCCTTGATAAATAGGACAGGCCTTATTCTTGTGGAAGAGTCTGCCTTTACACATTGCTGTGGATTTGGACGATTGCTGGCTTCCTTGGAGTGAATGGCTAAGCTGTAAGCAGAATGGTTAGCAAGTGGTTACCTTCTTGCGATACTTTCAGAAATGCTCTGTGGTTTTCTTTGAAAGCAACTCTTGAAAGGTGAATAGGATGCTAACATTTGTTAGGGAACTGGGAAGCCAAGCAGGATAGTCAAAGGGAGTCCCACCAAAAATGCCACCCTGGGAGCCTCTTCAGACAGTTTCTCTGAATTGGGTGGTATGGGCTGCAAGGTAATTTGGCAAATGCCTAACATCAAGCATGTTACCTTTTTTACAGTTTCATTGTGTTTAGTCCCATGGTGAAAGTTAAGTTTGTGTTTCTGTGATGGTGTCTAGACTCATCCGTGTCTGACAGCCCTAACGGAAGAGCTGTGATTTTTCTCTGTCCTGAGAGGGACATGTGTGGTCCTTTCTGAAGGTGTACAGTTTGTTGATTTGTGGTATGCATTGGCTTTGGATGATCCTTTTCTTTAATGCTTTATTTCTTAAGATATTGGAACTTGCTATGTAAAAAAAATATTCCTTTGCTGTACTGTAAAATTTGCTAAGCTGTAACAGCTAAAGGGAAGAATAAATGCTATCCAGTGAATGAAGTTGGCATTTTCTAATCCTTGGATTCAGTTGTGAAAAGCTGGTTGGTTGCCCAAACTGAGATACCTTTGAAGGGATTGCTTTCAGGACTGTGCTGACAACTGTGCAGGCTTCAAAGTTAGGTCTGTTTAATATGATTTGAATTGGCCACCCAAAATCACCAGCTGGTTTTGAAAACTAAGCTCAGATTTTTGTGGTGAGAACACTGGTAAATACAAAGCAAGCTACAAGTGATGCCAGACAGCTATCACTAAAAGGAAGGAAGAAAAGAAAATTAATTCATTGCATGAGTCTTCTCGGGCACTTCAAAAAAGAGCTGGAGATGGGCTTGCACTAACGATGGCTGTAAAATATCTACATGGTCTGGTTCTTCGTCTCATTCTCCTGGCTAAGCTTAAACCAGACAGTAAAGGTTTGTCAGTTTAGGTGCAGGAGTCCAAGTTTCAGGCCTTCCCATTGACTGTCCTCCCAGCTGCACGCTGTAGCCTGCGGCTCTGAACTTCATCTGAATGGTCAGGGTGCACCAGGCCTCCCATGGCCCAGGATGGTGTTGAGAGTCAGCACTGCTGCCTGGCTTGGCACCATCTCCAGCAGGTCTGCCAGAAGTAGACTCTGGCAAAAAAAGAGGAGGGGAGGGAAAAAAAAAAAAAGAAGGAAAAAAAAAAGGCAGGGGGTTGTCCCTCCAGTATTTGAATAGTCCTTCCAATAGTCAAAGTTGCTTCTCTTGTGCTATGTTGGTCTTCTGGCCAAATCCCACAGTGCTTGCTGGATTCTTATTCAAACCAGTTTCCTCTCAATTCAGCGGGAGCTCCCTTTGGCAGAGGTCTGCAGGAACTGCCTTCCTCTTGTTTAAAGTTAGGAGTGAATTTGCAGAAGGAAACAATTCAAGTGGTTGGGTAAGTGGGGAAAACTCTTAAAAAGTCCTCAAAATGTCGTACCCTGATTTTGCAAGGTCATGTGCAATCTTCTGTTCTCTGTAAAGTTAAACATGTTATAACATTGTTTGCCAGGCTGGGGCCATTACTATGAAACTGTTCTAGATGTTACTGCAAGTATCTGACGTGAGTATTGTTCAAGACCTCTTGACTTTGACTCGGCAAACAGGCCATTGAGAAAACCAGTTTTCTGGCAAACAGGAAGGCTTGCTGCCGTTGAGGTGCATCCTTCTGCCAAGAGGCAGCCTGTGCAAAGACATCCAATCTGGCAAGCAAGAAACCCGAGGCTGAACTCAGACTTGGGTTCCCCGAGTGCTAACGTATCGTGTGACTGAAGTCACTGCTGGTCATATGGTTGTTACTTGTTTTTTATTTAGGTGGAATCATAATGTGTCTTAACTGGTCGAAGCTTGAGATTCACCAGGGAAAGCTAGGTAGAGGGATAGATGTTTTTACTGTAAAACCATGGCTTGAACAAAGCTCTTTGCAGCTTGGAGAGGTGGGGAGCAACCAACCAGAAAAACCAGAAACCTGATTGCCTTCCATCAATTTTGTATGTAGTTGAAAATAGGTTCTACAGCAGGCTTGGATCCACCCTCCCCCCAGTATTATTACGGTTTTGTGTTCAGCTTCATCCTGGTATCCAACATTTGGTTTCCCATCAGCAGTATGCTGCAGGCATACCATCCCTTGAATTTCTTATTGAAGCACAACAGAAGCTGAAAACCACAAGTTTTCAAAGCAGGTTACCAGCACTGAGGAGTATTTATGGAGGGTTGGTCTGAAGGAAAAAAAGAAGTCTCAGTAAGACTGAGCCGCACTCTGACAAAATGACACTGCTGCAGAGCAGTCAGGCAATGATCTGAGTAGACCTTTGCATGTCTGCTGGGTAAGCAAACATCTTTCCTTCACTAACAAAAGCACTACTTCTTGACCTGTGATTTTTCCAAGTGTCACTGTTGGGTTTATAAATAGCTGGCAGAAGGGGAGGGGGAGAAGATGACTTTGACTTCTGCCCGGTGAGCACCTGGAGGTTCCTCCTGCCTGGCGCAGCAGACCCGTTACTGGCTCCATGGGCTCGGCATGCTGTCGGGGCGCCCAACGCGAAATGTGCCTCTTGCATGGACATATGGACACTATGCTGCAGCATGCTTAGGATGTGTGTGAGCGACCTTCTATGCTTTGTTGCAATCTCATATGTTGAGGCATGACTGTTTACAAAGAGAATGCAAAATGTGTTTTCTCTGGATGCAGCAATGATCTAGCAACCAAAGCCCTGGCTCCCAGATTTCGCCAGGCAACGTTTGGTCCTTTAAACGATCTCTTCTTGCTTTTTCTCAGGGCCTTGCTGTGATTGTTTTTGTGCAGTTTGGTGCCAGTCAGCTCCACGCCCCCCCGCCTCTCTCTTGCAGATTCACAAACCCACCTAAAACACTAGCTGGCAAAAATCCCCCGCCCATGTGTGTCAAACGTGTGCCTTTGTTTGGGTGATGACACGTGCCTGTATTTGCTGATGGTGTTTTAGCTGCTTGGTTCTGTAAGCAATGTCACCATCTCCTCCAACAATCTGTGGAGAAGAGTAGTGCTTGCACTTCCCCCTCACCTCCGCTCCAGTACGCTTTAGCCCAACCTGAACTATTTTAGTGCGACGATCGAGAGAAGCAGCAATTGCTCATATGATGTGTCACACCATAAACTTCAGGAAAGTAATTCATTCCAACAGTGTAATTCTAAGACTCAAGAACCAAAAATATGGCCTATTACTCATCTTTGTACCTCATAACACAGAATAACCTAAACCATTTATTTATTTACACCGTAAAGGTTTAGCCAAATCAAAGTGTTGAATGTCAAGAGCCACTGTTGCTACATATTCAGAGTAATTACTTGCTTTATCATTTATTTTTTATTTCTGTGCCAATATTGGCCAAGAATTTGAGTCAAGAGATAGGCGTGATGCAGATGATGCAGAGACAAAGAGCCCCTACTTGAAACTTGGGAGAGCAAAACTGAATAATTGGCATGTCTTGAGTAGGTTATGAAAGCTCAAATGTGTTTATTTTATGGTTATCTAACACCTGCAGTATTTTCTCTACTGAATGCTTTTTCCTTCTGCATGATTGAAAGTTTCAGGTGTATGCACACACATATACACCATACAGGGGGCTGTGTATATTAAATGCATCGGGGCACATTCGGTCTTCGTTTACCGTCTAACTCTGGATGAACTCAAAATAGGGGATATTTAGCTAAGTCAACCCTGGAGTAACTGAGTGCAGAGTTTGATCCCTAGATGCTTCAGAATAAATTGTAAATCGGGGGAAAATCCAAGAAACCCAAACAAGTGAAAAAATCCCACCAGAGCTCTGCCTGACGGTGCTGGCCCCTTTGCACAACCCTTGTACCATGGGATGCATTTCACTGAGGAAAGCAAAGTGATCCTACGAGAAAGCAAAAGCAAAAAGAGCAGTGCAAGGGAAAGGGCATTGACTAGGGGGACAGAAGAATAAGTGAAAGGAGTAGTGAGGAAGAAGACCTGGGAGGAACTGAGAGGAACAGGAACAAAAGCTCGAAGCTATTGTGGAGGGTATCCATATGAAAGTTGATAGGCTGCCTGTGTGTTTGGGTCAGCTACAATTTTTTTCTTTAGCTGTATAGAGGTTTCGTTAAAGACCCTGGCTTTTGAATAGAGATGGCGAGGGGGGCATCTGTGATGTTTCCAGGGTGCCCTGTGCTGCAGCGCGGACCTATGCAAGGAAGCAAGGTCCCATGCACGTCTGTCCCAGGAGCAAGCAGTATCACACTGAAGCTAGTTTCCTGCCTGGTGTGGGAGATGCAAGTCTCCCGTAGCCTTAACTGGTGTTTTACTCCTCTCTTTCCCCTATGTAAAGCTGTTGCCGAAACAAAACTGTTGTTTCCTCCTTTGTCAGCTCTGTCAGCTGTGCTGGTGGATCTCTCAGACCCGATGCAAGGGGCGTTGAAGGGAGAAAGGTAGCTCAGAGTCAAGGTTGGGTCTGACAGCGGCTTTGCTTGTCTGCTGGGATAGGTAGGGTGCCTGACCAAGTATCTGTCAAAACCGAGGACAAAATTTGTCCTTAAAGCACAGAAAGTTAATTCTTTGTGATAGTGAAAAAGTCATCAAGTAGTCACATAGTTGGCTCTGTCTCCTGGGCTTAGGTGGTTGCCCCTGCTCCCCACAGCCGTGCTCAGCCTGGGCAGCAGACGTGCCTGCATTTATTTTGGTCAATGAATTGGAGATGGCTTACCAATATGGATAACAGATTACTGTTCCACTCCATGTTTTGCATCCTGCAGCTGTGGAAGATATCAGCTTTTTTTTTTTTAACTTTTGCAGAGATCCTATTGTGTTGCCAGCAAACAAACTGGCATCTCATGTTTCTGTAACCCCTGAATTTGTTTGTCCTCACCAGAATAACTTCTGTGGTTTGCTGTCTAAATAATCCATGCAAGCCTCTGTGTTCTCGGTCCTATCTCATTAGATGGAAGAATGAACTAATTTAAGACTGTTTCCTTGGTGAATCACCTGAGGCTTTCAAAAATTGTGAAGTTAAGCTGTGATTTCCTGTTGTTTTATCTTACGACTAAATGATCTTTCTTTAATGTGACTAGTCAGAAATGTAGCTTCCAGGCGTTTGTGGTCCTGATGCTGCTCTGGGCTTTACCCAGGCAGCTGTCTCGTGCGTGGTGTTCAGCCTTACCTCTTTATCAAGGGTATTTCATCAGAATGATCTTTTAGCAGCAGAAATATATCCAGCTAATAACATGCTCAGCGATCCTGACTTCTGGCTCTTACAACAGACCATGAAGCCCCGACTCCTGTAGTTTTATTCTTCAGTTCCTCCGCTGATAAAACTTGACTTTGATTCAAGGCATTCGTGTCAAAGGGTCTGGATCTATTTTTGTTGTCGTATTTCCAGACCATACTTTTTGTGGCTTTTGTTCTCTAAAGGAAAACCAAAATGTTTGCTAATTTAACCTTTCCTTTGCTCGCAGAAAAAAATAAAGGTAAAGCTAGTCAAATTGGGAGCTGTCATGTGCTTGATGTGTGCTTGGCACTTTCTCAAGCTAGGAAGGTGGCCAGGTATGCTTTGAATAAGTTTGTCTCCCTGTTGCCAAAGCCCACCAGCCCGCAGTGCTGTGGATTGTAATGATGTTGTTGGCCGTAGTTGAAAGTGAGTTTGCTGTGAGTAGTTAGCTTGTCGGCCGTGAGGAAGGATGTTATATGAGCTGGAGATGGAGCCTCTTGGGCTTGTGCTGTTGTCTTGGTGTTAAGGCTAGGGTAAATAAAACTCTGAGGTTTTCCCCACATTTGTTATTCCTTCTCGTTGTAGGAGTAAGGTAATGCGAGAGATCCTCCAAGGCCAAATCAAGGCAGACAGCAAAGATGTGGGTGCAGCATCCTTGTGCCTCCATCTGGGGGGCAGAGGGATCGTGGCATTTTCTGTGCGTTTTGTTGGACCTGTACCCATGCAAACAAGACTCTTCCACGTCATGTAAAATTCAGTGTCATGCAGGAATACCAAGCACTGTGTTTCCCCCCCCCCATCCTGACAAACAAGCAGCTGTCACTTGGGTAATGATGGGCGAGCTGCGGGGTCTGGGTGCGTGGGATGAAGGACTTCTTTTGTTGCAGAGCTCTGAGGAAAGGACGAGCTGGGAGAAGGATTTCGCGGTGCCTTTTGTTGCTCAGCTGGCACAAGCTGTTAAATCTTTGTCTGGCGCAGATGACCTGGATGTCTGCAGCACCCAGTCTAAATAAGAAACCTCAATAAATAAATAAGTGTCTGTAAATTTGAGGCAGAAAAAGGCAGATACTTTCATTGCGACTATTTAGTGAATCCATTAAAACAATAAAAGGAACCAGATTCTTTAAGCATAGAAAAGAGCGATATCCTAGCCGGTCCCATCCTTTTGTTCTCATGTGGCGTTCTGCACTGGCGATGAGGAGGAAAGCACTTAGATAGGCGCTAGCACGTGCTGTGTTGTAGATTGCGGTACAGAGTCTCCTTAGTTTTATTATGTACTTTCATGATGGGCTCCAGTTGACTTGGACAGCTCTGAGCAGGTGTGCCACTAAGAACTTGCATTAAAAAAAGGGTTTTGCCTTCTTGGATTTTGCAGAGTTGCTCGGTTCTAGAAGTAAGGGGATCGTCTTTCACGTACGTTTTAAAAGAGGGAAAAGAAATGTGCCAGGAGAGTGATACCAAAATAATTTTGGTTTTCTTTTTTTTTTTTTTTTCCTTTTTAATAATGCAAAACTAACATTTGGCTATAGTTTGAGAAACTTATCATATCATCTCAAGTCGTATGTCGAAAGCCAGGAAGAGCCAAAAATGACACTTACAACTTGTAAATGCCAGCCTGAAGACTTTCTGAGAAAATAAATGAAGTAACTGTTCACCATTAAGTGTGCTAAGTATTTGGGTATGGTTAATGAGATTGTCTCTTCCTCTTTGTTATCTATTTCCTTGCAATAACTTCTGTCATCGTACAAGGGGATAAAGAAAGAAATTGTCAGTGGAGGGGGTGGAGTTGGAAAAGCAGCTGTTTCTCTGACCTGGGCAGTTCGGCCTGAAACCATCGTGTATCAATTGAGACTGACATCCTTTGATTTTATTTTATTTAAAAAAATTTTTTTTGAGGTTGTTTATACAAGGTTAAAGCAATAAATCATCGGTGTGACTGCTAACAACCCCCTCTCCTCTGTTTTTTCATTAGGTGGCAGTGAAAGTAATTGACAAGAAAAGAGCCAAAAAGGACACCTATGTCACCAAGAATCTGCGACGGGAAGGGCAGATCCAGCAAATGATCCGCCACCCGAATATTGCTCAGCTGCTGGATATACTGGAAACTGAAAACAGCTACTACCTTGTCATGGAGCTGTGCCCTGGTGGCAACTTGATGCACAAGATCTATGAGAAAAAAAGACTTGAGGAGCATGAAGCACGCAAATATATCCGGCAGCTTATCCTGGCAGTTGAACATCTTCACCGGGCGGGAGTAGTTCACAGGTAATCTTAAAAAGCCTGCCTGGTTAAAATTTGTCTCAGAGCTTCCAGGTGGTATTTTGGCATTTGTTTGTATAGTAAGGAGCGTTCCTTATAAAAACATATTCCTGACAGCTTTTTTGGCTAATCTTCATGATATCGTTTAGATGCTTGTATTGTAGACATTGGAAAGTATCTGCCGAAAGCACTTCAGTAAGTGTGTAACTTCAGGTGAGCACACGGGAGCTGTGCTGACTCCATGTCCTTAAAGATAAGCCTGTGCTTTGCAGAAGTAGGGCTCTTTTCCTGCAAGTAGCACTATTTTGCCTCTTCAAAGCGCTGTACCAACATTAACTAATGAATCATTTCACTATTTCTTTGAGGAGGTGGTTGTGTCTGTTGTTTTACTAGTGGAAATACAGCAGTATGGGGAGATGAACTGATTTGCCCAAAGCCTCACAGTGACACAGCTGGGACGAAGCCTGAACGGGACCGCAGAAGTCCCTTGCTTCTGCTTCTCTGCTCTTTCCGCTGGTTATATTACCCCAACAGGACCTCACAAGTTTGAATACTGTGAATTACAATGCAGAGTATACAACTGTTCAGTTCATCTCACAGTGTCTTCTCAGGAGACATCCAGAGCTGTTGTGATATATCACTTACTTTCTTTAGGACCTTCGTTCAATAGGTGTATAAGCAGGATGTGGATCTCCTTGGAGGAGGAGGATGCTGTGGAGTTAAAAGTTTACCCGGGCTCAAGGGGAAACAAGACAAGTTCATCAGAAGAAGTCTGCAGAGGGTTGCTGAACAGGGAGTAGCCACCTCTGCCTGACGTCCCTGAGCAGCAGGTGGTAGAGGCTAGGAGAGTCCAGGTGGAGGTATCACACGTGGTTGCCTGTCCCTGTTCCTTTCTCCGCTTATGTGTTCTTGGCTGCTATGGAGACAGGAGGACGGTGGGCTGGGTGGACCTTTGGTCTGAGCCAGTATGTCTCCTTTTCTTTTCTTAGATGTATTTATAGGGTATTGTCTAAGAAGGAGGCTCCACTTTCTAAATTTGGGCCAACTGGTGTTAAATCTGGACTCCCACATACTTCCCATATGATGCTGAGCAAGTTGTGTAGGCCCCATCCTCTTAGGTTATGCAGGCACGTAGTAGGAGCTAGGCACCTGAATACTTTCGAGGATCTGGGTCTTAATTTCCTTGGCTGCACTGACTCTGTATGACTCTCTGATGGAGAGCTGTTGTACACACCCATCCACAGGGCTGCTGTGCAGGCAGCTGGCAAACTGCCTGAAGGCAGCCCGCAGCCAGCTCCTCCAGCTGTGCCCAGCTGTGTGCTGAGCTGCCTACCGCTGTGCAGCGCTGTTGGGTGCATCTGGCTTGGTGGAACTCCATGCGCTCTGAAAACTGCTTTTTTTGTCTTGAGTCGCTCTGTGTGTTCCCTGTGATCCACTAGGGATAGGTGCTACAACCTCGGGTGTACTAAAGGCTTATCTCGAGCTAAATTTCTGGTACCACTATAACAGAAATGTTTGAGCAGCCACCATGTCTGTTCTGCAGGTTCGCTATCAGCAGCTAAACTGCTGACCTCTTTAAATTATCAACCCCACAGTTTGGGGCATAGAAAAGGAAGAAGTCTACTTACTGCTTTAAGGGATCAGTTGATATCCGGCATGTACAGAGAGAGGGGAAGGAAAAAGGTCAAAGTTTCTGAGATGGGCAGAGGAAAACCTGGCAGGAACAAGATGAATGCATTTAGCTTTTAACAGCAGTATTGGGTTCAGCAGCAGTTCCTCTCCCTGAAAAAGTTACCCTCTGCGTAGTGGCTGAAGGGCTTATGGGGGGTTGGTAGGTTTGGCTTTGATTCCCTTCTTTTTCAGAGAGGATTCAAACCCACATTTTGTACCAAAATAACTCATTCACTAGGTACAAGCTACAATCGACAGGCTGCTGTGGTGGGAAGAAGGCAAGGCTTTGGGGTCCGGAGAGAACATGAGCACAAGTTCCCGTACAGATGCAGCATGCTCGCAGCAGTTTTGGCCCTCACCCCCTCTTTCTGTCTGCTGTCTCTGTGAACAGAAGCGCAGCTCACAGGGACTGAAGCGTGAGGGACCTTCGTGAGCAGAGGGAGGAAGCAGCCCTGGAAATACTGATAAGCTCTGCTGCATCTGGCAGCTGAGCTCTCTCCATCCAGCCACGTGGTGTTGGATTAATCCTTACCCCAAAGGCAGTGTACTCCATCCACTCCATTTCTCAAATCACAGCGCGGCACAGAGCTCGTCCTTGGGAGTCTTCCATCCAGATAATGAGCAGGTCCAGTTCTGCTTAAACTGATAAAATTTGACAGAATTACAGGCAGTATATCTGCAAGTATTTTCTCTAGCTTAGCCATTCAATGTCTTGACTTATTCTGCAAACAGAGTTCGTAGAGCAGCTTAGAGATGCAGGAAAAACACTGATGGCGTGATCCAGATTTATTCTCCTGGCTCTCTGCGAGCAAGAGAGGGAGAAAGAATAGTAGTTACCCCAGGAGTTGTCCTTCAGCATCTCGGGCTTTTGACCATGGCAACTCTAAAAACAGACTACTCAGTTGGCAACTGAAGAGGGGGAAAAATAGTGCAGAATTCTGATTCATTCTCATCCTGGATGAAATGGCAATGTCCTGTTGTTGTTATTGTTGTTATTTTTAAAACAGGTAAAAATAACAGTACTTTCATCTACATGGTGATCTGTGGCTGTTGGCATTCGCTGCGTGTGAATCAAAACACAGCATTCTAGGCCAGAAAGCGGTCTGCTGTTTGTCTCTCTCCAAATGCTTTCATCATTCACATTGAATGCGGCAGGACACTGAAAAGAGTTCACTGACACTTTATTACAAAAGTCACCAGCGGTTTTGTCTGCATTATTCAGGGAATAATATAAATGACTTGCCCTGTTCCATAACTCAGGGTGAAAAAAAGCCAGATGAAATAAGTTGCATGAAATTTAATTACATTATTTGATGAATATTACTCGGTAAGCTTCATGACTTACAATCAAGACTTGGCATGGCAGAAAAGCACTCTGGACAAGAGCTGGGACCCAGAACTCAATGGAAATGCCTCTTTTAAGAGGCACCGATGTGTGAACAGCCTAAAATTAAAAAACTTCAAGAAACCTCATTTTATTTTTTATTTAGAGAAGTTAAAAAAAAATACTCATGTTTGACTGTATAGATGTATTTCAAATTATAAACATTTCATCTGCTACGGTGGATGAAAACTGCAAGTTCCTGAGTGCAGGAGCTACATCTTCGGTGAGGGGTGTCCAGGGTTCAGAACTCCTTGGCCGCTCGCTGAAAAAAGAAATGCCGCTATTCTAAATATAATTGCGTGTAATCATTTGTGTTTCACTCCTTCTATCAGAAGAGCTGGTTGGTTGCTAAAAATATACTTGCAACAAGCTCAGCTGTGAATCAGGTAGGAATATTTATCTTTCCCTCTGACAGAGGAAAACAAATCCAAATGGCAGTATCTGGTGAAGCTTTCTCTTTTCAGAGGGTGTTTACGTAGGCCTTCATGCTGTCAAAAAGCAGGATGAACAATAAGCCCCTTGGGAGTGTAAGGACAACAGAGAAAATGAAGTGAAAGCCTTGGTGCTTGCCACTGCATCCCACAGGAAATTCTCAACAACCCTTTTAAAGTAATTTTAACAAAATTCAATCCCATTCAGTGCAATTACTGTCAGGATGTCAAAGAAAAGAATTTAATAATGTATTGGTAGCAAAGATAGCTTTCTGTATTCCCCCTTTTTCTGTCTTCATGGCAGCATATTCGTACCTTCCACTGCCATTTTGTAATTAAAAGCAGATCAGGAGTTTGAAAGACACAAAAACCCCCTGAGGTTTTGAGCGGAGTTTGTATATTTTTGCGTGATCTCTCTCCCTGGCAGAGTAAGGTGGTGCCATATGATCCAGTTGCTCAGGGTGCTATGGGATTCCTGCCTTGGTACCCACTACTTTGACGTGTTGGCTTTGATAACTTCCATCCTATTAATTTTAAGTGCCAGTAGTCTGGCTGCTGATGCAATATTTATGACAGATCCTGCACTACAGAACAAAGTCTCCTTTTGAAGTGCAAAGCTGGTTTGTCTTTCTATTTTATGTCAGATTTCAAAATTACCTTTGGGCATTCTCTCTTGGAGTACTCTGCTGTAAACAAACTAAACATTGTTTTAGTAAAGACAATGGACTGAATTCCTCTTTTACAGAGGCAACTGCATTGAATTCAGTGACGCTGTGACTGATAAAAGAATCAGGCTCAATAAATATTTTGATAACAAAGCCTTTGAAATGTGTACACTGATGTGATGATGAACCCAAATCTCTGCAACCTTTCCAGCTCACCACTGGCTCTTGCATGGGGCTAGAAAGCGGGCTTGCAGCTTGGTAGTTAAGGAGTGATTTTTCATGATGCTGTTATGATTGAAAATAAGATGCAGGAGACAGCAGCCAGCCTCTGCTGCTTTGCAGCTGCTTGCTGGTAAAACCTTCCTTCTCATCCCTCCTCCCCCAGACAAGAAATAAAATGTGAAATGCAAACACTTCAATTTTGCTGTCTGATGCCTGCAATGGCACTGAATAAGCTGCTTTCAAAAGCACGCTGAGCTGACAGCTGAAGCCTGGGGTAGCTCGCTCAGTGAAGCAGGCTCATGTTGCTTGGTGGAGTTGAGGTTTCCAAAGTGGTCTGTGAAGCTCTAAGCAAAGCCAGAGAAAAATCAGCCCCATCAACAGAAGAAGAAACTCCCAAACAAACCACCCCATGAAGCAGGCCTATTTTCAAATATGGGGAAAGATGACTGTATACTGCTAGCTTCGCATGCTGACAAGGCATAAATATATGCTGGTTCTCCACATTGTGGTAATGCAGCTTGATCTTTCTTGAGTGTCTTCATTATTCATAGATTTGACTAATGTGTACCATAGTTAGACACTCTCAATGTCATGGAACTAAGCCCTCAGAAAAAAGTAAAAGTTTTTGTTCCTCTGGTATTTAATCACCGAGGGTGCACTCTGGTATTTTGAAGTTTTTCAGCAATGAATGCCCAAAAAAATAATCCTTTAGTCCCATTTTTTGAGGCGCCAGGACAGGGACAAGATCAGACTTACCTCAAGGAGGGAAACTGAAGGTCTCCAGCATCTACGTTTCTTCTCCCCACCTCAGCCCCACACAACGTGGCACGTGCTGCTGGCTGCATAAGGCTACGCTTGCCCAGCCTTTCCAGTTGCAAAGCAGCTGTGTCCAGCTCCAGCAGCCCACCAAGAAGTGCAAGCCACGTGCGTGATTATGAGGACCCTTGAGTCTGCAGGGACCGGCATGTGTGCGTGATGTTCAATGCTTTGGGTCTTCCCATTGACTTCAACAAGGGTTTCAAGTGCTGTGTGTGTTGTAACTGGTAACTCACATCCTCTCTTGCAGTTTGCAGCTATTAAAAACATGCAAAAATCTCCACTGACTGGAATAAATAAGGTGGTATGTTTGCTTGTATTTGATAAACCATTTATAATATAGTGCATGAAATTCAGGGTTCCCTAACACTTTTGGGTGCAATGGTGCTACTTTTTCCATTACAATGAATTAATGTAAACATTCAAACAAAGCAGCAACTCAGATGAGCCTCTCTTTGTAAAAAATAATTCAAGTTTGATTCGGACGGAACTGACATAATAAAGCATTTAGGAACTTTGGGGAAATCGGCCCTGTCTTTCTGTAGGATGAGCATATACATAACTGGATTGTACCACTGCGCTTTTTGTTAAAAGGAGGGTAATTTGGTGCATTGTTGAAGTCTCTTAAAGTATTCACGGAATAACCCTTCTGTCCTGACAGACGCGGATCTTATCCAGACATGCAGGCTCTGTTTGCACTTCTGCTGTCCTGGCTGCGGGAACCTGCCATCTCTGTGCCCCGCCGCCAGCCTGCTGCAGGGGATCGGGCTGCCCAGGGGTCCTGCCCGGTGCCCGCCCACGGGTCCACATCTGCGTAGCAGCGGTTCTCCAACTATGGCTTAGTCTGGGGATTTTTCGTTTGGTTTCGTACGGCTTTTGCTTCGCATTTCTAAGGCTGGTTCACGTGGAATCTTCTTGTTAGGTTGTATCAAGGAGTAAAAACCTCTTGTCCTAGCTCCCGGTGTCACACCAAAAAAAAGTACTTTCATATTGACATGGGTTGGCAAAAATGTGGTGCACATGGACTATTAGATCAGTTACCACTTATTGGCAAATCTGCTGAGAATAGACATATGGGTAAACATCTTTAATTAACCAGGTCTGATTGCACTCTATACTGAGGCTATATTTAATTTTTTTTCCCTCTGATAGCTTTAAAATGCCCTATAATATTTACCATTAGTTTTATTTTTTTTAACCTTGAATCCTTTTAAATATCTTTTCTTGTGTTTATTTTTAGTCCTCCTGTCACTCATTCATTATTCTAATGGCCTGCGTGTCTTTTCTCCTCAACTTACGGCTTTCATCTTTCCATTCCCTTGCCTTTATTTTTAAAGTCTTACCTGTTCTTAGCTAATGTTTAATATACTCAGAGCTTCCAAATGGTCTTTCTCCTTGCTTTGAGACATTGTACTGAGCATTGCAGTGTATGACCTGAAGCTCCATGTACTTCTATTGATTTCAGTTTAGTTTTGGTTTTGGGGGGTTTTTTTTGTTTTTTTTTCCTCTTTCCCATAGGGTTTTTTTGGCAGTCTCTCCTGTTAAATTCCCGGCCCCGATATCTTTCTAGAGGCTAGTCGCACTGTCTGTGAAAACCTCCACCTGCAAGCAATAAAGACGTGAGACGTGAAGAAATAAGCCCTTTTTTGGCAGTAGAGGGAAGCAGAAGTGGGTTGATCCAGAGCCATCTGGCAGGGCACGTCCTCCTTGCATCAAGCCATTTCTCAGCGGCAGCGGTTGCCCTACGAGGGAAGCTCCTTCTGGAGGATGCAGGGCAGTGGGTCTGCAGCACCGTTGCAGCACATGGAGTCTCCCGCGGATGAGGAGAGGGATGCCGTGGATGCCGGCCAGGCTCATGGGGTGCACGGCCCAGAGCCGGTGCTCGCCCTCAGAGTGGGAGCAGGGCTGGAGAGTGGGCTCTTTGTAGGCTGGGTCTTGGTCAAAACACCACCAAATGTGGTTACATCTCTGCCGTGGTATTTGAAATTAGCTGTCACTTTTAACATGGCTGGTTTCCTCAAGTTAACACACTGGGTTATTGCCAGAGGAGGGAACATAATCCCCTCCTTCTGTCTCAGGCTGGTGCTTTATTGTCTGAGTTACATTGCTTCTCTGAGAAGAGGACTGGTGCAGAAGGCAGTCCTCTCCTCAGGAAGTGTTCAGCTGGACGCTCTAGGAAAGCCTGGATATCGCCCCTGAATACCTGAAATCTGCAAAATACTCTCCTTCGGTAGACTTATATAGTATTTCCCCTATTTCTTTTCACACGTGAAGCAAGGAAAATCTGCAAGAAATGCTCACTGGGGTGTAGAAACGTCTGGTTGGAGAAGGTCCTTGTGATTGTATTGATGAAGCGAGTGGCATCCTACCTGCAAGTACTCTTCTACCTCAGGTTTATTTGAAACACAGCATGGGCATAAAACGAAATGGAGAGGAACATTTTAAAAAAGGCTTGGAGTTGGTCACAGCTATTTTTCTTTCTTTCCCAGATCCTTTCTTGTGGAAGTAATTTGTTTGGTTTGCTTGGTTTACTTGTCTTATTTTATTAAGCCTTATATCTTCATCTGTAATAGAGGCATCCTTCATTACTCCCTTTGCCTTACAAAGACAAAATACCATGGATGTCACTGACTTCCCATAATTATAGCTGATGGCTTTATTATCCAGATTTTTCTGAAGCATGCTGCCAGAAGCATCACTGCCTGTCTGAGCTATTGATATCCCGGCATGCTGATTGTTAGAAATAGTTTATGTCTGGATGGGGGAAAAATCCTTGTGATAAAGACACAGCCAACTGCTAGA
The DNA here is from genome assembly GCF_000699145.1 of Aptenodytes forsteri. Classification (NCBI taxonomy): domain Eukaryota; kingdom Metazoa; phylum Chordata; class Aves; order Sphenisciformes; family Spheniscidae; genus Aptenodytes; species Aptenodytes forsteri. Next base: position 6,993,662 of record NW_008795695.1, read on the forward strand.
AGTCATGGACAAGTTGTGCAGCAACCTAAATGATTTTTTCATGTTGTACTTAATGCTTAGTCTGTACAGTTTGGGGTTTGGGGGTGGTTTTGTGTGTGTGGGGGTGATCTCTGGGATATTTTTCTTAGGTAGAACATGGCTTAGGAAAGCGCAACCATGTTCTTAAGTGATGAAAGGGTACATGTAAAGCGAACAATGTGCTGACATACATATCAGAAGAAGGGTCGATCGTCTTGTAGAAGGAGACCGCTTTAATTTTATCCCCTCTCTCCCGAAACTGGTCCAGGCCCTGATCTGTGCAGTGGCTCTGTGGGGCTGGGCAGGGTGGCATGGTGGAGAAAGCACTAACGTGGCACTCAGAAGACCTGTGTGGCTTCTTCTCTCGGCTTTCTTACTGGCCTTCTGGATGGCATTGGGCAAGTCATTTCAATCTGTCAGCCTCAGTTTTCACCTCTAGCTTATGGGAGTACCAATGCTGACCACCTCTATAAGGAGTTTGGATGCTTCATCCCCAGGGAAGGTTGATTCTGGTCTCCCTTGTAGACAATAGCAGAGGACAGACGTTTGACTCCTCAGATCCCTGCAGAAGAAGGTTTATTCTTCAGCTGTGGCCAGTGAAGAGCCTTTGGTTGTGAAGAGTAATGAGAAAGTCACTTCCAATTCCAAAAACATATATTTGAAATGTTTCCAGTGTATAGGATTTCTGCAAACTTTTAAGTACGTGAGAAATTTGAAGAACCTGATTAATTACAGGATGTACTGACAAATGTTTATAAAGTCATTTTGTGCTTGAAGAATAGGTGTGAAACTGTGTGTGAAAGCACTGGTAATTTTGGAGAGGAGACAATGCATGGAGCTTTCTGCTTTGAATGTGGAACTGTGTGCGCTGCTTTCATTATACACGTTATTATATGTGAATCTTGTAAATACACTGATGAGAGTGATGGGAAGCTGCTTCATTATGTTGGAGGCTCACTCAAAATATTTTATTTCTTTCAGAGACTTGAAGATAGAAAATCTGTTGCTAGATGAAGACAACAATATCAAGCTTATTGGTATGAAACCAGTTTGGCAATTCCAGTATTTAAAATTGGTAGTTTTATAAAGAGAGTTTTTGAGGCTTCATAATCCTCCATGTGACAACTGCTAATGTTGCTGCAGAGAGGAGCTGAGAGAGTATAGATAGCAATCAAGCTGTTCCTGACAGCATCTTGTGAAAAAAATGTTCCAAATAATTCAGCTTTAACTGGGTATGGGAATAATCCTACATCTTTTACCAACAGCCTTCATATTCAAATCAGGAACTTTGTAAAGAATTAAGGAATTGACACCACAGAAGTAATTTATTATCTTGATAATTTCATATTTACTAAGGGTTGGATTCTGCCCCCATATGCATATGCTTCCACTGAAGTCAGTGGGAGTTGCACACATTTTTAGCAGCTGGCAAAATTTGGTCCTATATTTATATTCGTTAAATTTGCTTCCAGCCCCCAGTACAAAATTGGTTTAGAGGGCTGTTAAAAAATAAAGAAGATCAACGATAGAGTCTTGATTGTATTCGGGTATCAGTTGCACGCAGCGCGCGATTCATTCAAGTTGTGCAGACATTTTAGATTAATCATCAGTGGGTATAGTCTCTCACTGCCTTTGCATAACTCCCATTAATGTTAATGTGGGCATTGAAAAGAAAATATTCCCTTCATAAAATAAACCCCAAACATCTGTTTATATTTATCTCCGTGCCTACACTTTTGCCAACAGCAATGGTTGCAGACTTAAAAACTCAGCTTTCTTTCTTCAAAAGGTTTCATGATCTGAAAAGTGATGAGAAACACTTAACGTTCAGGTCAAATGGACACTCACTGTAACGTATAAAGCACGTGCATCTCCAAACAAACAGAAGGAGGATGGTTAATGAAATCTGAAATATTCAAAATTTACTTAGGGAATTCAGTCTTTGGAAATATTACCACGACTTTTAGTCATTACTCTGTAGCGAATCAACCGACTCTGGGAAAATAATAGCAAAAGAGAACTCTGCATTACCTCAGCTATGGGTCAAGAGGATACCGATATGTTACCATGAATCATTCATCAGTAATGATGGATACCACCCATTATCTTGATTTAGCAGATAAGTGAGACCAGATGGTTTGCAACAGTGCTATATGAACATCTGATAGATTTAAAGAATTTCTATAACTTTCCCGTTATTGGGTGTTTGATTACACAACAGTATGTGAACTTGACATCCAAACCTAGACCTAATCAGATGATACATGTACAATTAAAACTCGCATGCCAAAAAATGACTTCAGAACTGTTCCTGCAGTTTCATTTGCTTCGGTTGCAAAGAAAGGTCTCCTCGCAGTGGGTGGTGTGGGAAGAATAGAGAAAAGAGGCAGTTCGATCTTCCATGGCCTCGCTAGCGTTGAAATAAATTGTCCTCAGGTCTGCAGCCTGATGTTTTAAGCAAAGCAGATTGTACACAGTATGTATTTTAAAACAAAGCAATTAAATCCCACCGTCCAACTGGGTATGTTATTGAAAAACAAAGGTTGCTTTGTTAGTAATAATTTTGCTGTAAGTAAAAACAGATTTAATATCACAGTCAGCTCATGCCATATCTCGCTAGCGACGCTGGTCATCTCTGGTTGTTCACCCTGAAGAAGCAGTGCCTCCGTTCTTCATGCTCTGTCTGCTGCGCTTGTGGGGAAAGCTGGAGCAGGGGCTGCAGAAATCCGCCTCAGGTCCCTGCGCAACCTCTCCTCACCAACACCTCTTTTCCAGGTGGTAGCAAAAGTAGTGCTTGAGGTGCCGCACAGCTTTCCATTGCCACCAAGGTTTCCCAGGACAAGGAAAATTTTCCAGCACCCGTCTGTGGCTGGTGGAATAGACCAGATAATTTATAGACCAGATAATTTACTCATCTTCCTCCTCCCTGCCTGTTCCCTCACTCAGCTCATTCAGCGCTTACTACAATACTTTATGTAGTCTGTCTTTCTAGAAATGTGATGGATAGGTTGTGTCATCACATAGTCCTGCCCAGGAAGGTTCTTCAGGAGTGAAGAACATGTTTTGAGGAATTATGTGCTGCTTTTCATGCTTGGGCGAAGAGACTTTAAGCTACAAAACCAGCTCACATTAAGTGCTTTGGTGTGGGAGCTTGGTCTCCGTGTCTTGGGCAGCAGCAAAAACACTAGTACCTAATAAAAATGTTGCTCTTGTAATAACTGTGAAATGAAGAAAACCCACCATAAAGGAAAAAGAAAAGGTGAAATGAAGATTAAAAATGTACCAGGAAGTGATATGGAAAGTCCCTGTTTGTTCATGCATTTCAGTGAGAACTGAATCCCTTGAGTCCCTTTCTTCACCCAGCTGCTTAATGGCACCTTGCTTTGTTACTCTTTTTAGCTACGTGACAAGGTGGTTTATAATATGTTCTTAGATAGTATTATTAGAAAAATTCCCTTTGCTGTGTTAGGTGGACTTATTCTTAGCTGCCTGTTAAGTCTCAAATCTAAGAACATCAGGATTGCAAACGCTGGAAATAATTCACTTCTCTTCATCTAGCAGCCCATGGTGGTAGGTGTCTGATAAAGATGCCATGAAAAGCCACTCACGGGCCACGCGAAGTCCTTGGCGTCCTGCTCAGGGACCTATGGCACCAAAAGGACCCTGCCAATACGTAGCTGCTGAGCTCTGTGGAGCTCTGCTGGTCAAACTTGGCCACAAGCTTGGTGCTAAGGCTTCTGTTATTTAATAACTCTTTCCCTATTCCAACTGTCACAGCTTCAGAGATAGCCACGTATCCATAGCTTAATGTTGATTTTCTGGAGGCGTTAAAGAGTAGTAGTGTAATGCGATACTTCGATAGTACGAACAGTGGGGGTGGTGGAGTTTCCGTGTCATAATATTTACTTTGGAAAACCAAGTGTGGCCTTTGATCTGAATTCTGGAATTAGCTCGGCTTATTGAAAGGAAGCCCAAGACAGAGGCAGGAATGGCAGTGAAGTTATCAATGCTGGTGGTAATACCGTTCTTATCAAGATCAGCAGTGCATCCTTAATAAAAATCACACTGCGGTCACCATGGGCTGCCACAGTGTTAATAACAATATTCCCATTTCTTTTGCGATAAAATCCCTGTCCCCAATATGCATGTGTTTGTGCGCATTCTGCATTTCAACAGGCGCTAGGAAAAAAAGTATGCTAGCCTAGATTAAATGAATGAGCTGAAAAACGTAAGATGTTTATGGTTTAAGCAAATAAGATAATTAAAACCTCCACTAGAGTATACCTCCATTGATAATGATAAAAGGATGCTGATTTACACCATCGCAGAATGTAGTCCTTATATACTTTGATTGTAAAGCATTATATTACAGTCAAGTAATTTTGAGGTGGTATGACACAGTAGGGTAAAGACCATGAATAATACTGTGTGGAGATATTATTTCTAGGAGTTTTAAGAAGTATTTTACAGTTGACATAACTCATCTGGGGCTATAGCTAATAAATACGTTAATTAACTAAATGGATCCTCGGAAGTGTAAGCCCCAGGGATAGTACATATATAGCAGAGATGATTAAGCAGTGTCCAGAGACAATTGTTTTCCATCAGAGGCAAGGAAATTGTCTTGATCCTCCCTTCAGTTTTGACAATGTTCTCTAGCAAAACCCCTTTGAGCCTCTTTGGATGTTAATTATGGTGATTCTTGTCTCTCTTGTGCTTGTCTCGCTCTCAGAGATGCAGCCAGTTGAGTGGAAAGCACTGTGCAGTCATTTGGGCACTCCGGCTCACATAGTCATCTTTATAATTGCATTTTTTTTGTAAGCATTATTATTTTTTCGCCTGGTTTCGTAAGGGAGCAAGGCTTATGTGACCGCCCTGTCAGGGCGCTTCTAATACCTTGAGGAACTCCTGTCTGATTTCAGCCAAATTTAACGTGGGATAAAAGCTAAAGGACAGGCCATTACTTCAAGTCTTATGCAAATAAGTAGGCAGATAAGGGAGAGAGACCCAAATTAATGACTCTGTGGAGAGAGAGTATTGCATGGGCTCAGCAGTTGCCTGCTATATTTGGCCTACAAGATGTGATACTTTTAGCCCATCCAGGCAGGTGGGTAGCACACCCAGAAATATGCTGGTTTATGAGACACATGGATGCAAGACACAAGTCTACAGGAAGAGGATTCAGTGGTCTGCTTCTCCTGACTGCCTCATATATGTATAAGACGGTTTTCATTTTAAACACGCATACATTCTGGGAGTTTTTAAGATGACTGGATCAGAAAAAGAAAGGAACAAGACAGATGTCACTGTTCTTAATAGCAGTATTTTTGTTGCAGCTGTCATCAGTAACAAGTTATTAATAAATGGAAACATCTTTGCTTGTGACCTCCCTAGATCCGCTGCTCCTGGATATGTTGCCCTGCAGCAAAGGCCGTTCTCCCTGTCAGCTTTGCCCATGTCATCATCATCCTTGCAAGCTTGTCTTGCTTCTTCCCCTTATCACGTCAAGTTGTTTGACTTCGCTTTCAAGACCCTCTGCAACCTCTCCTCACCTTCCCATGTTGTCTCTCAGGCTGTGGTTTCATAATTGCTTTCTCCCAAGCCGAGCATGGGCTACCACTGGTCAGGGTGGGCTTGCACGTTGCCCCCAGCCGCTTCTGCCGCTGGTGCGACTCTGTCTTCCTTTTTTTCCTCGCTTAGTGCTTTAATTTTTAAGATCATTTCTTAAACCCAGCTTACCCTGCAGCTATACCAGCACTGGAGCAGACGAGGGAGATAGTGGGAACACCCTTCTTGGTGCCAGCCTGGGCTTGGGTTGGCTGAGAGCACTTGGGAAACGGCAGCGTCCTTCGGTGCGGAGAGGCTGCCTCTTGTCTCCGATCAGCTCATGGTGCCAGCCTTTGCCAGTCCCTTGCTATTATTGCCAGCGAAAGAGTGTCAGATACACTCAGGGGCCAGAAATACAATAATTCAAGGCAGAAGTCGGGGAGGGGGGAGCCAAATCAACACATTCCCCTTCTTGCTCCAAGATCTCCCTGTGTTATTTCAGAGCTGAAATGCTGACTCTGCAACCCTGTGCGTTTGTGCATCGCCACAGTAGTCCCGGAAAGCAACCCCCCCCCCCCCCCCCCCCCCCCGGCTCCTTTTCACAATTTT
>NW_008795695.1:7000250-7007217 GCF_000699145.1 Aptenodytes forsteri
AAGAACCCCCCCCCCCCGCCTACATCTGATGGCTCATTTACACGATTTAGAGGAAAATGTTGAAGAAGTCCCACTTAAACTTGGCCTCTATGTAACATACTGCAGCAGTATGGAATCCACGACAGCCCGAGGTGGCTTTCTGCCCCATGCACATCACATAGTGCCTGGGACAAGCTCAACTCTGGTTGTTGACATCCAGTTCCTGGTGAAATGTATTTGCTTTGTGTATGAAATTGATGATTGTGCATGTTCTAAAGCTTTTTTATTGTTTGCAGAAATCTCTGGTTATTTAGCACCTCAGAGAAACAAATTATATAAAATTTTTGCATGTGGATGATTTTTTTCTTAGGCAGTTCATTGCTTAGCTTTTGGAAAAAAGTGAGCTTTTTTTCCCTTGTGTTCTAGGGCGGTTTTACTGTATCTGTCTCTTTCATAACTCTATCTCTGTGCCTTTCACAGACTTTGGATTGAGCAACTGTGCAGGCATCTTGGGTTATTCTGATCCATTCAGCACCCAGTGTGGGAGCCCAGCATATGCAGCCCCTGAACTTCTGGCAAGGAAAAAATACGGGCCCAAAATAGACGTTTGGTCCATGTGAGTTACTTCTCTAGTTTATAATTGTTATTACTGTCATTACCCATTGCTCAAATGAGAAACATTATTCATGTATTTGGCTACCCTGAGCAAGAAAATCTGTTTAGTTAGCATGACTCTCTGGACTAAATTGCACAGATATTTTGTTCTGAAATAGAACATAGATCTTTTACATACCTGTATATAGATTGCTAGAATGTATAGCATAGAGAGATTGCGGTAAAGCACAGCTGTTGATCAGTGATGTTCAGACATAGTAGAAGACATGGCTCTGGCACAAGAGGGCCAACAGCTTTTTTTGTTTTTCCCAAAGGATCCTCAAGCATTCACGTGGGCTCCGTGCACTATCCACAGTCAAGTCTGACAGGAAATGTGATATCGAGTCAGGTCATCGCTTTAAAAGCACGGTTGTTAAAGGGGAAATAAAAATGGCCAGAAAACTTGTGAGCCTTTGTGAGCTTACTAGTGTTCAGGCAAAAGAACAGACAGAGGTAGAGGAAGCTACAAAGATGTTTCGGAGTCAATGAATTTGCCTGCAGTACTGTTGTAGACCGTGCAACTCCCACTACCCTCCTGCTGGCCGTGGACATAGCGTCTGTTATCCTTGTCAATCCTGGAGAGGAATTAGATAAAATTAGTTGAGTTTTAGCTTTTGGTTTAGTATTGATAGATTTTCCCTCACCAAGTGGGGATAATAACATTTGTATAAATTTCAATGGAATAACAGAATTATGGTAATTCCCAAGTTGAAGTATTTAGAATGCTTGGAAAATGTAATGTACTGTATAAGTACTACTACTGCTAAGAAAGATTGGCCATAGTTTATATATGAGACTAGGACCTGGCTCAAATTCATCTCTCAGTTTGACCCAGTGGGTCCCCTGTTGCACCTCAGGGCTCTTTAGAACTTCCTCTGCTGAAACCTAATTTGCAGTCTGTCCTCCAAGGAGACCCACAGCTTAATCATTGCATGACGACGGAATTTCTCACTCCAGCAGTGGGCTATCCGTCCACATCAAGGGTGAGAGTACCAGCCCTGAAGAACGCAGGCAAACAGAGCACAGTCATTCTTGTAAACCATTTAAACTTGTGCAGTAATAATGTCCTGCTCTTTTTGTTAATAAAAAAACAGAAAATATGGTTAACTGCTACCCTTCCTTATAGCTGAACAAATGGTGTCTGTGATCACGGTTCGTGATAGAACACTGGTTTAGTTTCTTTCTGTTCACATACATGTATTCAGCAGGCTGGGGAAACAAATTCCCAAAAGGGAGGAATTCCACTCAAATTGAATTTAAAGCCCTTTTAAGAGGAAAAAGAGCAAGAGTGCCCAACCCACTTTTCATGGCTGACTTTGCTGGGCATAAATAAGCAGTAAGTTTTCTGCTCTGAAAAATGTAATTGTTCACACCTGATCTTTGGGTTGCACCAGAGGCTGTGGAGGTCAGTGGAAACCTTTGGGCACTGAACCAAGACCTGTGATGTCCCCGTTGGTGCGGGCAGTCATTCCACACCCAGGGCAGCACCGGGACAAGGCCCCTGAAAGCAGCCTGTTTATGCAGCCTGAGGAGAGACTGAATTGTGGCGTGGCATTTAGCCAAGGAGTTGCCTAAGAGCTGGGCTCAGTTCTGTGACTCCCAGCTTATGTCCTGCACATTGTGTAACCCTCCATGAGCAAACCTCTGGGAATTCTTGCCCAAATCATTGTGTGCAACAGAAGAGAACGCTTTGTTTTGGTCTTTTTTAATAGTTGTCAGACATTAAAGATGAAGTACAGTCACTAAAACTTAAGCCTATGTTTTTCCTTGTTCGTGATGATTTTGGTTTCTTTTTCTCTGTGTTTTCTTTTAGTGGGGTGAACATGTACGCAATGTTGACTGGAACATTACCTTTTACCGTGGAGCCATTCAGCTTGAGAGCTTTATACCAGAAAATGGTGGACAAAGAAATGAACCCTTTTCCCACCCAGCTCTCTGCAGGTAATCAGGGGGGTGTGCTGGGACCTGTTCAGATCCAGTCGGTCAGAACCATTGCATTGAATTCTGGATTGTGAGTCATGCTGCCGACATGACACGCTAATTGTGAAAAATACTCTTTTTCATTTTGACCTCCAAAAGATCTGCGGGAGTTGCTGTAGTAGAACTCCTTTTGCTTTGACTTCTGTATGTAAGCTGGAGAAGTGCCAAGTTGTGCTGAATATGAGAGGAACAAATCTGTGAAAATCTGTGAAATTGCTTCTGTAGAGTAGTTGGTCAGTTTTGCACATTCAGAAGATTTTAGCTTAGGGTATGAATGCATGAACAAATTATTTTGGAATAATAAATTCCTGGGCATTATCATGACTAGGGTTGAGTGATAAGCTACCTTGAATGACCTCACATTTATTATGGAATAATGGCATGCACACAGAAAGTTATTTTGGGACAGTGGCCTGTGATAACCTTTGTTTGATCACAAAATGCAAAATTGTGATGTATTAGTATTAGAAATATTAATTCCTGCACTGTCACTAAGCAACAGAATAATTTTTCAGCTTGTAGCAAGACCGTTGTCAGCATTTGGAACAAACTCTGTTTTGTCGTTGGGTTTTATTTTTGTATGCTAAATTTGTTGTTCATGGAGAGCTTCTGTTCTCCTTATCTGGCAGCCTGTTTACAAGGGACATTCAATAAAGTTAAAAGATTGCAAATAGAAAAAGGGTAACAGAGCATACATTTTCACTCAGTACACTAAGGGTGGCAACCATTGTCATGGGGGAGAAGAGAAAGCCCTTGGAAGTTTTGTCACAAGATGAATTCTCCAAGTACAGATTTACCTGCATACGGAAGAAGTGGGTAGTTAAGGGTTATCAGCGCATCAAGCGGAGTATGTTGTTCCTTGTTCACTCAGCACCTGTATGAAGTACACTTTTCCTGCCAGCAGTTCATATTGCTGGTGTGTTGTAAAGTGATAGGTTTACAAGTGAGCTGGGATGCTGCAAGTCTTGCCATCTACTTGATGCAATTAGAGTGTTTGGTATTCCATTCTTGAGACTTCCCATTAGGATTCAGTTGCACAAAATGACTATTTTAATGTTCTAGCACATGCTCTAAAGCCCCACTGAGTAAATTAAAAGGAAGATTATACCAACTGCTTCGTGCTGTACTAATCTAGATGCCAAATCCTGCATCAATTGCAAAGTTACTCTTGAGTTCAGGGACTTGCATGTCATAGTAAACATATTCCAAGTTTGGCAAAAAATTTACCAAACTTCTCTCCCAGAGTGAGACTTTTACCAATAAAGAGCAGTTATATGATGCATTCTAGCATCAAACTCTAGCATCCAGTTTGATCTGCTTTGTAACACAAGCCTTTAAGGGGTTTGGTTTGCCTGCACTGAGCTGAAGTAGCTGTGTTGGCAAGGCTGTACTGCAGCTTACCCAGAAGACGCATCCCAGAGGACACCATCCCGTGCCACAGTGTCCTGTGCTGCCACTGCCCAGGGCACCTGCACTAGTAAGGAGACAAGTAGACAAGGCATGCTCACGAGAGCGTAGGAGGAGAACCACAGCTCTGCTGTGGGAGAAGGTGGAAAAAAGCCCCCAGGGTCCTGTCCATCTGACCTGGAGAAAACTGTGCCGCAGCCATCACTTCCACCTCTTGCTAGCCATTGACTTAATTCAGGACTCATTTGGCATTGTCTCACTTGACTGTATCTATCTCCTCTACAAAATCATTCCGATCTTGGTTCTCCCAGAATTAGGTTTCTTTATCTTCGTGCAGGGAATTGTAGAGGATGTAGTTAACTCTTCACTATCTTGTAGCTGATAAACTGAATCTAGCCTTGATAATTTGAGTAATAAAAACCAGACCTAGTTAAAACAGAGTTTATTTTCAGCTCAGATACGCACTTCTTGTGAGTCTTTATGCAAATCACTTGATTTCATTGCTCCTAACCATGTAAGAAGCACATGACTTAAAAATATCAGAAAAGTACTTTGAGGGGGTTTGCAAGAGAATCCTGAGGGATGGTTGAATATCACTGAAAGTTGAAGGTTCAGTATCTGAAAACAGAACGAAGCCCATTAATTTTACTGTACTCTTTTAATTTGGCTAAAACCTCCTACAACTGATTGTAGCTTGGATGGAAGCCAGGAGATAATTTGTCCTTATAATGTCAAAGAGAGTCCAATTCTCCATGTCTTTCCTCCCAGCTCTGCACCCCTCCCCTCCACTCACCCCCAGTCCATCTCCTCCTGCTTTAAACACAGATTGAGCGGTTTGCCTCTGACCTGACTCCAGTCTCTTGTCCTCACACAAAAATTAAGTTTTGACTAACCTGCTCGGAAACTTCAAACAAGCTCTGAAACAAAAGGCACTTTTTCTCCTCTCCTTTATGACTCTATAAATCATTGTGACTATAAATCATTGTTTATTTTACTTACTAATGCCTTATCAGGTTTTCCTTTTTCTCAAGGACATTAGAGCATACCGTAAGGAAAACATTCCTTTTTAGCATACTCTTGGTCAGGCTACACACCTGTAGTAACTCAACTACCGTGTTAAGTCATAAAGCATATGACATAGCTGTTGTTTTTCTTGATTTCTTCACAGCGGCCATAAACTTTCTACGATCTCTACTAGAGCCAGATCCTGCAAAGAGACCAAACATCCAGCAGGCGCTTGCAAATCGATGGCTTAATGAGAATTACCCTGGGAGAGCACCACCTAATGTCACATATCCAAACAGGTACTATGCGAAAGAGTGGAGAAAGCCTGCCAGGGTGTATATACATTAAAACATAAATGACTCTGGCGTTGCAGTTTCATTCCTTGTGTGACAGCGTCCCACTGCATTTTCTGGGATTGCTTTTGTGACTCTGTCCTAAAAGTTGTTAGGATTGGCCATTGAATATGTATTGCTTAAAATGGTCAAAAACGATACCTTAAATTAGAAGCTGGCATGTGATGCGTTATTTGCAGGGTGGTCTGGGGTGCAGATCATATGATTAATTGGCTCCAGACCTTGGAATGGATATGAGTGACAGGTAGTTCATCAGTTCTGATCTTCTCCTTGTTTGTTGGTAAAAGCCAAGCTACTCTTCCAGTAGAGGCTATGCTTGTTTGTGATACATACGTGAGGTTTTGTGGATTAGGTAAACATGCAAACCGTGGTGAGAAAGGTCAGAGTTAAATGATCGTGCTTTGTTGGTTGTTGATCTTGAATACCTGTGCAATGCTGAATGCATGACTAAATGCAGAGAACAAATCTCATGGCCAGTCAAACATCCATCTAGGGAAAAAGAAAAAGGAAGATACTTGTGGTCCACTTCGGTTAGAAATAACCTTGCTTGACTTTAAACATCTGCAGTGTAGAGTTGACACATGAGCCAGCCAGCCTGGGCTCTCGTTACAGTCAATGGAGAGAAATAAGGGCACTTTTTACAGGATGATTCATCTGACTTCTTTTTGATTCTGCAATAGGATGACTTTGTGCCCAGAAGATCCAAGTTCCTCTGCAGTGACTGTAAATGGAGCCTCAGGCAACTCACTTAGAAATATATGTGTATATTTGAGCAGATAAAACCTCCTTCCTGTATCAAAGCCCTCCAGCTGTGTCTCATACACAATCTAGTACCTGCAGAGGATTCACTGTAGGAGTTACTAGCTTGCAGGCCAAGATCCTAAGTTACACTGAGGCAAAGACAGCAACTTAAAGCCTAATTTTGGTGCATAAAATTTGATAGTGCCCCAAAATTTCTGTCCTAACTTGCTAAGAGGAGAGTCCCTAAGTGAAGATCCTAACTTCCCCCCTACAGTTTACTCAGTTGCCAGACACCAGATGTAGCATGTGCCTAGGGGCGTGATGACTTACTTTTGTGTGAATGTCTGAACCACTGTCCTCCACCCAAAAATGATTTGGTGTTCACCAGCCAGGCCATCTTTTTGTGTCAGTGCCCTGAAGGACTTGGTCCCATAGGCATGCTCGAGCCATGCTTACAGCCAGCTTTCACCATTCAGCCCAGGTCACAGCTTTGCTGGTAAGAGTGCCTCCCACCCGTTTTCCCCTCTGCTCCACTGCTAGCCAGATGAACAGGGTATGTTATTTAAACTAGAGGTGCTGGGGAGGGGAACCTCAATCCATCCCATTGGTCCCATAGGCATGCTCGAGCCATGCTTACAGCCAGCTTTCACCATTCAGCCCAGGTCACAGCTTTGCTGGTAAGAGTGCCTCCCACCCGTTTTCCCCTCTGCTCCACTGCTAGCCAGATGAACAGGGTATGTTATTTAAACTAGAGGTGCTGGGGAGGGGAACCTCAATCCATCCCAATCCTACCAGTTTGATGCCAGGGCCAGCAACAGATGCCCAGAGCCTGGAGAAGGAACACAGGT
>NW_008795695.1:7010715-7029905 GCF_000699145.1 Aptenodytes forsteri
AGGGGGCTTATAAAAAAAGATGGTGGCAGACTTTCTAGCAGGGCCTGTTGTGACAGGACAAGGGGGAATGGCTTTAAACTAAAGGGGGGTAGATTTAGACTAGATCTAAGGAAGAAATTTTTTACGCTGTGGGTGGTGAAACACTGACACAAGTTGCCCAGAGAGACGGTGGATGCCCCATCCCTGGAAACATTCAAGGTCAGGTTGGACGGGGCCCTGAGCAACCTGATCTAGTTGAAGATGTCCCTGCCCACAGCAGGGGGGTTGGACTAGATGACCTTTAGAGGTCCCTTCCAACCCAAACTATTCTATGATTCTATGATTCTATGTTTCAGAGCCGTGGGTCCAACCCCTGTGGGGCTGAGAGGCACCTGCAGCACCCTGCAGAAGCAGGTGACGAGTGTTGCCTCCGCTTGCTCATGCTGAGACCTAGGCACAGGAAATCAGTTTGAGCCCTGAATCTCGAGACAGCCTTTAGGAATTTTTGGAGACCTTTCCCTTTGATGTTGCTGTTGGCTGGCTTATGGGTTGCAGCCCGCACAGTCCTCGCTCCTACCCTTTTCCCTCTGCATTGACAGGCAACGGAGGTACCCTAATTTAGCAGCAGGCATTTCCCTTCCAGACGTAATGTCTTAACTTTCAAGTACTGCATCGTGGAGAATCACCATGACTATGCCTTTCTTTGACCTGAGGAGAATAACAGGTCTCCTGCTCTCAAAATATGGTTGGATAGATGTTGAGCAGCTTGGATGCCTGGAGGCATCACTAGAGCCATCCACTGAAACGGGGAGGGCAAATGTGAGGCCAGCTGCCTGCAGTCCCCAGACCTACATGGACAGAATATAAAGATGGCCCCTATGAACAATTGTTTCGCAAGGAATAAGAATGAGAACAGGCAGACCCATTATCTCAACGTTACTGCCCCAAATTTAAGGGCAGTTGAGTTAATTTGCGTAGTATGCTGTCCAACAAAAGGAAATCTGAGTTTCCATGGTGCATTGGACAGTACTGAAGTATGGTACATATGAACGTTGTGTGGTAAAGGAAGGGAAAGCAACTGTAAACTGAATGAGTCATTAAGCTAATGAAATCACTGTCATAATGAGTCTAATCAATCTACTAAACGTGGCATCTGTTAAGTGAAGGTAAATGTAACTGAGCTGTATGGGTAATTTAATTCTTTTGCTGGGTGCGTCTTATCTGCAGAAAAGAGGAAAAAAGAAAGAAATATGGCTTGAATGTGCTTTCACAATTCTTTTGCATTTGTAGGTACATTTTCATGCCTCTATTTTTGAATTCTTCGCTTGCAGTGGTCAGGCTTTAGTCAGGTTGTGGTGGAAGCGTCCCTTCTAGAGTCTGCTCATTGGTGCAGTTAGGTAGGTGACTTACAGAAGAGGCCGGCCTCTATTAGACAGAATAGCTGTGCAATGCTCTTTATTTATGGAGTGCCCATTAATCATTCCCTCCTAAAGGCAAGCAAATCAAATGGAAGAACAGAAGAAAATGCAGTGCCGAACTATAGTGAGGGCATATATTTGCTCATGCGTATATGTGTATATGATTATGATAATCCTTTCCTATTATAAGCACTTTTAAAGGGAACATCAATGTGGAATGCAATGCTTTGCCATGGAAAAAAATCAGTTACTTTTTTTCTTTCTTTCTCATTGCACTGCTTTTCTCATCATTTGGTCTGAAAACAAGAGAAAAGTAGATACTTCTTCTATCCAAACCCAGGTTTTATGTGAAGCTGTAAAGGATAAAAGCCATACAGATTCGTTCTTTCACTTCATTTTTTGGACAGTATTTCTTTAGTTTAATTAGTTTATGCCCCAAGCTTGACCTACCTAAATTTTGTCATACTGGAGCCTTACAGGGAAAATATTCTATAAAGTCTGTAATATTTAAAGACATGGCTAGACTCCTTTTGAGCTTGCCTCAGAAAGTACCACTAGAGTCAGCTTCAACAGTTTCTCCAAGTTTTTGTTAGTGTGTAGATGTGGGTAATATGTGTCAAAATAGTTCTGAAAAATCCGCTACTGAATTTGCAAGGAATCACTTCCTCTCTTAATCATACTTTTTATAACACAAGCAAGAAGCTGTGTTATGTTCTTGCAGCGCTCTTCCACCATTTTGCGGGTAACACCCGTTGTTCCCAAGACAGGAACATAGTAGGAAAGGGGAGAGCATGGAGATAAGGTGGAAGAACGGCAGAAACTGCATTTTCAGGAGAATATTCTCCCAGGCTTTTTATAAGCTTGCTTTTATTAAAGAAATTCCCCGAAGGCAAGCAAAAATTTCCCAAAATTGCTTGAATTTCTTTTGCTGTCCAGATGCTTTAACGTGCAATGGCCAAGGTAAGTTTTGCTTTTGAACTTAAAAAAAAAATAACCCCAAGCATTCGTTAGCTGCAGAACGAATGTTAATAAGCATGCCGAATAAAGGCAAAGAGTTACTTGAGATTTTCCAGATGATGTTTTACATCTTGTCTAAGTCCTCTACGTCAGACCCAGACTGCTGTCCGGCCATTCCTCGCATCACAGGTGCACAGGACAGGGGGACAGCAGAGCAGGAGTGGGAAGGGTGGAGAATGGTCCTTTTGAAGGGGGAAGGCAGGCTGTAAAAAAAGCCCACAACCTAAGCTCCCCTAAGTTGCCTTAGCCAGATATTAGGCTTGATGTGAGGAGCAAGGAATATCCTTTAGAAACCAAATGAAACCCAGCGTTTCTTTGGAGATGGATGGGCGTTGACGAGCACATCGGGGAAGCTGTCCAGCGCACTTAGAGGTCTAAATAGGAGCAGAGTTCTTTGGAAAATCTGTTTTGAACTTAGACTGAGAAGATGCTCTGTCGTTTCCACAAGGCTGCTGTACTCCATTTCTCGCCTTGGCTGAGTCTGTTACAGACTTTACAAGAGAGCACATACATAAACATGTGTTGTACTTGTGCTTTTAAGTGACATGAGTATAGCAGTAGTTTTACCAGTTTGAGTGCTGCTGTAATAACCCTCCCTGTACGTCCCCTTTCTCTGGAGTGAAATTCTCTAGCTACTTAGTGCATTAACATCGTCCAACAGGTAAGGGGTGAAGCTGAACGCTGTGGTGTTTGGTTACAAGAAAAGGGTCATTTCAGAAAGCAAATGTAGCTACGTGAGCTGGATTTTACCTCTTTTCCTTCAAAACCAGCCGGATGATCTTGATGGTCTTTACCAGTCAGATGTAGGGTAACAAACAGCAGTGTCCTGAGCATCACGGTGCCATCTCAGGTCAGGGTAGGACATGAGGTCCTCTGATTTGGTGAGAAGAGTGCTGTTTGTTCAGCTACCACGGCTTCCCGCGGTGCCCGCGATTCCCGAATAGTCTGTCCTTGTACCTGCTCACGAGAGAAGAGAGTGAATCACACCCACGTTACTGAGCCTTTCAGGCCTCTTCTTTACGCTCTGCCACATCCCCCGTGGCTGGCAAGGCTCTGTCGCTGGGAGGACGGGACGAATGGCATGCTCTGCTTCTCTCTGTGCAGGATTCACCTTGAGGACCTCAGCCAAAGCGTGCTGCTCCATATGACCGAGAAGCTCGGCTACAAGAACAGCGACGTCATCAACACTGTGCTCTCAAACAGGGCAAGTCACACGCTTGCCATCTACTTTCTACTTAATAAGAAGCTGGAGCGCTACTTGGCAAGCCTTAGGGTGAGTACTGCTTGGTGCCGATTCTTTGGACAAGCGGGTGAGGAGGGTAAAAAAGTGCTTGCTGGCATTTGATCTCAAGGCTTTACCTGAGGTTTGTTTTTTCTAATTTTGTAGCAGTAACCATGAAGGGGAAGTATTCCTCGCGAACTAATAACATTATTTCAGATAAGAATTCCCCAGGTTGCGAAGATAATTGCTGATAGGCTTTACGTCTCACAAGTCCATGTTTTCATAGGAGATCCCCTCTGGCTAGGCAGTTACCCTATAGAAAGCAAACTGTTGCCATGCAGAGCCTTACTTGTGACTTGTGGCATACTGTATCCGTATGTTGAGATAATTCTGCCGCTTGAAATATCAATAACACAATGTAATTTGATTCAGGAAATCATGAGGAAGCTTAACAGCTATTAAGATTTTTTTTAGTTTTTAAGTGAAAACTTAGCTGAAAGTTTTACATGAGAAATAACATGAATATAAAGTCTCCTAATCTCCTGCTGGCCTTCCTGGCCCCTGAGTATGGCTTGGGGGTCAGAAACCCTGCTGACGGGTTTGCACAGCAGCTTTCTCTAGGGCAGGAGTCTGCTGCCACATGTCACCCTTCCTTGTACATCTGGGGGGAGCTGAGCTCGCTAGCCACGTTTTGCATGGTACTTGCTGAAGCGCTAGGATGAACACAGCGCACAAAGACAAGCTGCACGCTTTCTTCCCTTGGCCTCTCCACATAGCTGCCTGTGGGTCTGGTGAGGAGTCTTGACTAGTTGAGGGTCCGTAGGCTCCTACGTGATGCCATCAATGATATTTAAAATGTAATGGACCAAATTCACCATCTCTGTAAGTTGATGCACCTCCACTGAATGCCAAGTGTGCATACAGTTCATTAAGCAGTAATTGAATGTTATCTAATTGTCTTACATACTTTACTTTTCTGTGCTTCTCTCTCCACAGAAGTCTGAAGGCCAGGACAATATTTGCCACAAGAACCAACTATACCAGATAGAAAAATACAAGGCAAACAAAGACTCCTATGAGGTAAAGCTCATTAAAGCTTGTTAAGGTACTTTGAAAGCAGACTGAATTTGAGGATCCCTGGTGATTGTGATTAAGGCAATGGGTTTCTGGACCTATGGAGAAAAAAAAGACCTGTGGGCGTGCCTGTGCAGGACAAATAATTCCCTCAATTTGTTTTCAAAGAAACAAATAGCAACCCCCTAGGGTGGAAGTGTAAAGATGACTTTCAGCTTTTATGAAGAAAATAAAAGTTTTAAATGCTCTGTTTAGCAAAATAATACAAACTTCTTCAGGGGGCTCCGTAGTTTCATTCTGGGGTGCAAGTTGCTGGTGTTGTAAGAAGACCGTAACTGTGTTGCCTTGAGTCTCAAGACCTTGGTGGTGTAGGGCAGAGAGCTGAGTGACAGCCAGGGTGATCCTCCCTGGTCACCTGGTGTTCCTGGTGTCCTGGGCCAACCCTGGCTTGACTACCAGAAACGGTGAACTGATTAGCACAAAACTACTAGCCCAGGTTAGTATTTTTTGCTTCTTAGCAGAAGTGATGCAAAACTAGCCCACTGCATCATGAGGGATTGCCCTTGGCCAGAGAAAAGATTTAACCAGGTTACCTTTTGCTCTCTCGGTCTCCAGTCTTTTTGCCTGCAAATAGAGAAGGTAGCTTGTATTAAAAGAATACGTGTCAGACAATAAGAGTCTTCTCATGGCTGGATTTTTCTTTCCTGGCTGATTCTTTGCCAAGCACTAAAATTACAAGAGTAATACGAGCTATACAAGTCTCACCTACCAACACAAAGAGCGGTATTCTCAAAGAGTGTACCTATTTCAAAAGCTACTCTTCAGCACCAGATTGATGATCTAATTGCAGGGGCAGGTTTGTATCATGGCTGGTTTTGTTTATTTTAAAGACTGCTTGCAAGACAAGCTGAACTGCAAGCCAGATGGAAATATCAGGGCAACGTACTTATCATTCTTTTCTTACATAAATCAAAACCCACCTTACTTAAAATGTATCAGCAGCGGGTAGACTCAATGAATATAATATTTCAAAATGCTCTTTGACAGCTTACTTCAAGCTGTTGCAGGGCAACCTTCCCCTGGAAACACAGGCAGGTACCTGGAGGTGAACGCTGCAGGTGTTGCATGGTGCGTCCTGACGCTCTCCAGGCCAGCTTCTTCCAGCTGCTGGTGTCACTTCTGTGTGCAGTGACGGAGAGCCACGGGCGTGCTCTGCCTGCCATCCAGGCATTAGCTTACAGCTTCTGCATACCTACCCTGCGCAGGGGAGTCTGCAGCAAGGCCTGCCTGTGCACCCGCGCGTAGCTGAGAGAGAAATGTGTGGTCTGGTTTGGCGGTGGTCCTGAAATCCCGGCGCCCCTAGAAGGGAACTTGTGTTTGACTTCCGTAAGGATAATTGGAAACTGACGGTAGTGCCACTGTATGACCCCAGTTTGGTTTGTAGGCGTGCTTAGAGATAAAGGCTCCCTCCAAAGCCTCTCCTGCACTCGGAGTTAGTCCCAGTGTAGCTATTTAGAGGATGAGGGGGTGTCATTTCTTTCTTGAAATAGTTACCTTGATGCAATCACAGTGCAGACCCCGTGATAATAATACAGTATATTCTCTTTCTGCATGGGCATAGCTGAGTATAAAGCACGTTTTATATCGCTTTAGCTGTATTTACACAAGGGGATTGTGTTACCCTTACCGTACCAGGACAGTTAACAGCAGCACAGGTGGGTGAATACAGACCCTGGGATGCCACTGTCGTTTGTAATTATGGCAGACATCCCTCCTCAAATGCCTTCATGTGGATGGGAACACAGCCCTGGTAGCGTCTACCTCGTGCCACTGGGATCAGTGGGTGCCACCGGGACTCAGGGGTAGGGATTTTGTAAGCTCAGGCAGGTTCATGAGCTGCAGATAGAGTCTCCTTATCACCCCTCATTTCCAGAGGGGAACTGGGAGGCAATGGTCCCTAGGCAGACACTGCACGGAGAGCGTAGCTGTGCGTTGCCATGGGAATAGCAGGGAGAGAGCTGGTCAGCTTCAGCTTCAGCAGCTGACCGAATTCCTTCCACCTCACTCCAGCGATGTGAAATAAGGACTTTGCCTCGGGCGGGGGGCTGCCTGCCAGCAGGCAGCAGGGCGCCCCGGCAGCGGTCATGCCCAGCCCCTCTTCTCCATTAGGTTTTCTAACCTGGGGTGGTGGGAGGGTGCTGAGAGCTGCTGTCGGTGCTAAGTAACCAGGCTGTTTGGCAGACTGATTTCATTTTAGTGCTCAGGGCAGATGGGCAGCACAGGGAGGAGGGAGGGAGGCAGCAGCCTGTCTCTCTCTCTCCATCTCTCTCTTTTTGTTGGAGAAGCCTCAGGTGACAAGCGGTTGTCCCTGCAGCACATCCAGGGGACCAGCGCTGGGGATACTTGCCTCCCGCAGGGTAGCCAGTGGGCTCAGACTCGGGGAATTTGCAATTTTTAAGAACTTGTGTCGTTGTCCTATCACTATTTTAGACATGGCCAAGGCAAATACCCTTTATCTTCCTTTCAAATCCGTTGCTGGGACTAAGAGTAGGTTTTCGGGTCGAGGTCAGGACAGGAAATAGCAGAGGATGATGTAATGCCAAGCCTATTCAAGTATAACATACCGGTACAACTCCTGCATTGTGCGACAGCATGCCATTACATGGCTGTGCACGGTACAGTGAAGAGCGAACTTTTATAACTCCCCTGAAGGAAATCTTCCTTTCCTTTCAAAATATAATAGCATGTGGCACCTTGGGAGTTTAGGATTTTGGTCGTTTCCCCTTCAACAACCATCATCTAAGAGAAACAATCTTAGTAAATTTTAAAAATACTTAAAAGACTAGTTGCAATGTTCATCGAGGGTAAAGTAATTCATTGCTAACACCGGATACGTGAATTTTCTTTTTTGGGGGAGGCTTTAATTGTACAGTATGACTGTGTTGCTGCTGCTTAGAAAACATTACAGCAGTGTGAAGGCAAAGTCAGGAGCACTTGGCAGCTTAGGAGCTGCGGCTTGGCTCTTGTACCATTAGGCTAAAAATATTGGAGCATTGAAACGTCCTGCATTCTGACAGATGCTGCAGCAACCGACATGCAAATTCTTTCCTCACCTATCCAAAATAGCAGAAAGCCGCTAACAATCTTGATCAGCTCCTTTAGGCTTAATATAGTTACTACTTGGTCTCATCCTCACAAGTACCTTTAAAAAAAGTTACTCGGTAGAGCCCAGTCTCTGCTGAACTTGGCAGCAGAGTTTCAGAGCCTTGAGAGGAAAAACAGTGTGGTGGGCTCAAAATTAACTGTACAGCTCCCACTGACTCTATTGTCGCTGGGCGTTATTCACACGTGTTATTATTGTTATTGCTATTGTTGTTATTACTGTTGTTATTACTTCATCCTTGTCAGTGGTGACTGTGCTCGCCAAGATAGTGCCTTGATCAGATGTCGTGTTGTTCCAAGCACAGCACAGGCAGGGAGGAATAAATGCTCGGTGCCAGAGGTGTTTACAGCCTCTATAGGCAAGGGGAAAGGCATCAGGTGGACAAAGAGGTACCACGTAAGCAAAGTGATGATGGCTCCATAATGCATTGGTTTGTTTCTGAGGAAGGGTTAGTCAGCTTTAGGTAGCTAAAGGGAAAGAAATTGGAAGGGATAAGGGTAGATGGAGAGAAGGCTGGGGACAAAAAACAGGTGTGCAAAGGGAGACTGAGGTGAAGATGGTGAGGAGCTCAGAGAGGGTCTCTGGTTCTCGCTCTCCCGAGTCACCTAACCACTTGTGTCATAAAACTAAAAAGCCTAGTTCATGATTCACTGAAGCTCTTCCTTCCGACTCCGTAACTTCTGAAAATTCAAAGGTTAATGAGCCCAGTGGTGCCCAGACACTGTCTGTGCAGGGGACTGGACTCTGTCTGAGCTGGGAATCATCAAAATGGGTGCTGTCCGATTATTTTACTCTTAGGTCTCTTAATATGTTTCCAGAGCTGTTTAGTGGCCCAAGGGAACCCAAGCTGTCTTCTGCGTCTTTCTTTCCCTCTGTCACATGTATGCACGTTACTTTGCATTTGAGGGTTTCGATAGACTTCATGTCAATGAACTTTCAAAAGAAAATCCCCAAGAGAGCCAGCCCTTTGGCAGTGCATAATTGTCAGACAAAATTCAGGCCTCGGCACATAATTGGGTGAAGGAACTCTCCTGCATTTTTAAAAAAAGACTTTTAGTTACAGTGACTTTTCAATAAAACCCAGCGAAACGTGTTGCTTAAATGAGAATTACAACCACACATAGAATGTCGCATAGATGCCCCTCTAAAGAAACAACCCCAAAGCAACCAAAAGAAAAGCCCCACTTCTTTGAGATTGACATCTAAAACCAGACTACACAGCTTTGTTCCGGAAAGGTGAGAGATTCTTGAAGTCTTTGAGGGGTAGCAAAATATGGGCCACAAATTCGATGCCTGATTTTAGAAGTGAAATAAGACTTTTGGCTCCCCCTGAAATCTGTGGGAGGTAAAGAGTGTTACGCAGCTTGCAGAATCTAGCGATTCATGCTGAAAAAAGATACAATGAATTTTCACTGTAAAACAGTGCTTTGAAAATTGGATTCCTCTTCAGAGTCCCACTCCCAGGTTCTGTTTTTCCTCTGTCATCACTGGAGATCAAACCTACCTTTTAGGATGTATGCGTTTGCGGTCCCACCTTGAGCTGTCTTCCCCATCACGAAAAGGAGTTAGGGCACAGTGAAGGGTTGGGTCAGCAATTTTCTCTCCCTCCGTGTCTTGTGCAGTTGCAGAGATGCTATAGAACGCTACTAGGTCTGGGTGGTTGGGTTTAATACTCAGCTCACGCTCCTTCACAGGTGCAGCCCCAGCATTGCAGGCTAACGCGTGTGTAGCCATCGAAGCCCCACGGTTGCAGAGTGAGGGCTGTATTCCTCCGGATCTTGTTCGGACAGAAGAGAAATGACTCAAAGAGTTTAAACTTTTTAAAGCTTTGCAGCTCACCTTTTCAAATGTCAGAGGAAGTGCAATGAAGAGAAATCAAAGACCTTTTTTCAGTGTTTAAATGGGGAGGCAAATTTCAGGTATGAAGGAGCACAAACCTGCATCCACTTGCTCCAACGAGGTCTCCTAGGACAAATCGCCTCTGAAGAAAGCTTTCCTTTTCCTTTAATTTTCCACAACCAACTTTCACACTGCATGAGCGTCAGAGCAGATGGGAGCCATGAAATCATGTCAAACAGATCACAGGAAAATGAGACATGGAAGATTTAGTTATTTCGAGTAGCCAGGATAAGTTCCTTGTAAATGTTTAGTTTTTAATTTGGCTTCGGTAAGTGGTAAGTCTGGGGGGTCATTTAAACTTCCCTTAAGTAAACCAAATTGTTCTTGTTTGTTTTACAACTTAAAGGACAAAAAACTCAAAGAACAAGAAAAGAAAGGGGAGATTCTTCACCGTCAGCTCCCAAAGAAAACTGAGAAAAGTCCAGTTTCATATAGACAGCCTTCTTCCTGTCTTATCTCACAGATACAGAACACCAAGGCTCTGCTGAAGGACCGGAAAGTCACCAAGGCTGGAGGTCCAGAGAAAGGTCAGTGGGAGAAATACCAGTGGTGTGTCCCTGTGCGCATGTGCATGCGTGGGCACACACAGTATTGGTGAGAGCGTCTTGTGTGTTGTGTGTTTGTTAGTAAATAGTTGTGGGCTTGCGTTCGCTGTCTGCTCTGGAGGTGGTATGTGAAAGAGGACTGGATAACGTAGTCAAACATTGAACGAAACATCCTGAGGAAACCGTGACAATGTTCGACAGTCATGAATCCTCACTTTTACTTCTCTTTCTATTTGACAGAATTCCCACAGTGTTTTAAAAAAACCTTTCCTTCCCTATTTATACGTACTTACACAAAATCATCTGCACTTCACACTGGCGCTTTGAAAGCATCAACACCCACCCGAGATCACTGACAAACCAAAGCCGGTAGAGACGCTTCTTCCTACCGGCGAATATGTTTTGCTGAGAGGGGACTAAGGGGCAGCACGGGAAGAAATACCTGACCCTGAAGAGAGTGCCAGTAACGGTGGCATCCCTGAGAGAAGCAGTGTGCAGCAGCTGATGGTGGAGGAAGGGGAAGCAGGCAGCCGAGAGGAAATGTGGGTGGGACTGCCAACCCCAGCAAATTTCAGGCAGCAAAAGGACGGGGAAAGGAAAAGACGAGACAGCCAGAGGAGAGCAGAGCATTAATCATGCAGGGTAGGAGGCAGCCTGGAAGGGATGGGTGAGAGCTGCTCGCAAAAGGAGGTGGAAGAAAGGAGTGGAGGAAAAGGGGAGTCAGCAGGGAAAATGGGGTGTCGGTAGTGCACACGTGGATGGGAGACATTGAGGAGCAGGAAGGTGAGTAGCCAGCTGTTAAATGAGGGAGCTAAATGAGGGGAGGTCACTATAGAGCAGTGGGGGGAAATAGGGGAATGTAAAACGTTTACTGTGGCGTCAGGGGTTTATTTAGAGTGGTGGCTTATGGTGGTTTCATGCTCTTTCTCGTGACTTGATAATTTATCATTTGATGCTTTCTACCTGAAAAAAATGTCAAAACGGTGTTCATCTGGCAGCACAGGCACCTCTGCTGCAAGGTAACAGTAGTCCAGAGAGCTGGTCAGAAATGGGACATACTTTTTGTGAAAAATGTAAAAAACATTAAAAAATGCTCATTTTGTTCAGATTTGTTGTTCCTTTTGGGAGGGAGGCACAGGGGGAAGTAAACCTAGTTCATTTTTTTCCCTCTCTAGGTTTCTCCCTGCTTTTTTGAACTGAAACCTGAAAATCCTTCAGATCTCAGCTAAAGCATTTCTCTGCTTATGGAAACCGTGTTTTGACACTTCTTAAATGAAGTGGTCAAATAATTTTGACCAGTTTCAGAAAGAAACTAGTCAGATTAAACCCGGTCTGCTTTTCCCAGACAACTCTCAATGCGAGTGATTTCATCCCGTACATCCATTCAGGTCTCAACCCCTGCCAAGACCATCCCTTTCAAAAGAAATACATGTGAGGTTTGTGGCTGTGACCTGAGGGCTGGCAGACCTAAATTATTTTATATCCCTTTTAGATGCTTTGAGACCGAGGGAACTCGTGGACAGTGATTAACTGCCGGTCCGCTATTCTTTCGGACTATTCCCCGCTATTCTAGGGGGAACCTAGCAAAGCAGGCTCCTTGGACAGCTTTCCATAAAGGCAGCAAAACGTGTTTTCTTGCGACTAGCTTGGCATAGGCGAGTGCCAGCATCCTGTAGAAACCGAGCAGATCTTCTCCATGAGCTGTTTTGTTTTATTGGGCCAAATCCTGCAAAGATTGTTCCATTTATATTCGGGCCTTGCTGGGGGAAGATTCTCACTGAAGTCAATGCAGCAAATCTGTTCCAACTGTAACAGCCTGAATCTGGCCGGTGCAGCTACTCCATATTTACATGTGTGAAACCAAGAACAGATTTTGTTCCAAAATGCAAGGAAAGACATTAGGGATTAACTCACTGTTGTCCCCTGTGTCTCTAGGTATGTCAGTGAATACAGTACACAGACCCAGTTAAAATCATGCAAAGTTGTGCTAAGAAAAGAGAAATGTGAGATTTCTCAGACGTGGCCTTAGAGAGTATAATTAATACAAACAGCTGAAGACAGCTGTGGTTTTCCGTTTCATGTCCTTGTCTTACTCAGTTTAAGCACTCTTCCTGCCTTTGAGGAAAGTTGCAGATAAATTACCCATGAAACAACAATGTAAGTATCAAATGAGAGTCAGGGAATTAGGTTCTGAGTGTATCCCTAAGACCATTTGTTTTAGCTAGTGCATTTGTCATGCTCTCCTAAAATTTGTTAAAGGTGATGTCGGACGCTGTCTGCCGTAAGGCAGAGAAGGCAGTGCTATTAAATGCGATCTGCTCTTCTGGTTTGTTTTCTGATTGCTTTGCAGACTCCAGCGGTGGGGTGAGCCCTTTCCACGAACCCCTGGCAACCAAGACGGGCTGCGTCACTTCCAGCTCCCTGGAGTACCTCGAAGTCCAGCAGCCGCCCCCCAGAACCCCTCGGCTCCTCAAGAGACAGGAGTCTCCGCAGCAGGAGCCAGCCCGGATCGGGGGCCGGGTAAAGGACTCTCCTCTCATCCTGAATATTGTGCACTCCTTCGAGCTGGTTGACAGAGAGGACCAAATAGACCAGGTTTCCCCCTCTCATCAGTACAGGATTTTAGGCTCGCCAATGAATTTCCCTTACAAAAGCTCAAGTGAAAGGACACTGTCCCCGCTTTTTCAGCCAGGGAGTACATCCCCTGTCCACCCCACCCAAGTCTCTTTCACCTATGAAGAAAAAGTGTATCCGGCAAAGGAAGAAGCAGTGTCCCCTACTCAGCTGGTTTCCAACAACCCCTTGGGCAGCCCTAACTGTGTTAAAAGCAGAGGCAGATTCCCCATGATGGGGATCGGACAGATGCTGCGGAAGAGGAACCAGACGATGCAGTCGGCGAGCGACAAGCCGCTGGAAGCAAGGATGCCTCAGCTGCAGCAGATGAGCCCTACGCAGATTTCCTTCAATGCAGCAGATGCTGTCAGTGGCCAGTGCTAGTCTGACATCCCGGGATTTGCGCTGCTGTTCTCTGGGACCTAACCTTTTTTACTTTTAACAAGAAGGGAGAGCCACAGGCACGTTACTGTCACTACATAATACACTACAGTGGTCCAATGTAGAAAATCAGAGGTGTGCTTGTAAGGAAGGCGTTGTCCTATACATTAAAGTTGAAAGAAAAGGGCTCTGCTTGTGCTGTTAAGAAATGCTAGCATTTGGCATCCGACTGTACACTAAAACATCTCTTGAAAGAGCTACGTGAATATGTATTTTCACTGCTCTCATCTAGTATTGCAGTAAGGTTGACTGGAAGAGCAGCGAGCATTAACGGTTTGATTCATCGAGGTAATCTGCATGGTGCCATGGATGCCGGTCCCATCCAGGATCTGTGGTAAGACTGCCCATGCTCCGTCTGCCTGTGCCACACAGCACATGGTACTGCTACAGGCATTGTTCACATGGCTAGACAAATGGAAAAACTCAAGATACTATGTCCAAAGTCAACTTGCTAACAAGCACTGCCAAGAAGATGAAGTTGGTAAAAGCTTGAATAAAGACATGAGTGATCTAAACATTCAGAAGAAGTGGGAGTATTGGAAGTCAAAGCAGATTTTACGGTTAATTACATAAAGTAGCTAATAATGGAATAATTTTTTTCCTAAAGAAAATGATGATTTAATGATGTCATTTAGAAGAAACATGATTATTTAAAAACAAGTCTCATCATGTGGAAATTCACCACGCTAGAGGCCTGCTCCTTTCATATGATGGGTCTGCCAGCGGATGCTTCAAACTGTAATCCAGATTGCAACTCGCTGTATTTAAACAATCCCGTCACCTCCAATTTTTGCAGCTGTACTAGTTCTATGGCACGCCTACGTGCAGGACTGTGTTAGGCCATTACAGCAAGGCAGCACTGGACACACCTGAAGGCTTTTCTGAGAGACTGCAGTGAATTAAAAAGACTAATAAAGGACACATGAACCTGTACCAATGCCGTTTTATACTGCAAGATTGGTAATGCAGTGGTTACCAAAAATTCGGTATTGTTATGAGCGGTGAAGATTAACTTTCTTAAAAGGCACCATGTTCCGCATACCGGTCTTGTTTTTCTAAGTAAATAATACATCTGGGAGGTTGGCAACATTTTTTTGGTTCTGTTTTTGTCTTCAAACCATTTCCTATAAATTAGAAGGTTTAGCCAAAGACTACTCTTTCCTTTTGTCTCTGCCGCGCTTGCGTATGTGTTTGTGTGTATGGGACGTCTCAACAAAGCTTGTTGCAGTCTGGTTCCCAAGCGGGCAGTCCTGGCCCACGTGTGCCCCACTGCTACCCACCCAATTAATGTCATTTCCAAACCCAGGCAGCAGAGGCATTGTCTTCTTCTTGGGGTTGTTGTTGGAAGATGGGGATTTTGCCTCGAGACCATTAGTAGGAATTCAAGCCCTATTTTCATCAATATTTTTGCAAACAATGTTGTGGCCCCGTTGGTTTGGTGTCAGTGCAAATGCTGGGAGTTACCCGTTTGAGAAGCTTTCCTTCCAGTTTCATGAGAGATAGACAGGGACTGGGGGAGGAGGGCCAGCAGAGGCAGGGGAGAAGGTCCCCAGCAGAGCCCATAGCTGAGCACATGTTCCCAATTCTCAGCATAGCACAGGCCTTACACCTGCAAGAAAAAAATTGGACATTAGTCCAGGCATGTTCCCGATTCTCAGCATAGCACAGGCCTTACACCAAAATCTGCAAGAAAAAAATTGGACATTAGTCCAGATACTGACAGAACAGATAACTGGACCGTTCAGTATTTTGAATGGCTGCTGGCAAAACCAGCAGAACGTGAATGCCCAGAGCGCCCTTCTCACCAGATGGGACCTTCACCTCGGCACTGAAGCTGCCCGCCAGTTCGGTACAGGGGAGTCCATATGCGCTTGCACTCTTCAGTGTAGTGAGGACACCCGCCTCCGGGGTAGTTAAGCTACCTGTAAGATAATATACATAAAAATCCCAATATGATACGAAAGACAGCCCTGAAATAATTTTACTCATTTTCAGATTGAAAAATGTCATCTTCTGTTTGTACAGAGCACCTGTGCATCCCAGGGGTCCATTTTAGCTCTTCCTTTCGTTTAAAAACATCAAAGCATTTTCCTTTTCTTCATGCTAAGAACATGTTTGCGCTGCAAAGCTAGCGAGCGGGGACCACCGAATTCCCGTCTTTTGCGTGCGTTGGACTTGCGTACCTGAACAGATGGCAGATACTGACTTGAATTACAAACTCAGGTTTATTTGGAACCCAATAAAAGGTTGGGGGAGGCAGGAAAGAGACGTATTTTTTGTGAAAACCCAGTAAATATGTGTAAGAATCAGAATGAAAACAGAAATGTTAAATCTTTTATTATATTTATAGAGAATATATGAGTACGACACTGCTAAAACATAACCATGTATCCAGCTTAGACAGTAGCTATATACAGTCAAACTGCAGTGACCGTAGAAGGGACTTACTGAAATACAGTAGTGGAAATTCCAGGGGAAAAAATTGTATTTGATATCTTTATTAAATATATGTACTTTTTGAACAAGATTGCCATGGACTGCTGACTTTGTTTGCCAGGTCACTATGTAGCAAGGATCATCTAAGTACAAAAACAACCAGCAAGACGGTGGGGTGACAAGAGGATTGCCAGCACCTTTACCTTCACCCATCAAAGACTACCCCTTTGAATCTGGCTGCTGACTTGCCTATAAACCCTGAGTGAGCTAAGAGGCACAAGGTGGGATTTCCCTTGCTTAATATTAGCCCTCTGCAAGTTGTGCATCTAGTCTCTAGTCGTTATTCAAGCTCTGTTTGTCGCCAGTGGAGGCTGATAGGTATCTCCAGTTCTTCCCACCTTAAAACAGAGGTCCAAAATGATGGGAATTAATTGCTTTTCAGCCATGCGTAGCTGTATCCAGATACGAGGGAGGGAATAGGGTCAGCCAGTTCAGATGAGAACCCAGCTTTTAGACAGCCATAGGAAGTCACCCCGATATAAACAAAAGCATTTGCTGATCAGCTTTCTGTACCTTTGGAGTTAATGTCCTCAAGTTGTAGGGACTAGTCCTAGCTTTGCTAAGCTTGGCACAGCCATGCAAACTGGCAATCGGCCTTGCAGCTTCAGTTGGAGCATTTCTGTTGTTGTTGATCCCACAATTCTTCGAACTACTGTTTCTTCCTCCTCCTCCCTTTGTACGAATCTGTTTCCTAGAACAACTGATCCAAAGACCTCCAAAATCAGCTGAGGTCTTTTTCTGGTGTTTGCAATAGGCTTGGCACCGAGCCCGTAATGAACCTGTTTGATAGATCTGAAAATACACCTTACACTTCAGGTTGTGCACTGGGGAGAAGAGCACTGCTGAGCTTTGGGTGCAAGATGGAAGCACCATGGCTTTATGGGGCCTTTCTGAAGTGCTCTTTACGTGCGGAACCCAATGGAGTCAATGGAGCAGCTGTGAAGCACTTAAAGAGGGTTTTGCAAAGTAACTGACACTGGACGGCAGTTCAGGATCCATAGTGATAAAGAGATTTTGTTCAGGCTTTTCAGCCTGGAAAAATAGGTGTCAGATTTATTCAGGAAGACGACACAAATCAGCATCTGTTGCTAAAGGTGTTGGTCTTTGTACTTGTCCTGTAAATGGGCTGATAAATATTAAAATTCCCGAGTATCTACGTTTACAAATCCTAAAAGTAAATAACAGTTCCTTTCATACTTTTGCACTTGACATCACTTGATCTTTGCAACAAAATCCCTTAGCATGTAGCTGCAAAATGATTGGGTCGGGTTTGCAGGAGACTTTCAAGTCTCCAGTGCACCAGTAAGATGGTTTGTCAGCCACCCCCCGGAGACAGCCCAGCACAATGCAGATGCCCAGGCCAGCAATGTGGCTCTGGTTAATGTACGGAAGAAGGGAAAGGAGAGGGGAGAAAGACTCAGTGGTCCGTATAGCTTTGCTGTGCTTCTGCTGGGCAGACTGTGTGTCAGTGGCAGAGCGTGAGGCTGGTGGGTAAACTCTCGGCGTGTTGCTGGGTCTAGGGCTGCTGCTTGTGGTAATGGAGTTTTAGGGTGGCACAGATACACCCCTTCCCCAGCTGGTGTGACAAAAACCTCTAACCCAAGAGGAAGCTGCCCCTTTATTTGTTCATTTGTAACTAAGCTTTAAACTTTACTGCTTGAAGCACCCCAAGCTCATAAGGGCCTTGCTTATCAAGAAGTCAGCAGAAATTTCGGGGACGCTATTGCTGTGTGCCGTAGCTTGGAGTTTGCCTGCCTCTTCCCTGCTTTTTTAATACTTGGTGGTCAGTTTTCTCCTTCCCTCTCCACGTAGCTTCCCTGGAGCATAACAAAACTGCTGGGTACAGCACCGGGGTCTGTTTTTCCTATTAAAAAGTTATCGTAGCTCTGTGGACTGAGAGCTACAAATCACTCACGTGCAGAAATGCAGCCGTGTGGCAAATTGATTACTAGGTGTGACTCCTACGGTCTTTCAGCAAGCTCCCTGCCTCCTGGTTATGTGACTTGTTTGCATCGGAGGCGGTCTCAAGCGGGAATAGCGTGGGGGAATACTGGGAGAGGGTTCAACTTCATGTCATCGCTTCTCATTGAGAGAAATGTGCTCCCTTAGAAGTGAGCGAGTGTCTTGCAGCAGGTTTTCTGTCAAGGGAGCTGCTTGAGCATTGGTTCCTAAGCCACGTACATTGGCATGTGTTTCCCAGGACATGTTTGCATTGCCTGTAATTGTCTTTCACAAAGATGGCTTTCAGATGTATGTAGGGGGAGACAGGTGAAATAATGTTGAGTCTTTTCAGTGTTTAATATCAAAAGAAGCCTGTAATATGATGCTTTCTGTTATTGAGGTACAGGCAATTAGCTGTTGTTAGAAACAAAGGGCATCAGGATAGAGCTTAGAGTAGGATTTGGAGCACCTGAGCATCTCTGCTGTCTGCCTGCTGATGCCAGGGCAGTGAAATGCCCAAGAGAGAAGAAATAGAAGAGGTTTATTGGTGAAGGCTGAGGTGCTAAACTTGTTTTAAAATTTTGGTTAATATCTAAAAACAGGACTACTGCATTTTTGAGATATAGATCATAAAGAAATGTATTAATGTTTGTTTGAATAGCACTCTTCTACCTATAAAGGTAAAAATGCCCCAATTCGTTGTATCTCCTGCAACCAGAAAAGATAGACTCAATCTAAAACAAAGAAAAGAAAAGCCACCAGAGGCTTTATTTCAAAATAACTTTCCTCTTTCTGTTTGACAGATGGAAACAGAAGCGTTGTCTTGTGCTTATAGCATAGGCATGGCTGTTAGATAAAACGTTTTATTTTCCTGCCATCTCTACCTGCCCCTAGACAATTTGTTTCTGACTTGCCTGTGTGTGGACTTGGACCTGTGTTTCCTGTGCACCCTGCTGAGCTGATCCGAGTTCCCTGTACCATGGTCACCGATCCTCATAAAATCTGTGAAAACTTCAGATTTCGGAGACCTCCTTTGATTGAAAGCAGCCGGGAGGGCTCAGGCGTTGTTCAGGAGACTGATGGATGGACGGACAGACTGATCTGGGATTTATGACAGAAATACCTTTTTCACCCCACATCGACCTGAGTGTTGTTGCGGGGGGTATCCGACACGTACTGATAGCCAATGTGTGAGGCACTTACCTGATAGCAGAAATTACTTGGGCACTCATAGAATCATAGAATCATTGAGGTTGGAAAAGACCTCTAAGATCATCGAGTCCAACCGTCGACCCAACACCACCACCCACTAAACCATGTTCCCTAAGTGCCTCATCTACTCGTCTTTTAAATACCTCCAGGGATGGGGACTCCACCACTTC